>NC_041393.1:339108489-339217962 GCF_002162155.2 Triticum dicoccoides
GCGCGGCCCACGTGGCGGCGCGGCGTTGGCTGAGGCGGGCGGCTGGGTGGAGCGGACGCTGTCCGGCGCGGGCCGGACACGTCCGTCGGCGGCGAAGGAGGGAGATCTTTTTTTTTAGGGGTTTGAGACGAGGGGATCCGGGATTTGGAGGAGGGGGTCTATAAATAGACATAAGTGGAGTTAGGAGAGTCCAAATGAGGTGCGGTTTTCGCCCACATGATCGTGATCGAACGCTCTAGGACATGGAGCAGAGTTTGGTGGGTTTTGGGCCAAATTTGGGGGGTGTTGGGCTGCAACACACACGAGGCCTTTCCGGTCCCTCGGTTAACCGTTGGAGTATCAAACGAAGTCCAAATGACCCGAAACTTAACAGGCGGTCTACCGGTAGTAAACCAAGGCCGCTTGGCAAGTCTCGGTCCAATCCGGAAATGTTTAAACCCCACACACGAAAGAAAGCTAGAAATGACCACCGGAGGAGAACGAAGCGCCGGAGTGCAAAACGGACAACGGGGAAAATGATCGAATGCATGAGATGAACATGTATGCAAATGCAATGCCCGTGATGACATGGTATGAGATGCATGAAAACGAAAACAACACACGGAGACAAGGACCCGAACCCGAGAAATAAATATAACTTGACACCGGAAACGGCAAGAGTTGGAGTACAAATGGGGAAAGTTACATCTGGGGCGTTACATTCAGTTTACTTGTTTGTCTTTGAAGCCATCGTGTTTTTAAGACTTTCATAAAAATTGCCTATTCACCCTCCTCTAGTCGATAACTAGCACTTTCAGTGCGGATCATGCATGGTGAGATTCCATATGAAAGATCGAGCACATGCGTACACACCCTCCCACCGGCTCGAAGTGAGGGGGATACGCATCATGGTGTAGCGCTTTTCCGGTTTGCAAAGCATGTGCCACGTCAAAGTTGTGCATTGGGCACTCAAACATCACATAACACATGGGCACATGCACGCGGTGGTTTTGTCCTACGACACTCACTCGCGTGTGACTCTCCCTGTGGGCCCATGAGGTCGTCGTCGACCAGTTGAACGTACAATGAGAGAGAGGTTAATTTGACCAATAAGGATGGTTCTTTTTTTGGTTTGTGTTACGTCTATGCATGGTAGGAGTATGGACATGTCAAAGAGGGGGCAACATGAATACTCTATATATGTGTGTGTCATAACCTCGCTCCATGTGGGGACTTTCCGATTCCCGAGGCAGGTGCCACATCAAAGTTGTACATTATATTGGTATTCAAACATCACGCAATACCATGCAGGCAGTGGTTGCCCTATAGGAACTCACTTGCGTGTGGCGCTTCCATCCGTGGGCATGCAAGGTTGTCCTTTGACCCAACGAGAGAGAGGTTAATTTGACCATCAAGGAATGATTCTTTTTTGGTTTGTGTTATACAGTAGAAGTACATATATACCACGCATCGAATGGGGGTGTACATATAGCACATACCATGCATCATGAACCTCGCGCTCTCTGTGGGGACATTTTGGTTTCCTATATATGTGGTGCCACATCAAAGTTGTGCATTGTGTATCCAAACATCACACAAACACCTCTTTGGGCTACATGCAGATGGTGATAGTCCTATATAGGATGATCACTTGCGTGCGATGTATGCTTCGCTTCTGTGTTGGGCCCGCGAGTTCGTCGTCCATCACTTTGACCCAGCGAGAGAGAGGTACGTTTGACGAACAAGGAGGATTAATTCTTTTAGGGTTGTGTTACTAGATGTATAGTATGTGTCGAAGGGGGTGACCAGCATATATATACTAGGTGTCACATGAACCTCACTCTGTGTGGGGACTTTGCGGTTTTTGAGGCAAATGCCACATCAAAGTTGTGCATTAGGTATGCAAAACATCACAACCACACACCTCTCCATATATATGTTCTGGTACATGTGCAAGCGCGATGGTTGTTGTCCTATATATGGCACTCACTCATGTGGTTATTGGCGATGCTTCCATCTATCGGTCCGCTTGGTCCATCACTTTCACTAACAGCGAGAGAGGTTGACTAATTTGACTTAGGAGGGGATTAATTTTTTGTTTGTCTCATGATATAGATCATGATGTGAGATTACATATATATAATAGCACATGTGTACACACAAATCAATCCCACTGGATCAAAGGGGGCGAGCACACGACATCTCATGAATGACCTCTTGCTTTGTGTGGGGACCTCTACGATTTTCAACGCATGCACAACATCAATGTTGTGCATTGGGTCGGGTATTCAACACATAGCATGCATCACACACCTCCATAGATATGTTCGGGACACACAAATGCAATGGTTGTCTTTGGACACACTCTCACTCGCTTGGTTATAGGCGGCAAGCCTATTTATATTCGTGGGCCCACGTGGACGTCCATCATTTCGACCAACGATGAGAAAGTTTACTGATAACCCACAAGTATAGGGGATCGCAACAGTTTTCAAGGGTAGAGTATTCAACCCAAATTTATTGATTTGGCACAAGGGGAGCCAAAGAATATTTGCAAGTATTAGCAGCTGAGTTTTCAATTCAACCACACCTAGAGATTAATTATCTACAGCAAAGTGATCAGTAGCAAAGTAGTATGGTAGTTTTGATAGTAGTAGCAATAGCAATAGTAAGGGTAACAGTGATAGCAATGATTTTGTAGCAAGTGCAATAGTAACAATAGCAGTAGTAACTTAGCAAGTACAATATGAGAGAAATTCGTAGGCATTGGATTGGTGAATTCATTAGATGATATTAGTCATATAACAGACATAACCTAGGGCGATACGGCACTAGCTCTAGTTCATAAATATAATGTAGGCATGTATAAATAGTCATACATGCTTATGGAAAGAACTTGCATGACATCTTTTGTCCTACCCTCCTGTGGCAGCGGGGTCCTATTGGAAACTAAGGGATATTAAGGCCTCCTTTTAATAGAGAACCGGAACAAAGCATTAGCACACAGTGAATACATGAACTCCTCAAACTACGATCATCACCGAGAAGTGTTCCGACTTCTGTCACTCCGGGTTTGCCGGATCATAACACGTAGTAGGTGACTATAACTTGCAAGATCGGATCTAGAACATAGATATAATGGTGATAACATAAATGGTTCAGATCTGAAATCATGGCACCCAGGTCTAGAACATAGATATATATATAAAATCCTTGCAAAGTTTCGTGTCAATCCGAGAACTTTTATTTCTCCACAAAAACAACACCATGGTAGTTCTGCTGAAAACAGCGTCAGTCCGGGTTAGTTTCAATCAAATCATGCAAATTAGAGTCCAAAACAAGAGGAAAAGCATTAGGAAAAGTAGATACGTTGGAGATGTATCAACTCCCCCAAGCTTAAACCTTTGCTTGTCCTCAAGCAATTCAGTTGATAAGCTGAAAGTGAAAAAGAAACACTTTTACGAACTCTTTTGCTCTTATTTACATAAATAAGCTTAAGCAGCTCCCAGGTTTTCAGCCAAGATTATAACTAACCATGTCAACAATAACTCTTAGAAACTATATTAACTCATATCAATGACATAATCAACTCGCGAGCAATAATAAGATATCTCAAATAACAACACTTTGTCAAAACAACCATGATATAATATGACAATAGTGGTATCTCGCTAGCCCTTTATGATACCGCAAAACATAAATGCATAGCACCTCCAAAGTTCAAGCAGCGAATAAACATTGTAATTCATGGCAAAAATGATCCAGTCATGATGCACCCAACATTAGCTATACACAATGCATGAGGATGACAATAGTGCTCTCAAGTTCTGGCGCTTATTTGAGAAGATGATGAGACAACATAAAAGTAAATAGATAGTCCCTTCGCAGAGGGAAGCAGTGATTTGCAGAGGTGCCAGAGATCAAGTTTTTAAAACAGAGGTAAATGAAATTTTGAGAAATGCACCCTTCTTGTTTACTTCATGGCCATTAGTTATCAGTATCTTCCATGCTAAACACATTAGTGGTGGTTCCCAAGCGATAAAAGTAAAGGTTTGCTCCCCCTCCACCGACAATCACACTCCACAGCTTGTCCAAAACAACGGGTGTCGTCCATACCAACAATAGTCCAGGGGGAGTTTTGTTTAATTATTTGCAATTTGAGTTCGGGACTGGGAATCCCTATTACCACCCCTCTCATGCAAGGACAAGTGAATAAACACTCATCATGAGAATAACCCGCTTAGCATGGAAGATATTGACTACCTCTTGTCGCTCTATGAACAATCCAGGCACACAAAAAAGGATATTTATTTGAAGTTTTTAGAGATGGCACATGCAAATTTACTTAGGACGGCAGGGTAATACCGCATATAGGTAGGTATGTTGGACTCATCTGGAATAACTTGGTTTTCATGGTTTTGATGCACAAGCAGAATTCCCACTTAGTACAGGCGAAGGCTAGTAGTTAGGTTGAGAAGCGGCCAGCTAGAGAGCGAAAACGGTCATGAACATGCATTATGCATAAGTAACATTGGATACTAGCATGAGTAGGATATGAACACCATGAACATAAATATCATAGAGGCTATGTTGGTTTTGATTCAACTACATGCATGAACATGTGCTAAGTCAAGCCACTCGAACATTCAGAGGAGGATATCATATCATCATACTACATCACAATCATTTTAACTCAATGTTGACATCCAAGATAAATAATTATCCACTCCTAGCTACTTAAGCATGGCATGGTAAACTATAATCTCTAATTGTCATTGCAAACATGTTTGATCATAATAGGTTGAATCACGGATACTGGGTTAAACATATTTACAAAAACAGAACAAGTTGAGTTCATACCCGTTTCTCTCTGCCACAGCCAGTTCATCAAATATCGTCATTATTGCCTTTCACTTGCACGATCGAATGATATGAAAATAATAATAGTGCAAGAGTGTCATGGACTAAGCTGGAATCTGCAAACAATTTTATTCAAAAAGAAGAAAACAAGGTAATATGGGCTCTCTGTTAGATCAACAATAATGCATATGAGAGCCACTCAGCATTGTCATCGTGGTCTTATCCTTGGTACGACTCAATAAAAAGAAAAGAAATTCAGAGAAACACACTGAAATATTATTGGAGTTTTTGCTTTTTATCTGGAAAGGAAACAAATTAAAGAAACAAAAACAAAAGGGGGAGAAACTATTTACACGGGAGAGATCCCAACAAGCAAAAGAAGAACAAGGAAATATTTTTGGGTTTTCTTTTTAAATACTACAACTAACTACACTAGAAAGAAAAAACAAAAAGAAGCAGGAGAATTTTTGTATTTTCTCAAAGTTTCTCAAACACACAAAAAGAAGGCGATAAAACAAATCTAGCATGGATAAAACAATGAAAAAGTGTGGACACCGACAACTGGAATGAAATGTGTGAATATGAATGTAATGTCTGTGGAAATACGTACTCCCCCAAGCTTAGGCTTTTGGCCTAACTTGGTAATAGTAGCTTGCTAATGGTCGAAGTGGTAGCTCACGGAGGCTCCGGGTGCATACACCTCAGCTCATTGTGCGGCCACAACCATTGTGTTATGCGCTTGGGCCTCGCTCTCAAGAGCATAATATCTTCCCTTGTAGTGAAAATCAAAGAGAGCATGTGCAGGCAAAAAGGTGTCCACAACGGACCTTTTATTTAACAACAAGTTATAAGTAAAATTATGGGTTCACCACTAAGGATCTTATGACGTTTCATAGCATCAAAGTCAAGGTACCGTGTGGGTAGGATGGGGTAATAAGGCCAAGGTGAAACACCAAGCTCTCTTGCAAAGCGTGCGGCATAAATTCCACCATAAAAATATCCACTACCAGCGTTTGTTGGGAAACATAGCATGCAATTCCAAAAAAAATCATACGCTCACGCAATATCTATCTAGGAGATGCATAGCAATGAGAGGGGAGAGTGTGTCCATGTACCCTCATAGACCGAAAGCAGAAGCGTTTGCTTAACACGGTTGATGTAGTCGAACGTATTCTCGTTCCGACCGATCGAGTACCAAACGTACGGCACCTCCGAGTTCTGCACATGTTCAGCACGATGATGTCCCTCGAGCTCTTAATCCAGTAGAGGGTCGAGGAAGTAGATGAGTTTCATCAGCACGACGGCATGGTGACAATGATGGTGATGTGCGCACAGGGTTTCGCCTAAGCACAGCGAGAATATGACCAGAGGCGTAAACTATGGAGGGGGGCGCCACACATGGCTTGGAGCAATTGGTGTGTGTTCTAGGGGCGCCCCCCCCCCCCATATATAAAGGAGGGAGGGAGAGGAGGTCGGCCCTAGGCATGCCCCCAACTAGGATGAGTCCTACTTGGGGTCCTAGTTAGATTCGCCCCCCCCCCCTTTCTTTTATCGGAAGGGGAAGGGGAAAGGAGACGGAGAAGGAGAAGGAAAGGGGGGGCCCCGCCGCCTCCCCTTATCCAATTTGGACTCCTCCCTGGTGGGGGCGCACCACCCCCTTGTGGGCTGGTGTGTCTCCCTCCTATGGCCCATATGGCCCATATCTTTCCCCGGGGGGTTCCGGTAACCCCTCCGATACTCCGATATGTACCCGATACATTCCGGAACCCTTCCGGTGTCCGAATACTGCCTTCCAATATATAAATCCTTACCTCTCGACCATTTCGAGACTCCTCGTCATGTTCGTGATCTCATCTGGGACTTCGAATAACCTTCGGTCACCAAAACACATAACTCATATAATACATATCATCATCGAACGTTAAGCGTGCGGACCCGACGGGTTCGAGATTTATATAGACATGAACGAGACACCTCTCCAGTCAATAACCAATAGCAGAACCTGGATGCTCATATTGGTTCCCACATATTCTACGAAGATCTTTATCGGTCGAACCGCTATGTCAACATACGTTATTCCCTTTGTCATCGGTATGTTACTTGCCCGAGATTTGATCGTCGGTATCTTCATACCTAGTTCAATCTCGTTACTGGCAAGTCTCTTTACTCATCCTGTAATGCATCATCCTGCAACTAACTCATTAGTCACATTGCTTGCAAGGCTTCATATGATGTGCATTACCGAGAGGGCCCAAAGATACCTCTCTGATACTCGGAGTGACCAATCCTAATCTCGATCTATGCCAACCCAACAAACACCTTCGAAGATACATGTAGAGCATCTTTAGAATCACCCAGTTACCTTGTGATGTTTGATAGCACACAGGGCATTCCTCTGGTGTCCGGGAGTTGCATAATCTCATAGTCAGAGGAATATGTATTTGACATGAAGAAAGCAGTAGCAATAAAACTAAACAATCATTATGCTAAGCTAATGGATGGGTCTTGTCCATCACATCATTCTCCTAATGATGTGATCTGGTTCATCCAATGACAACACATGTCCATGGCTAGGAAACTTAACCATCTTTGATCAACGAGCTAGTCAAGTAGAGGCATACTAGGGACACGGTGTTTTGTCTATGTATTCACACATGTATCAAGTTTCCGGTTAATACAATTCTAACATGAATAATAAACATTTATCATGAATAAGGAAATATAACAACTTTATTATTGCCTCTAGGGCATATTTCCTTTAGTCTCCCACTTGCACTAGAGTCAATAACCTAGATTACATTGTAATGAATCTAACACCCATGGAGTCTTGGTGTTGATCAGGTTTTGCTCGTGGAAGAGGCTTAGTCAATGGGTCTACCACATTCTGATCCGTATGTATTTTGCAAATCTCTATGTCTCCCTCCTTGACCAAATCTCGAATGGAGTTGAAGCGTCTCTTGATGTGTTTGGTCTTTTTGTGAAATCTGGATTCCTTCGCCAAGGAAATTGCTCCAGTATTGTCACAAAAGATTTTCATTGGACCCGATGCACCAGGTATTACACCTAGATCGAATATGAACTCCTTCATCCACACTCCTTCATTTGCTACTTCAGAAGCAGCTATGTACTCCGCTTCACATGTAGATCCTGCCACGATGCTCCGCTTGGAACTGCACCAACTGACAGCTCCACCATTCAATAAAAATACGTATCCGGTTTGTGACTTAGAGTCAACCAGATCAGTGTCAAAGCTAGTGTCGACGTAACCACTTACGACAAGCTCTTTGTCACCTCCATAATCGACAACCAGATCAGGATGTTCTTGACCGTTGTCGAGTGATCCTTGGTACCTCCTCGCTAAACTTATAGCAAGGCACACACCAGGTCTGGTACACAGCATAGCATACATGATAGAACCTATGGCTGAGGCATAGGGAATGACTTTCATTTTCTCTCTATCTTCTGCAGTGGTCGAGCGTTGAGTCTGACTCAACTTCACACCTTGTAACACAGGCAAGAACCCTTTCTTTGACTGATCCATTTTGAACTTCTTCAAAACTTTATCAAGGTATGTGATTTGTGAAAGTCCTCTCAAGCGTCTTGATCTATCTCTATAGATCTTGATGCCTAATATATAAGCAGCTTCACCAAGGTCTTTCACTGAAAAACTTTTATTCAAGTATCCTTTTATGCTATCCAGAAATTATACATCATTTCCAATCAACAATCTGTCATCCACATATAATATTAGAAATGCTATAGAGATCCCACTCACTTTCTTGTAAATATAGGCTTCTTCAAAAGTATGTATAAAACGCTTTGATCACCTCATCAAAGTGTATATTCCAACTCCGAGATACTTGCACCAGTCCATAAATGGATTGCTGGAGCTTGCACACTTTGTTAGCACCTTTAGGATCGACAAAACCTTCTGGTTGCATCATATACAACTCTTCTTTAAGAAATCCATTAAGGAATGTAGTTCTGACATACATTTTCCAGATTTCATAATCATAAAATGCGGCAATTGCTAACATGATTCGGACAGACTTAAGCATCGCTACGGGTGACAAAGTCTCATCATAGTTAACTCCTTGAACTTGTTGAAAACCTTTTGTGACAAGGAGAGCTTTATAGACAGTAACATTACCATCAGCGTCGGTCTTCTTCTTGAAGATCCATTTATTCTCTATGGGTCGCCGATCATCGGGCAGATCCGCCAAAGTCCACACTTTGTTTTCATACATGGATCCTATCTCAGATTTCATGGCCTCAAACCATTTATCTGAATCTGGGCTCATCATAGCTTCTTTATAGTTTGTAGGTTTGTCATGGTCAAGTAACATGACTTCCAAAACAGGATTACCGTACCACTCTTGTGCGGATCGTGCTTTGGTTGACCTACGAGGTTCTGTAGTAACTTGATCTGAAGTTTCATGATCATTATCATTAGCTTCCTCTCCAGTTGGTGTAGGCATCACAGGAACGAATTTATCGGATGAGCTACTTTCCAAATTGAGAGAAGGTACAATTACCTCATCAAGTTCTACTTTCCTCCCACTCACTTCTTTTGAGAGAAACTCCTTCTCTAGAAAGGTTCCATTATTGGCAACAAAGATCTTGCCTTTGGATCTGTGGTAGAAGGTGTACCCAATTGTTTCCTTAGGGTATCCTATGAAGACACACTTCTATGATTTGGGTTCGAGCTTATCAGGCTGAAGCCTTTTGACATAAGCATCGCATCCCCAAACTTGAAGAAACGACAGCTTAGGTTTGTTGCCAAACCACAGTCCATACGGTGTCGTCTCAACGGATTTTGACGGAGCCCTGTTTAACGTGAATGCAGTTGTCTCTAATGCATAACTCCAAAACGATAGTGGTAAATCGGTAAGAGACGTCATAGATCGCACCATATCTAATAAAGTGTGGTTATGATGTTCGGACACACCATTACGCTATGGTGTTCCAGGTGGCGTGAGCTGTTAAACTATTCCACATTGTTTTAAATGAAGGCCAAACTCGTAATTCAAATATTCACGTCCATGATCAGATCATAGAAACTTTATGTTTCTGTTACGATGATTCTCCACTTCACTCTGAAATTCTTTGAACTTTCCAAATTTTTCAAACTTATGTTTCATTAAGTAGATATACCCATATCTGCTCAAATCATCTGTGAAGGTCAAAAAATAACGATACCCGCCACGAGCTTCAACACTCATCGGACCGCATACATCGATATATATTATTTCCAATAAGTCATTATCTCTTTCCATTGTTCCGGAGAACAAAGTTTTAGTCATCTTGCCCATAAGGCATGGTTCGCAAGTATCAAATGATTCATAATCAAGTGATTCCAAAAGTCCATCTGTGTGAAGTTTCTTGATGCGCTTTACACTGATATGACCCAGACGGCAGTGCCACAGATAAGTTGCACTATCATTATCACCTTTGCATCTTTTGGCATCAATATTATGAATATGTGTATCACCACGATCAAGATTCAACAAAAATAGACCACTCTTCAAAGGTGCATGACCATAAAAGATATAACTCATATAAATAGAACAACCATTATTCTCTTATTTAAGCGAATAACTGTCTCGCACTAAACAAGATCAAGATATAATGTTCATGCTCAACGTTGGCACAAAATAACAATTATTCAGGTCTAAAACTAATCCCGAAGGTAGATGTAGAGGTAGCATGCCGACGGCGATCACATCGACCTTGGAACCATTCCCGACGCGCATCGTCACCTCGTCCTTGGCCAATCTTTGTTTAATCTGTAGTCCCTATTTCGAGTTACAAATATGAGCAACCGAACCGGTATCAAATACCCAAGCACTACTACGAGAATTAGTAAGGTACATCAATAACATGTATATCAAATATACCTTTGATCCCTTTGCCATCCTTCTTATCCGCCAAATACTTGGGGCAGTTCCGCTTCCAGTGACCAGTGCCTTTGCAGTAGAAGCACTCAGTTTCAAGCTTGGGTTCAGCTTTGGGTTTCTTCCCGGGAGTGACAACTTGCCTGCCATTCTTTTAGAAATTCCCCTTCTTACCCTTGCCATTCTTCTTGAAACTAGTGGTCTTGTTAACCATCAACACTTGATGCTCCTTCTTGATTTCTACCTCCGCAGCCTTTAGCATTGCGAAGAGCTCGGGAATAGTCTTTTCCATCCCTTGCATATTGTAGTTCATCACGAAGCCTTTATAGCTTGGTGGTAGTGATTGAAGAACTCTGTCAATGACACAATCATCTGGAAGATTAACTCCCAGCTGAGTCAAGTGATTATGGTGCCCAGACATTCTGAGCATGTGCTCACTAACAAAAATTTTCTCCTCCATCTTGTAGCTATAGAACTTGTTGGAGACTTCATATCTCTCAACTTGGGCATTTGGTTGAAATATTAACTTCAACTCCTGGAACATCTCATATGGTCCATGACGTTCAAAACATCTTTGAAGTCCTGATTCTAAGCCGTAAAGCATGGCACACTAAACTAATGAGTAGTCATCAACACACGACTACCAGGCATTCACAATGTCTGCAGTTGCTGGGGCGGGTGGTACACCTAGCGGTGCATCAAGGACATAATTCTTCTGTGCAGCAATGAGGATAATCCTTAGGTTACAGACCCAGTCCGTGTAGTTGCTATCATCATCTTTCAACTTTGCTTTCTCTAGGAATGCATTAAAATTCAAGGGAACGGTAGCATGAGCCATTGATCTACAACATAGATATGCAAAAACTATCAGGAGTAAGTTCATGATAAATTAATTTCAATTAATCATATTACTTAAGAACTCCCACTTAGATAGACATCCCTCAAGTCATCTAAATGATACGTGATCAAAATCAACTAAACCATGTCTGATCATCATGTGAGATGGAGTAGTCATCAATGGTGAACATCTCTATGTTGATCATATCCACTATATGATTCACGTTCGACCTCTTAGTCTCTAGTGTTCCGAGGCCATGTATGTACATACTAGGCTCGTCAAGTTTAACCCGAGTATTCTGCATGTGCAAAATTGGATTGCACCCGTTGTATTTGAACGTAGAGCTTATCACACCTGATCATCACGTGGTGTCTCAACACGAAGAACTTTCGCAACAGTGCATACTCGGGGAGAACACTCATACCATGAAATTTAGTTTAAGGGATTATCATCTAATGGCACCGTCGTATTAAGAAAAATAAGACGCAAAAAGATAAACATCACATGCAATCAAAATATGTGACATGATATGGCCATCATCATCTTGTGCTTTTGATCTCCATCACCAAAGCAATGCCATGATCTCCATCGTCACCGGCTTAACACCTTGATCTCCATCGTAGTGTCGTGGTCGTCTCGCCAACTATTGCTTCTACGAATATCGCTACCGCTTAGTGATAAAGTAAAGCAATTACATGGTGTTTGTATTTCATATAATAAAGTGACAACCATAAGGCTCCTGCCAGTTGGCGATAACTTTTGCAAAACATGGTCATCTCATACAATAACGTATATCACATCATGTCTTGACCATATCACATCACAACATGCCCTGCAAGAACAAGTTAGACGTCCTCTACTTTGTTGATGCAAGTTTTACGTGGCTTCTACGGGCTTCTAGCAAGAACTGTTCTTACCTACGGCACAAAAGCACAATGGTGATTTATCAAGTTTGCATTTTAACCTTCACAAGGACCGGCTGCAGTCAAATTCGATTCAACTAAAGTTGGAGAAACAGACACCCGCCAGCCACCTTTATGCAAAACTAGTTGCATGTCTGTCGGTGGAACCGGTCTCATGAATGTGGTTATGTAAGGTTTGTCCGGTCCGCTTCATCCAACAATACCACCGAATCAAAATAAGAAATTGGTGGCAAGCAGTATGACGATCACCGCCCACAACTCTTTGTGTTTTTTTTGTGCATATCATCTACGCATAGACCTGGCTCGGATGCCACTATTGGGAAACGTAGCATGCAATTTCAAAATAATCCTACGCTCACGCAAGATCTATCTAGGAGATGCATAGCAACGAGAGGGGGAGAGTGTGTCCACATACCCTCGTAGACCGAAAGCGGAAGCGTTTGCTTAACACAGTTGATGTAGTCAAACGTCTTCTCGTTCCGACCGATCGAGTATAGAACGTACGACACCTCCGAGTTCTGCACACATTCAGCACAATGATGTCCCTCGAGCTCTTGATCTAGTAGAGGGTTGAGGAAGTAGATGACTTCCGTCAGCACGACGGCATGGTGATGGTGATGGTGATGTGATCCGTGCAGGGCTTCGCCTAAGCACCGCGAGAATATGACCGGAGGCGTAAACTATGGAGGGGGAGCCGCACAGGGCTTGGAGCAATTGGTGTGTGTTCTAGGAGTGCCCCCTCTATATAAAGGAGGGAGGAAGAGGATGTCTCCCCTAGCCGTGCCCCCAAGAAGGATGAGTCCTACTTGGGGTCCTAGTTGGATTCGCCCCCCCCCCTTCCTTCTACCAAGGGGAAAGGGGAAAGGAGGGGGAGGAGGAGAAGGAAAGGGGGCGCCGACCCCTCCCCTTGTCCAATTCAGACTCCTCCCTGGTGGGGGCGTGCGACCCCATTGTGGGCTGGTGTGACTCCCTCCTATGGCCCATATGGCCCATTTCCCCGGGGGGTTCCGGTAACCCCTCCGATACTTCGATATGTACCCGATACATTCTGGAACCCTTCCGGTGTCCGAATACTACCTTCCAATATATCAATATTTACCTCTCAACCATTTCGAGACTCCTCGTCATGTTCGTGATCTCATCTAGGACTCCGAACAACCTTCGGTCACCAAAACACGTAACTCATATAATACATATCGTCATCGAACTTTAAGCGTGCAGACCCTACGTGTTCAAGAACTATGTAGACATGGCCGAGACACCTCTCTGGTCAATAATCAATAGCGGAACCTGGATGCTTATATTAGCTCCCACGTATTCTACGAAGATCTTTATCGGTCGAACCGCTATGTCAACATACGTTATTCCCTTTATCATCGGTATGTTACTTGCCCGATATTCGATCATCGGTATCTTCATATCTAGTTCAATCTCGTTACCGGCAAGTCTCTTTACTCGTTCTGTAATGCAGCATCCGCAACTAACTCATTAGTCACATTGCTTGCAAGGCTTCATATGATGTGCATTACCGAGAGGGCCCAGAGATACCTCCCCGATACTCGAAGTGACAAATCCTAATCTCGATCTATGCCAACCCAACACACACCTTCCGAGATACCTGTACAGCATCTTTATAAGCACCCAGTTATGTTGTGATGTTTGATAACACATAAGGCATTCCTTTGGTGTCCGGGAGTTGCATAATCTCATAGTCAGAGGAATATGTATTTGACATGAAGAAAACAGTAGCAATAAAACTGAACGATCATTATGCTAAGCTAACGGATGGGTCTTGTCCATCACATCATTCTCCTAATGATGTGATCGCGTTCATCAAATGACAAACATGTCCATGGCTAGGAAACTTAACCATCTTTGATCAACGAGCTAGTCAAGTAGAGGCATACTAGGGACACGGTGTTTTGTCTATGTATTCACACATGTATCAAGTTTCCGGTTAATACAATTCTAGCATGGATAATAAACATTTATCATGAATAAGGAAATATAACAAATTTATTATTGCCTCTAGGGCATATTTCCTTCAGCGTTGTGTTGCAATCTACGTGCCAGTATCGCTCCAAGGTTATAACATTTGTCACTGGTTAGAGCGGTGCAGATAAGGCTCAAGTCTGGAGCACAAAGTGTACTACAATCTTGTTTGCCTACAATGTATTTTCAATTAAATAGGGCAAAGTATTGGATTGAGGGAAAATGAATGCTCTTTATTCCACCTTGAGTCACTCCTCTAGTCTCACCATAGCAAATGCTAGTCAAGAATATCTCAAACTCCGACCTTGGTGGTTCGTCCAATGAACCCCAAAATGGAATTTTGCGGTGATTAGAAATTGTCTCCAGAGGTATAGTAAATGAATTGTCATATAGTTTAAATGATACTCTGGACTCACGAGGATGGAATTTAAATTCTTTGGTAAATGATTCAGTGAGGCCGAGGTGTTGGTTGCACTTGTTTGCAATGTAGGGACCGAGCTCGGCATTGTGAACATATTGCTCAAATTCTTCAATGCCCACATGCTCCATATAATTGTTGCATGGCCATAAACATGATTTGGTGATGGGATCTCGAATGGAATTTTCACTTGGTTCAACATAGGACCGACGAATGGAGCTGCTACCAGAAGATGCCTCCGAGGACCTCCTCCTCGAAAATTCCTCCCAAAGAGGTTCATAATATTCGCGTACAATTTTCTGAAAAAATTTAGGGTCACAAATTTTTGTCAACAAAACTTCACAAGATTGATAGCAACTACTCATAGGGATGCATAGAGGCCATATCAAGCATTCAAAATACTTAGAACTCTAATAATTCAACATGCAAGCTCATCTATAGCAGCACCAAGAGCAACTAATTATTCTAAATATAAACCACTAGAGCAAAACCTAATTGGACCGATGGAGGAGTCACACACCAAGCAACAATCCCCTGAAATAGTTTCGGAAACGGAGCTTCGAGCAAAGATATCGAAATCCGCGGGTTTGAGAGCAAGAACACGAGACAAAGGGCAATGGTGATTTTTTTCTGGAGGTAGGTGATGATGTGGGACAAAGAGATAAGTGAGGGGGCCCACGTCGGGACCACAACCCACCAGGGCGCGCCTGTGGGTGCTGGCGCGCCCAAGTGGGTTCTGCCCACCTGGAGCACCTCCCTCTGATGTTGTTTGCACTAAAAATTCTTAAATATTCAGGAAAAAATCGTATTAAATTTTTAGAGCATCCTGAGAACTTTTTTATTGTACGGAAAACTCAAAAAACAGATAAAGCATGGCATTTTATTTTATTTAACTAATAAAAACAGAAAACAAAGGGTAGGACAGAAGGTAGTGCTCATTGAATTCATCAACTTCATACCTCTCAAAAATTATTCATTAGTAAGGTTGACCAAGTCTTATTAACATCCACTTCCGATTAGCATGAAATGGAAGAACTTTCGTAAAACACTAAGTTACCTCAGTGGGGATATGAATGTCCCCAACAAGAAGCATTTCATATTTCTTTTTGGCAGTAGGTAGAGGTAGTTGAAAACTTCCAATACTGATTGTCGGAGATTTTTCAATAACATTAATACCATTCACTTGGAATTGTTTCTTCGGAAAGTGCACCGTATGAAAAGTACCTTGCTTTTATTACAATCAATAACAGCCCCTACAATATTCAAAAAGGGTCTACCAAGGATAATCGACAGGTTGTCGTCCTCGGGCATCTCAAGAATAACAAAGTCAGTTAAGATAGTAACATTAGCAACAACAACGGGCACATCCTCACAAATACCGATAGGTATTGCAGTTGATTTATCATCCATTTGCAAAGATATTTCAGTAGGTCTGAGTTTATTCAAATCAAGTCGTTTATATAAAGAGAAAGGCATAACACTAACACCAGCTCCTTAATCACATAAAGAAGTTTTCACATAATTTCTTTTGATGGAGCAAGGTATAGTTGGTATTCCCGGATCTCCAAGTTTTTTAGGTACTCCACCTTTAAAAATATAATTAGCACGCATGGTGGAGATTTCAGCTCCGGTATTTTTCTCTTATTGGTGATGATGTCTTTCATGTACTTTGCATAAGGAGGCATTTTTAAGATATCAGTCAAGCGAGTACGCAAAAAGACTGGCCTCAGAATTTCAGCAATGCATTCAAATTCTTCAGCATCTTTCCTTTTGGTTGACTGAGGTCAAAATGGCATAGGTTTTTAAACCCACGGTTTTCTTTCCTTACCATGTTTTCTAGCAACAAAGTCTCTTTTATCATGTCTTTTATTCTTGGGTTGTGGGTTATCAAGATCAACAAATGGTTCTACTTCAACATCATTGCCTGGTTCTTTATTATTTGGTTGAGTATCTTCATGAACCTCATCATTGTCTTTTTCATTATCATAAGGCGTGTGTTCATTACCAGATTGAGTTTCAGCATCAGAAATAGAGACTTCATTATCATTATCAGGAGGTTTTTCTACTTCAGGTTCACTAGAGCCACAAAGTTCTATAATTTTTCTTCTTCTTTTTCTTTTTAGAATGACTAGGTGCATCAGTGTTAACTCTTTGAGAGTCTTGTTCAATTCTTTTTGGGTGTCCCTCAGGATAAAGTGGTTCCTGAGTCATTCCACCTCCTCTAGTCATTACTCTAACAGCATGATCGTTGATATTACTATTCATTTCATCTAAGAACTCTCTTTGAGATTTAGAAACTTGTTCTAGTTGAGTTTGAACCATAGAGGCATGCTTTCCTACACCTCTAACATCATTTGAGATTCTAAATAACAAGTCACTCAAGTGAGCAATCATATCAGAATTGTATTTCAATTGTTTCATAACATTTGCATTGAAGTGATCTTGCTTTCTAATGTAATTATCAAACTCATAAAGGCATTGACTAGGATGTTTATTATAGGGAATATCACCTTCATTGGACTTTAAAAAAGAATTTACCTATACCACCTTAGGTGGTGGTGGTGCTTCAAGCCCATGTATTTCTTTGATAGGTGGTAAATTTCTAACATCCTCTGCTTTAATACCTTTTTCCTTCATAGATTTCTTTGCCTCTTGCATATCTTCAGGAATGAGATATAAGATATCCCTCTTATTTGGAGTAGGTTTAAGTGGTGGCTCAGAAAGGATCCAATCATCATAATTTTTCAATATGCTATTCAATAATTCTTCAGCTTGTCCAACAGTTCGTTCCCTGAAAACACAACCAGCACAACTATCTAGGAAATCCCTAGAAGCATCGGTTAGTCCATTATAGAAGATATCAAGTATTTCATTTTTATTAATAGGATGATCAGGCAAAGCATTAAGCAATTGGAGAAGCCTCCCCCAAGCTTGTGGGAGGCTCTCTTCATTAACTTTGTGCAAAGTTAAATATTTTCTGTAAGGCGGCTTGTTTCTTATGAGCAGGAAAATATTTTTTAGAGAAGTAATAAATCATATCCTGGGGACTACGCACACAACCTGGAGCAAGAGTATTATACCAAGCCTTAGCATCACCCTTTAATGAGAATGGAAACAATTTGAGAATATAATAATAGTGAATCTTCTCATCATGAGCAAAAAGGGTGGCTATATCATTCAACTTAGTAAGATGTGCCACAACAGTTTCAGTTTCATAACCATGGAAAGGATCAGATTCAACCAAAGTAATTAACTCTGGGTCGACAGAGAATTCATAATCATTACCATCAACAAAGATAGGTGAAGTAGCAAATTGAGGATCACATTTCATTTTAGCATTCAAAGCCTTTTCTTTATACTTGCATAATATTTTTTCCAAATCATCTCTATCCTTACAAGCAAGAATGTCTCTAGTTGTCTCCTCATCCAGAACATAACCTTTCGGTACATTTGGCAATTCATATCCGATACTTTTAGTTTGAAGCTCTTCATCAGTTTCAACAATCTCATTTTGTCTTACTCTTGCAATTTGTTCATCAAGAAATTCACTTAGTGGCACACTATCATCAAGCAAGGTACTAGCATCATCATGAGTAGCATTCATATCAGAAGTAGCATCATCAATAACTTGCGACATATCAGAATTGATAACATGTGGTGGTGCTGCAAGTCAACTTATAACAGAAGGTGAATCTAAAGCAGAGCTGGATGGCAGTTCCTTACCTCCCCTCGTCTTAGAGGAAAAAATCTTAGTCTTAGCATCCTTTAGATTCTTCATAATTTGATAATAATCCCAAGTGACTCTACAAAAATAGCTATGCTCCCCGGTAACGGCGCCCGAAAAAGGTCTTGATAACCCACAAGTATAGGGGATCGCAACAGTTTTCGACGGTAGAGTATTCAACCCAAACTTATTGATTCGACACAATGGGAGCCAAGGAATATTTGCAAGTATTAGCAGTTGAGTTGTCAATTCAACCACACCTGGAGATTAATTATATGCAGCAAAGTGACCAGTAGCAAAGTAGTATGGTAGTTTTGATAGTAGTAGCAACAGCAATAGTAACGGTAACAGTGATAGCAATGAATTTGTAGCAAGTGCAATAGTAACAGTAGCAGTGGTAACTTAGCAAGAACAATATGAGAGAAATTCGTAGGCATTGGATCGGTGAATTTGTTGGATGATATTCATCATATAACAGTCATAACCTATGGGCGATACGGCACTAGCTCCAGTTCATAAATATAATGTAGGCATGTATTCCGTAAATAGTAATACGTGTTTATGGAGAACTTGCATGACATCTTTTGTCCTACCCTCCTGTGGCAGCGGGGTCCTATTGGAAACTAAGGGATATTAAGGCCTCCTTTTAATAGAGAACAGGAATAAAGCATTAACACATGGTGAATACATGAACTCCTCAAACTACGGTCATCACCAGGAAGTGTCATGACTGCTGTCACTCCGGGTTTGCCGACTCATAACACGTAGTAGGTGACTATAACTTGCAAGATCGGATCTATAACATATATATATAATGGTGATAACATAAACGGTTCATATCTGAAATCATGGCACCCGGGCCGAAAGTGACAAGCATTAAGCATGGCAAAGTCATAGCAACATCAATCTCAGAACATAAGCGATACTAGGGATCAAGCCCTAACAAAACTAAATTGATTACATGATGAATCTCATCCAACTCCTCACCGACCAGCGAGCCTACGAAGGAATTACTCACTCCCGGTGGAGACCATCATGGAATTGGCGATGGACAAGGGTTGGTGATGACGAAGATCGAAGATCCCCCTCTCTGGAGCCCCAAACGGACTCCAGATCTGGCCTCCCGATGAAGAACAGGAGGTGGCGGTGGCTCCATCTCATGAAACACAATAATTCTTTCTCCCTGATTTTTTTCTCCAAATATGTGATTTTATAGTATCAGGGTTGGAGTATGCGGGGCCACCAGGTGGGGACAACCCACCTGGGCGCGCCTGGAGGGGGGCACGCCCTGGTGGGTTGTTCCCACCTAGGTGCCCCACTCCGTTAGTTCTTGGCTCCAGAAATCTTATTTATTGAATAAGAAATCCTCACAGAGTTTCGTGCCAATCCGAGAACTTTTATTTTTGCACAAAAACAACACCATGGTAGTTCTGCTGAAAACGGCATCAGTCCGGGTTAGTTTCATTCAAATCATGCAAATTATAGTCCAAAACAAGAGGAACAGTGGTAGGAAAAGTAGATACGTTGGAGAGGTATCAGTTACTAGGGTGGATTCTTCTTCTTTACTTCGAGTTACCGTATACTAGGTCGACCATTCCAAGCCTAATTAAGTTTGAGCGCATGCTACGAGTCATGAACCCTCGCTCAGTGTGGGGATTTTACGGTTCCAAAGCATGGTGCCACATCAAATTTGCGCATTGGGTATTCAAACACCACACACACCACTTCCATATACATATTTGGGCCACATGCACAGAGTGTGTTTGTCTTCATACAGTACTCCCTCACGAGGTTATCGGCGACAAGCTAGCCCATTTGGGGGCCATGTGGACGTACATCACTTTGACCAACAATGAGCGGGAGAGGTTGTACGACCAAGTTGGATTCTGCTTGGTCCGTGTTACAGTACATCTTGGTGAGATGCCCTCCCCCCGACCTGTGTGGGGGGGGGGGGGCTAATTCGCACTACCTGCAACCTCCGTGGGGTCGGGGAAGTCCGGTAATTTGCGAGGCACAAGTGCCACGTCAAAGTTGTGAATGGTAGTTAAATATCACACCACACCCTTTTCACACATATAGTAGGGCCACCTGCATATGGTTCATATGTGGTCTCACCCATCCCGCGCCACAAGCACACATTTGTGCGTCGGCACAAGGTCCACCTTTGTCGGGAAGCGAAAGGGGAAGTTTGACCGTATTTATATGATGGACTCCTATAGGTTTTGTGTTACGGTAGGTTAAGATTTCAGACCTAGCTATTTGGGGGCATCCCTTCATAGCTAGGATTCCCTTACCGCCGACACGAAGTGGGGTTCGTAGGGGGTAGCTAACTAGCAATACTATGCTTTTGTGTGATAGGTGCCACATCAAAGTTGTACATTGGGTATTCGAACATCAAACCACCCTTTTTATACATATATTTGGTCCACATGCAAGTGTGTTCGTGTTCTGACCCTCTCCCGTGTTATTCTTTTTGCCAAATTTATAGGCAGCACACGATTTGGATGTAGAAACCATTTGCGATTGGGTATGCAATAGACACGGTTCGGTCAGACTACCTGTGTGCCACGCCCGTGCCCTGCAGTCACTCACATCAGCACAGTAGATTGGGCTCCATGAGGCTTGCCTCCCGGTCTCAAAAATATCTACTGCCTCGTAATCTCGAAAATATCTACCGCCTGGAAGTTTTTAATGTTTGATAGCACACGATTAGTATGTGCGGACCATTTGCAATGTCTGTTACTCCCGCTCTGCTTCAATCCCTTGATTCAAATTTTCAGTAGCCCTCGCATTTTACTCCCGCCTCTACATCCCTTGCGATCTCATAAATATTGCTCGCCCTTGATCCAAATTTTCAGTAGCCCAGCATTTTACTCCCGCCTAGTAAAATTTTCAGTTGACGCGGTATTTCCTCAAACATCACCTTGCCCCCTTCCCCTCCACACACACCACACACTCTCCAAAACCTCCGCTCACATATACACACACCACCCCTCCCTCACTCGAAATCATTGGTAGGTCGCCGCCGCCTCCATCCTCAACCTCTGCCTGTGTGACGGGGAGCTCGAGGAGCCAATGGCCAAAAAGAGGTTTATCGCGGCCGCTTCGCCCGACGCCGGCGAGGTGGCCGCCGAGATGTCCCTATCGTCCTCTACGGGCTCTTTGTCGATCCGTCGTCGCTAGTCGCCCGATTCACCCGCCGCCGTGCCCCTACGCTGGTTCGAGGACTTCCCCGTCCTCCCTCAGCCCCGACCGCCAATGAGGTCCTACCTCGGGGTTCGGCAGTGGCAGTGGGGGATGTGGGTCGCCGAGATTATGGATCGGGAGACCCACACCTGCCGGTGGCTCGGTAGCTTCCACACGGCCGAGCTCGCGGCCATGGAGTACGATCGCTGGCAAGTTCGCTCCCACTGTGCGGCGGCTAGGCTCAATTTCCCCTTGGCACATGTCATGTCGACCTCGTTCCGCCGGAGCCAGGGGTGGTGAGCTCGGCTATGGAATGGGAGGACCACGAGGCGTGGGAGCGCCTTGAGCCCGAGGCCGCCGACGAGGCCTACATGCAAGAGCTCCGTCGGTAGCACCTGGAGCTCGAGGAGGCGGAGCAGGTGATGTTTGTCGGCGCGAAGGGCGGCGAGGTTATCGTGCTCTCCTCTGATGACGAGGTCGAAGGCGGCGAGGACGGCCGCGTGGAGGGCGTCGAGGTGGGCGGCGAGGACGAGCAGATCGACTTCGACGAGTGGAGGAGTGTCTTCCCCAACGACCCCAACGACGGCACCAGCCCGAACCCGGCTCACGGCACACCGTACCTGACGAGGAAGGATTGGCTCGACCTCCACTTCGACCGAAAGTAGTTTAGCTTAGTTTAAATTTATGTTTTATGTTCGGTTATGCAAAACTATCTATGTTTATATTTGAGTGCATTCTACTTTCGATTGAACCTGCTTTGAACTTGATCAAATTGAAGTTTATAATATTAAGTTTAGGGGATCTACTAGAAACGGCCAAAAATTGTTGGAGTATATATATATATATATATATATATATATATATATATATATATATATATCCACTAAGGGTTTTAGTCCGTTAACTTCTAAAGGATCGGCTAGAGATGGCCTTATGCCTTGTTTATTTCAGTTCTTCACAATGTGATGGTCTATATGTGCAACTATTTGCCGTGCAGTTCAATTTCATCAATAACGGTTTCAACAATACCACTATGAATTACGATATTTGGTTGTTGTTAAGGATGTTGCAGTTAACATGACTTTTCATTTTTTTTAACAATAACTAGTGTACTTTAGACCTGCACAATACCAGTTTGAATGACTATTTGCTTGTTTTTAAATGTTATGCCTGATGCAGTTAACACACCTTTCAACTTCTTGTTTTACTTAACTTGCATGCTTAAACCTGCACACTAAAGCTATCATTTGTAGATTATGTTGTCTACCATGGATATATTTGGTTGATGTTTAGCATGTTGTGCTTAACATGCCTTTATATGTACTCATACAAGACAATATTGAGAACAGTGTTGTTTTCCATCGAGGTTAGTTTCATCGCATTGCTTATATGTACTCATTGTTCAGGATATCGGTAGCTGGTACCATATAGCCTGGGGGCTGATAAGGGATTAACCGTCGAATCGTACATTTCACTGAATATATCTGTAACCCATTTATTAGTAGGTTAGCTAGGGCCATATTTAATATATCTGAGACTACATAGCAACATGCATTGTACTGAATGACTAAATATGCAATCCAGGCTACATAGCAACAAGGAAGAGTGTTACCTTAATGTTCTGATGATGTCTAGATATACATGTAATAAAATCTTATATAATGGGATGGATCGAGTGGTGTACTACATCATTTTGCAATTGTCGTTTAGCTTCTAATATTAACTTTGTGCTTTTAGGTACACATGTCATTGCCAAAGATCCACACTTTGACCCTTTCTGCTTATGGGGCAATGAGATATTCATGAACCAGTATCAAGTGAGAAAACTGATAAAGATTGTTATTAAAATGGGTCAAAAGATGTCAATCAAACTATTTGTTTACACTTTATGCAAGACAACAGTGAACTGCAGGATGGTAAGTAAGAACTCTGTAGCCTTCTTTTTACTGCCCGTAATGAGTTGTCTTAGATGACAATGTCTGGATCTTTTTTTCCTTTGTAGTAGATCCTGAAGCAGTTTACTCAAGATTACCTCTCAAACTACATGACTGGCGGCTTGCCATCACAAGGGGTTAGACTAGAGTCATGCGTGCCTTCTGCATCCAGGAGAGCACAATAGTGCCATTCTGCTTAACCTTGTTTAGTAACCAGAATGTCGGTCGCCTCTTTCTTCACCATCTGTAATAGTACAAGTATAGAACCCTGGTTCATCATTCTTTATTTGATGCTTATGTAATTCTTGAACATATGTACCTGTGAATCGAATAATGCATTGGTTGTTTGAACATGATGGATACGAATAAAGCTATAGCCTACTTTCAAGTTCAAATTAGGTACAATCTTAAATAGCAGCAATTAAATTAGGGTGAAATTACGGTCTACAGGTCATTATGGCGCACACCGTTTATAAAGCACAGCATGTGTGATATACATCATAATCCGACATGGTTCACGGAGAGGAAACGTGTGTAACAATGCACACGGTTGCCATTTGCAAAGCGTGTGTGATGTCAGACACTATCAAAAACAGTGCGGGTAAACTAAATGTGTGTGATTGTCTACCTATCATACACAGTTTACAATCATGAACTGTTTGTGATGTGCCAGGCATCGTAAACGTAGAGCCAATTTGGTACATGCCTGGAAAACGGTCGTGTCTGGAATGTGCCTGGTTTTAGGTAAAACAACAGAACTCCGACTACGATGGCAATGCGAGCAAAAACTAGTAGTAAGGATGAAGCGTTTGGGATATTCAAGATATCAGAAACGGTTTTATAGGGACAACTGTATGCATCAAGGCTCTCTATCCCCGATGGTTTCAAGGTCGTGTGGGAAGGACCCCGCACTCGCTCACTAGGCAACGGATCAGAACATCATCGCGGAAAGGGGTTAAAAATTGTTTTTATAGCACCTCATTGTACCCGTGTAAACATTGCAATTCATGGTAGAAGAGATCCAGTCATGATGTACACAACATTAACTATGCATGAGAATGACAATAGTGCTCTCAGGACTGGTGCTTATTTGAGAAGGTGATGACTCAACAATAAAAGTAAAAGAACATAAAAGTAAATACATAGGCCCTTCACAGAGGGAAGCAGGGATTTACAAAGGTGTGATGGCTCAAAGCTTAAATCAGAGATAAATATAATTTTGGTAGGTATACCTTTCCTTTCAATGTTACGACCAAGAGTTGGAAATATCTTCCTTCACATTAGCGGCGGTTCCCAAGTGGTAAAAGTAAAGTTTACTCCCCCTCCACCAACAAAAACAAGCCATGGGTAGCCGAATCCTCGGGTGCCCTCCATACCAACAACAGCCCAGGGGAGTTTGTTTCATTATTGTTGCAATTTTGAACATGGGACTGGGCATCCTGATTACCGGCCCCTCTCGTGCAAGGATGAGTGAATAAACACTCATCATGAGAATAACCTGCTAAGCATGGAAGATACGAACCGCCCCATGTCGCTCCATGAGCGGTACGGGCACACAAAACATATGTTCATTTGAATATTTAGAGGTGGCACATGCAAATTTACTTGGAACAGCAGAGTAATACCGCGTATAGGTAGATATAGTGGACTCAGCTGGGATAACTTTGGTTTAAGATTTTGATGCAAAGCAGTATTCTCGCTTAGTATAGGCGAAGGCTAGCAAATAGGTTGAGAAGCGCCAACTAGAGAGCGAAAACGGTCATAATAATGCATTATGAATAATTAACATTGAGTACTAGCATGAGTAGGATATAAACACCATGAGCATAAATATCATGGAGGCTATGTTGGTTTTGAATCAACTACATGCGTGAACATGTGCCAAGTCAAGCCACTTGAAACATTCAGAGGAGGATACCACATCATCAAACTACATCACAATCATTTTAATGCATGTTAACACTCAAGATATATTATTATCCACTCCTAGCTACTTAAGCATGGCATGAGAAACTATAATATCTAATTGTCATCATAAACATGTTTAATCATAATATGTTGAATGATGGATACTAAGTTAAACATATTTACAAAAACAAAAAAAAGTTGAGTTCATACCCACTTTTCCTTGCCACAGTCATCAAATATCGTCATTATTGCCTTTCACTTGCACGACGAATGATATAAAAATAATAATAGTGCAACAGTGTCGTGGACTAAGCTGGAATCTGCAAACATTTTATTCAAAGTAGAAGACAAGGTAAAATGGTCTCTTTGTTAGTCAACAATAATGCATATGAGAGCCACTCAACATTTTCATCGTGGTCTTCTCCTCATATGACTCAAAAAGAAAAGAATTTCACAAAAACACACTAAACTTTTTTTGGAGTTTTTAGTTTTTCTTGAAGGAAGCAAATTAAAGAAAGAAAAACAAAAAACGAGAAAAACTATTTACACGGGAAAGCTCCCAACAAGTACAAGAAGAAACGAGAAATCTTTTGGGTTTTCTTTTAATACTACAACTAATTTAAACTAGAAAGAAAAACCGAAAAGAAGCGAGAAATATTTTTGGATTTTCTCCAAAAAAAATCATACACACAAAAAGAAGAAGGCGAGAAAATAAATCTAACATGGATTATACAATGAAAGAGGATGAGCACCGACAACTGGAATGAAGTGTGTGAACATGAATGTAATGTCGGTGGGAAAACGTACTCCCCCAAGCTTAGGCTTTTGCCTAGCTTGATAATCACCATCGTTGGTCTGGGTAATAATCAAAGTGGTAGCTCGTGGAGGCTCTCGGTGCCTCCTCCTCTGCCAAGTGAGTGGCTTCTACTGCCGTGTTGTACTCACATTCTTCGCTTTCTTAAATATAATATCTTCCTTTACTCTGAAAACAAAGAGAGCAGGTGCAGGCAAAATAACAGGTACAATAGTTTTTTATCAAACATCAAGTTATAATTATAGTTTTGAGCTTTACACTTAATAAACTCCTGGTGTTGCATCACATCAAAGTCTAGATATTCGTCAGGTGAAATAGGATCATTGGGCAAAGGTGACACACCTAGCCTTGCAGCTACGCACGAGGCATAAATTCCTCCATAAAAATGACCACTATCAGCATTGCATTGTAGCCTCCGTGCAAAGATTACTCCAAGATTTAGTGAAGTGTTGAGTCAACATAAGGAGGTGTTTGCAAAAGAGGGACTTAGTATTTGACCCAATGTTCAAAAAAGACGAAGAATGTCAATCCTCAAAAGGGTGCAAGTCCTCAAAAGGTTGCGTTTGTGCATGAAGATCAAAAGGATAAAGGCAAGGACAAAGGTGGTGAGAAGGTTGTGAGTGGAAAGGCCACTAGGGGAAAGTCCACCCCCAACAAGGAAAATGAAGTGATGTCTTAGAGAGGACATCCCTGAAGGAAATATGCCCTAGAGGCAATAATAAAGTTATTACTTCAAATTTCCTTATATCATGATAAATGTCTATTATTCATGCTAGAATTGTATTAACCGGAAACTTGATACATGTGTGGATACATAGACAAAACATCGTGTCCCTAGTATGCCTCTACTTGACTAGCTCGTTAATCAAAGATGGTTAAGTTTCCTAGCCATGGACATGTGTTGTCATTTGATGAACGGGATCACATCATTAGGAGAATGATGTGATGGACAAGACCCATCTGTTAGCTTAGCATAATGATCGTTCAGTTTTATTGCTACTGTTTTCTTCATGTCAAATACATATTCTATGAGATTATGCAACTCCCGGATACCGAAGGAATACCTTGTGTGCTATCAAACGTCACAACGTAACTGGGTGATTATAAAGATGCTCAACAGGTATCTCCGAAGGTGTTTATTGGGTTGGCATAGATCGAGACTAGGATTTGTCATTCCGAGTATCGGAGAGGTATCTCTGGGCCCTCTCGGTAATGCACATCATATGAAGCCTTGCAAGCAATGTGACTAATGAGTTAGTTGTGGGATGATGCATTACGGAATGAGTAAAGAGACTTGCCTGTAACGAGATTGAAATAGGTATGAAGATACCGACGATCGAATCTCGGGACGTAACATACCGATGACAAAGGGAATATCGTGTGTTGTCATTACGGTTCGACCGATAAAGATATTCGTAGAATATGTAGGAGCCAATATGAGCATCCAGGTTCCGCTATTGGTTATTGACTGGAGAGGTGTCTCGGTCATGTCTACATAGTTCTTGAACCCGCAGGGTCGCACGCTTAACGTTCATTGATGCTAGAGTAGTATCGGGATATTTGATGAGTGGTAAACAAATGTTGTTCGGAGTCCCGGATGAGATTCTGGACGTCATGAGTAGTCTCGGAATGGTCGAGAGGTAAAGATTTATATATAGGAAGTCATATTTGGGTTCCGGAAAAAGGTGCAGTTTTTTCTGTATTGTACCGGTAAGCTTCCAGAAGGTTCCGGTAGATTCCGAAGGGGTCCGGAAGTCCACAAGTGTGTTCACCACGACCCAAGGGCTAGCATGGGCTACGGGGAGGTGCCCTAGCCTTATTGGGATAGGCGCACCAAGTCCTCAAAAGCCCGTGTGGCTAGGGAAGGCAAATAAGGAAGGAGTCCTAGTAGGAATAGGATTGGACTTGGAGTCCAAGTCCTCTCCCCCTTAGCTGCGCCCTAGGGCTTGGAGGGGCTGTTTGCCACGCCCCTCCACCTATAGATAGAGGGGAGGGACGCCCTAAGAGGATACACCAAGCCCTTGGCGCCCTCTCTCTCCTGTTACTTCATAGTTCCACCGCTTCGTCCCGGCGACGCTTAGTGAAGCACTGTCGATGCTCCACCACCACCATCACCACCATGCCATTGTGTTGGCTGTGATCCCATCTACTTCTCCTCTCCCGCTTGCTCGATCAAGAAGGAGGGGACGTCATTGAGCTGCACATGTGCTAAACTCAAAGGTGTCGTCCGTTCGGTACTAGATCGGTTGGATCATGATCAGGTCGCGAAGAGTACGACTACATCAACCGCATGATAAACGCTTCCGCTTATGGTCTACAAGGGTACGTAGACACACTATCCCCCCTCGTTTATATGCATCTCCGAGATAGATCTTGCGTGAGCGTAGGAAATTTTTGAAATTGCATGCTACGTTCCCCAACAGTGGCATCCGAGCCAGGTCTATGCGTAGATGATATGCACGAGTTGAACACAAAGAGTTGTGGGAAGTGATTACCATACTGCTTACCACCAATGTCTTATTTTGATTCGGCGGTATTGTTGGATGAAGCGGCCCGGACCAACCTTACATGACCACGTTCATGAGACCGGTTCCACCGACAGACATGCAACTTGTTTTACATAAAGGTGGCTGGCAGGTGTCTGTTCCTCCAACTTTAATTGAATCGAATTTGACTGCGGCTGGTCCTTGTTGAAGGTTAAAACAGCAAACTTGATAAATCGCCGTTGTGGTTTTGTGCCATAGGTAAGAACGGTTCTTGCTAGAAGCCCGTAGTAGCCACGTAAAACTTCCAACAACAAAGTAGAGAACGTCTAACTTGTTTTTGCAGGGCATGTTGTGATGTGATATGGTATAGACATGATGTGATATACGTTGTTGTATGAGATGATCACGTTTTTTAAAAGTTATCGGCAACTGGCAGGAGCCTTATGGTTGTCGCTTTATTATATGAAATACAAACACCGTGTAATTGCTTTACTTTATCACTAAGCGGTAGCGATAGTCTTAGAAGCAATAGTTGGCGAGACGACCACGACGCTACGATGGAGATCAAGGTGTCAAGCCGGTGAAAATGGAGATCATGACGTTGCTTTGGAGATGGAGATCAAAAGCACAAGATGATGATGGCCATATCATGTCACATATTTTGATTGCATGTGATGTTTATCTTTATGCATCTTATTTTGCTTAGTACGGTGGTAGCATTATAAGATGATCCCTTAACTAAATTTCAAGGTATAAGTGTTCTCCCCGAGTATGCACCGTTGCGAAAGTTCTTCGTGCTAAGACACCACGTGATGATCGGGTGTGATAAGCTCTATGTTCAAATACAACGGGTGCAAGCTAGTTTTCCACATGAGGAATACTCGGGTTAAACTTGATGAGCCTAGCATGTACAGACATGGCCTCAGAACACTGGAGACCCAAAGGTCGAACGTGAATCATATAGTAGATATGATCAACATAGAGTTGTTCACCATTGATGAGTACTCCATCTCACGTGATGATCGGACATTGTTTAGTTGATTTGGATCACGTGATCATTTAGAGGACTAGAGGGATGTCTATCTAAGTGGGAGTTCTTTAGTAATATGATTAATTAAACTTTAATTTATCATGAACTTAGTCCTGGTAGTATTTGCAAATTATGTTGTAGATCAATAGCTCGCGTTGTAGCTTCCCTATGTTTTTTTGATATGTTTCTGGAGAAAACTAAGTTGAAAGATGATAGTAGCAATGATGCGGACTGGGTCCGTGATCTGAGGATTATCCTCATTGCTGCATAGAAGAATTATGTTCTTGATGCACCGCTAGGTGACAAACCTATTGCAGGAGCAGATGCAGACGTTATGAATGTTTGGTTAGCTCGATATGATGACTACTTGATATTTTAGTGCACCATGCTTTATGGCTTAGAACCGGGAATTCAAAAACGTTTTGAATGCCACGGAGCATATGAGATGTTCCAAGAGCTGAAATTGTTATTTCAGGCTCATGCCCGTGTCGAGAGGTATGATACCTCTGACAAGTACTTCGCCTACAAGATGGAGGATAATAGCTCAACCAGTGAGCATGTGCTCGGAATGTCTAAGTACTACAATCACTTGAATCAAGTGGGAGTTAATCTTCCAGATAAGATAGTGATTGACAGAGTTCTCTAGTCACTATCACCAAGTTACTGGAACTTCGTGACGAACTATAATATGCAAGGGATAACGAAAACGATTCCCGAGCTCTTCGTGATGCTGAAATCGACGAAGGTAGAAATCAAGAAAAAGCATCAAGTGTTGATGATTAAACAAGACCACTAGTTTCAAGAAAAGGGCAAAGGGAAAGAAAGGGAACTTCAAGAAAAATGGCAAGCAATTTGTCACTCCTGTGAAGAAGTCAAAAGCTGGACCTAAGCCTGAAACTGATTGCTTATACTGCAAAGGAAATGGTCACTGGAAGAGGAACTACCCCAAATATTTGGCAGATAAGAAGGATGGCAAAGTTAACAAAGGTATATTTGATATACATGTTATTTATGTGTACCTTACTAGTGCTCGTAGTAACCCCTGGGTATTTGATACTTGTCCAGTTGCTAAGATTAGTAACTCGAAACAGGAGTTGCAGAATTAGTAGAGACTAGTTGAGGGTGAAGTGACGATGTACGTTGGAAGTGGTTCCAAGATTGATATGATCATCATCCCACACCCCCTATACTTTTGGGATTAGAATTGAACCTAAATAAATGTTATTTGGTGTTTGCGTTAAAGAATGAATATGGTTAGATCATGTTTATTGCAATACAGTTATTCATTTAAGACAGAGAATAATTGTTGTTCTATCTACGTGAATAAAACCTTCTATGGTCATACACCCAATGTTGATGGTTTATTGAATCTCGATCGTAGTGATACACATATTCATAATGTTGATGCCAAAAGATGCAAAGTTGATAATGATAGTGCATCGTACTTGTGGCACTGCTGTCTAGGTCATATTGATGTAAAGCGCATGAAGAAACTCCATGCTGATGGGCTTTTGGCATCACTTGATTATGAATCATTTGATACTTTCGAAGCGTGCCTCATGGGCAATATGACTAAAACTCCATTCTCTGGAACAATGGAACGAGCTAATGACTTAATGGAAATAATACATACCGATGTATGCGGTCCGATGAGTGTTGAGGCTCGTGGCGGGTATCGTTATTTTCTGACCTTCACAGATGATTTGAGCAGATATGGGTATATCTACTTAATGAAACACAAGTCTGAAACATTTGAAAAGTTCAAAGAATTTCAGAGTGAAGTGGAGAATCATCGTAACAAGAAAGTAAAGTTTCTACGATCTGATCGTGGAGGAGAATATTTGAGTTATGAGTTTGGCCTTCATTTAAAACAATGTGGAATAGTTTCACAAGTCACGCCACCTGGAACACCACAGCATAATGGTGTCTCCGAACGTCGTAACTGTACTTTATTGGATATGGTGCGATCTATGATGTCTCTTAATGATTTACCACTATCGTTTCGGGGTTATGCATTAGAGACAATTGCATTCACGTTAAATAGGGCACCGTCAAAATCCATTGAGAGGACACCATATGAATTGTTGTTTGGCAATAAACCTAAGCTATCGTTTCTTAAAGTTTGGGGATGCAATGCTTATGTCAAAAGGCTTCAGCCTAATAAGCTCGAACCCAAATCGGAGAAGTGCATCTTCATCGGATACCCGAAGGAAACAATTGGGTACACCTTCTACCACAGATCTGAATGCAAGATCTTTATTACCAAGAATGGAACCTTTCTAGAGAAGGAGTTTCTCTCAAAAGAAGTGAGTGGGAGGAAAGTAGAACTTGATGAGGTAATTGTACCTTCTCTCAATTTGGAAAGTAGCTCATGCGAGAAATCCATTCCCGTGATGCCTACACCAACTAGAGAGGAAGTTAATGATAATGAACATGAAACTTCGGATCAAGTTGCTACAGAACCTCGTAGGTCAACCAGAGCACGGTCTGCACCAGAGTGGTACGGTAATCTTGTTCTGGAAGTCATGTTACTTGACCATGATGAACCTACGAACTATGAAGAAGCTATGATGAGCCCAGATTCCGATAAATGGCTTGAGACCATGAAATATGAGATAGGATCCATGTATGAGAACAAAGTGTGGACTTTGGTGGATTAGCGCGATTATCGGCGACCCGTAGAGAATAAATGGATCTTCAAGAATAAGACTGACACTGATGGTAATGTTACTGTCTATAAAGCTCGACTTGTCACAAAAGGTTTTTGACAAGTTCAAGGAGTTGACTACGATGAGACTTTCTCACCCGTAGCGATGCTTAAGTCTGTCTGAATCATGTTAGCAATTGCTGCATTTCATGATTATGAAATCTGGCAAATGGATGTCAAAAGTGCATTCCTTAATGGATTTCTTAAAGAAGAGCTGTATATGATGCAACCAGAAGGTTTTTTCGATCCTAAAGGTGCTAACAAAGTGTGCAAGCTCCAGCGATCCATTTATGGATTGGTGCAAGCATCTCAGAGTTGGAATATACGCGTTGATGAGGTGATCAAAGCATATGATTTTATATAGACTTTTGGAGAAGCCTGTATTTACAAGAAAGTGAGTGGGAGCTCTGTAGCATTTCTGATATTATATGTGGATGACATATTGTTGATTGGAAATGATATAGAATTTCTGGATAGCATAAAAGGATATTTGAATAAGTATTTTTCAATAAAAGACCTCGGTAAAGCTACTTATGTATTGGGCATCAAGATCTATAGAGATAGACCGAGATGCTTAATAGGACTTTCACAAAGCACACACCTTGACAAGATTTTGAAGGAGTTCAAAGTGGATTAGTCAACAAAGAGTTCTAGCCTGTATTGTAAAGTGTGAAGTTGAGTAAGACTCAAAGCCCGACCACGGCAAAAGATAGAGAGAGAATGAAAGTCATTCCTTATGCCTCAGCCATAGGTTCTATCATGTATGCTATGCTGTGTACCAGACCTATTGTGTACCATATCATGAGTTTGGCAAGGGGGTACGATAGTGATCCAGGAGTGGATCATTGGACACCAGTCAAAGTTATCCTTAGTTGCCTAAGAGGACTAAGGAAATATTTCTCGGTTATGGAGGTAATAAAGAGTTCATCGTAAAGAGTTACGTCGATGCAAGCTTTTACACCGATCTGGATGACTCTGAGTCTCAATCTGGATTACATATTGAAAGTGGGAGCAATTAGCTAGAGTATCTCCATGCAAAGCATTGTAGACATAGAAAAATTGCAAAATACATACGGCTCTGAATGTGGCAGGCCCGTTGACTAAACTTCTCTCACAAGCAAAACATGATCACACCTTAGTACTCTTTGGGTGTTAATCACATAGCGGTGTGAACTAGATTATTGACTCTAGTAAACCCTTTGGGTGTTGGTCACATGGCGATGTGAACTATGGGTGTTAATCACATACAGACGTGAACTATTGGTGTTAAATCACATGGCGATGTGAACTAGATTATTGACTCTAGTGCAAGTGGGAGACTGAAGGAAATATGCCCTAGAGGCAATAATAAAGTTGTTATTTTAAATTTCCTTATATCATGATAAATGTCTATTATTCATGCTAGAATTGTATTAACCGGAAACTTGATACATGTGTGGATACATAGACAAAACATCGTGTCCCCAGTATGCCTCTACTGGACTAGCTCGTTAATAAAAATGGTTAAGTTTACTAGCCATGGACATGTGTTGTCATTTGATGAACGGGACCACATCATTAGGAGAATGATGTGATGGACAAGACCCATCCGTTAGCTTAGCATAATGATCGTTCAGTTTTATTGCTACTGTTTTCTTCATGTCAAATACATATTCTATGAGATTATGCAACTCCCGGATACCGAAGGAATACCTTGTGTGCTATCAAATGTCACAACGTAACTGGGTGATTATAAATATGCTCTATAGGTATCTCCGAAGGTGTTTATTGGGTTGGCATAGATCAAGATTAGGATTTGTCACTCCGAGTATCGGAGAGGTATCTCAGGGCCCTCTCGGTAATGCACATCATATGAAGCCTTGCAAGCAATGTGACTAATGAGTTAGTTGCAGGATGATGCATTATGGAACGAGTAAAGAGACTTGCCAGTAACGAGATTGAAATAGGTATGAAGATACTGACGATCGAATCTTGGGCAAGTAACATACCGATGACAAAGGGAATAAGTATGTTGTCATTATGGTTCGACCGATAAAGATCTTCGTAGAATATGTAGGAGTCAATATGGACATCCAGGTTTCTCTATTGGTAATTGACCGGAGAGGTGTCTCGGTCATGTCTACATAGTTCTCGAACCCGCAGGGTCGCACGCTTAACGTTCGTTGACGCTAGAGTAGTATTGGGATATTTGATGAGTGGTAACAAAATGTTGTTCGGAGTCCCGGATGAGATCCCGGACTTCATGAGTAGTCTCGGAATGGTTGAGAGGTGAAGATTTACATGTAGGAAGTCATTTTGGGTTCTGGAAAAAGGTGCAGTTTTTTTGGTAATGTACTGGGAAGCTTCCAGAAGGTTTCGGAGGATTCCGGAGGGGTACGGAAGTCCACAAGTGGGTTCACCACGACCCAAGGGCTAGCATGGGCTGCGGGGAGGTGCCCTAGCCTTATTGGGATAGGTGCACCAAGTCCTCAAAAGCCCATGTGGCTAGGGAAGGCAAATAAGGAAGGAATCCTAGTAGGAATAGGATTGGACTTGGAGTCCAAGTCCTCTCCCCCTTAGTTGTGCCCTAGGGCTTGGAGGGGCTGTTTGCCACACCCCTCCACCTATATATAGAGGGGAGGGGCGCCCTAAGAGGATACACCAAGACTTTGGCGCCCCTCTCTCTCCTGTTACTTCATAGTTCCACCGCCTCGTCGAGGCGATGCTTAGCGAAGCGCTGTCGATGCTCCACCACCACCATCACCACCATGCCATCGTGTTGGTTGTGATCCCATCTACTTCTTCTCTCCCGCTTGCTAGATCAGGAAGGAGGAGACGTCATCGAGCCGCACGTGTGCTAAACTCGGAGGTGCCGTCCGTTCGGCACTAGATCGGTTGGAACGTGATCGGATCGCGAAGAGTACGACTACATCAACCGCGTGATAAACGCTTCCGCTTACGATCTACGAGGGTACGTAGACACACTATCCCCCCTCGTTGCTATGCATCTCCTAGATAGATCTTGCATGAGCATAGGAAATTTTTGAAATTGCATGCTACGTTCCCCAACAATCCCTACCATAGTTACACTCACGACTCTTGTTACTACACTATTGTGCCAATTACTAGAGCTCGCGCATGCCAATTAAATTATCAGGTACTTTCATTTCTTGGTAATGAGAATTGAAGGGAATCGTTGCATGGAAAACAAAAAGATTCCAACGAATTCACCCGAGTTCTAATCTACTAGATGCTAGCAATGAGTGGGGAAAGTCTACATACCCTTGTAGACCAAAAGCGGAAACATTCTAACGAGCGTGGTTGGCGTAGTTGTACTTTCTTTGCGATCCACTCCGATCCAGCGTCGCACGAGCGGCACCTCTGAGATATGCACACGTACGGCTCTGTGACATCTCCTTCTTCTTGATTCAAGAAGCGAGAGGTAGAGGTAGATGGGATCTAGGTGAGCATGACAATGTGGTGGTGGAGTTTATGGTGGAGCTCTCGCAGGGCTTCACCAAGCGTCTGCGAAGGAGGAGGGAGGATTAGAAGGGAGGGCAGGCACCTTAGATGTGGGGGGGGCTAGATGCTTGCCCTCCAAGCCTCTAGGTCCGGCGTCCAAGGGGCGAAGGAAATCCCCTCATTTCCTTCCCCACCAATCGTGATCCCTCTTTTTTTATGGGTCTTGATCTTATCCCTTTGGGATATGATCCTATTTCTTTTATGGGGGGATCTTGGTGCGCCTGGACCAGGGGTGTGGGGACTTGCCTCACTACCCACGTCCATGTGGGTCCCTCCATGCAGGTGGTCCCCACTCTGGAACCTTCTAGAACCTTCCCCGTACAATACCAAAAAATCCCGAACATTTTTGGGAACCCTGAAAACCACTTTCCTTATATGAAACTTTATCTCCAAACAATTCTGAAGCTCCTCATCATATCCCGGATCCCATATGACATTCCAAACTATAATCGGTCTCACCATTATGAATATCCCATTACTGCCCTAGCGTTACCGAATGTTAAGTGCGTAACCCTGCGGTTTCGACAACATGCGGACATGATCGAGACAACTTATCCGATCAATAATCAATAGAGGGACCTGGATTCCCATAATGACTCCCACATATTCAATGAAGATCTTTATCTGTTTGAACCACAATGTCGAGGATTGAAACAATCCTGTATTCCATTCCCTTTGTCTCGCAATATTTTACTTGCCCGATATTCGATCATCGGTATCACCATACCATGTTCAATCTCGTTACCTGAAAAGTTTCTCTTTACTCATTCCGTAATACGATATCCCCATGACTAAACACATTAGTCACATGCTTGCTAGCTACTTAGGATGTTGTATTACTAAGAGGGCCTAGAGATATCTCTATGTCACATGGAGTGACAAATCCCAGTCTTGATCCATACCACCCAAATAGTACCTTTTGAAATACCTGAAGAGCGCCTTTATGATCACCCAGTTACGGAGTGCTAGTTGATACCCACAAAGCATTCTTCGAGTATTAGGGAGTGACATGATCTCATGGTCAAAGGAATAGATACTTGACATTAAGGAAGCAATAGCAATTTGAACTTAGTGACACGATAATATGCTAAGCTTACGATTGGGTCAGTCCATCACATTATTCTCCTAATGATGTGATCTCATTATTAAATGACGACTCATGTCTATGGTTTGGAAACATTAACAATCTTTAATCAATAAGCTAGTCTAGTAGAGGCTCACTAGGGGCATGGTGTTTGTTTATGTATCCACACATATATTTAAGTTCCAGTCAACAATTATAGCATGGAGAATAAACACTTATCAAGAACAAGGAAATATGATAATAACAACTTTATTATTGCCTCTAGGGCATATTTCCAACAAGGATATGATGCTGCATAAATTGGATGCATTTGTGTTGTTTAGAAATGATGGGCCTGGCATGGACAAAACGGATGGATATTGGAGCATGATCAAGTTGGATATGAAGGTGTGCGCATAGGGAACAAGAACGAAATTTCCAGTGGAGTTTTTAGCACTTTGAAACCATGATGATGACATACAAGGACCTGTTGTTGGGAAACATAGTAGAAAACAAAAAAAATTAGCCTACGCATCAAGATCCCGGGATCACTATGAAGATGCATACAAGATTAGATCTGGTCGTTGCCAACATCGAGTTGCAGCGGAAAAAGAGTTGGTGTAGATCATTCTTGAAGTCCCTTGAACCGTCCCACGTGGTCCCTCATACGAAGATCGAAAGCATTATCTCTACGGATTGCACGCATACGAGATCAATGATCCGGCAACACTTCACCGTTCAGAGCTAGGCATCGTCGGGGAACTTGAAGAGGGAGGAAGAGCCTTGTTGTGGCGCTCTACTTTTCTGGAGAACTAGAGCTTGTGAGAGAAGGGACGCGCGAAACGAGCATGATCAAGTTGGATATGAAGGTGTGAGCATAGGGAACAAGAACGAAATTTCCAGTGGAGTTTTTAGCACTTTCAAACCATGATGATGACATACAAGGACCTATTGTTGGGAAACATAGTAGAAAACAAAAAAAAATTAGCCTACGGATCAAGATCCCGGGATCACTATGAAGATGCATACAAGGTTAGATCTGGTTGTTGCCAACATCGAGTTGCAGCGGAAAAAGAGTTGGTGTAGATCATTCTTGAAGTCCCTTGAACCGTCCCACGCGGTCCCTCATACGAAAATCGAAAGCATTATCTCTACGGATTGCACGCATACGAGATCGATGATCCGGCAACACTTCACCGTTCAGAGCTAGGCATCGTCGGGGAACTTGAAGAGGCAGGAAGAGCCTTGCTGCGGCGCTCTACTTTTCTAGAGAACTAGAGCTTGTGAGAGAAGGGGCGCGCGAAACGAGAGAGAGAGAGAGAGAGAGAGGGAGAGAGAGAGAGAGAGAGAGAGAGAGGAGAACTTGTCTCTGGGGAGGGCACCCCCTTGCATATATATAGGTGTGGGAGGGGGCGTAGCCGACTGGAGGAGGGGAATCCCTCCCTTGGGGGAGCCACCCTTCTCCAACTCCTAGTCGCATGCTTAGCTTGTAGGGCAAGCCAAAGGTGGGCCCCACCCTTATGGAGCCTCTAGGTCCATGTGGTTGCCCCCTTATAGACTTTAGCCTATTATATGCTAGCCTGTCGCACCTAGAATAATCCTGGGGGGTCCCGATAAATACTGTCGCCCTCTTATATTATTAGGCCCCTCGAAACTTTTCCACCTTCCTGGTTTTCTTTGAAACGCTTGTGGTTTCCCCGAAACACTTCCGACTTTCTCTCGAAACAATTCCTATTATCTCGAAAACTTTTCCGGTGATATTTTCTCAAACTCTTAATTTCAATAGAGTACAACAAAAGTCAACCTCGGGTTCATGTCAATTCCTTGGACGCTCCCCGGTAAGTTGGCCCTTGAAGAAGCAAAATTGTGTCTCCCTCTCCACCACCGAAGCCGAGCATTTCGCCGCCGCAAGTTGTTGTACTCGATGGCTGGATGAGGCAAACATCGAAAGGTTATGGTATTACTACGAACAAGATGCCTCTATGTGACAATGAGAGTGCAATCAAGTTGTTGTACTCGTGTTTTGGATCTTCCAGGAGGACGATACAACATGCAGCTCCTAGAGCGGCACCGGCTCACAAAGGAACAGATCGTCGACGAGCAGGAGAACAAGGAGGTCGTCGCGGATAAGCAACGAGCGTTATACGAGTCTGTGTGTAGCGTCTGCGCCATCCGTCTGTGTGTAGCGTCTGCGCCATCCGTCATGAGTGGTGGCGGCTCCGCGTACAAGATGGAGTGTGACCGCCAGTTCGAGTAGATCACAGCCGAGGCGGCACATGCGATTGCGGACAAAAACATTGCCAACATCTCCACGAGGTCAGACCGTCCACATCTATCTCACCTCCAACAGCGACATCCACAACCAGGCTATGAACTCCGACGAAGAGACGGACATGCCCACATCCGGCGAAGAGTAGGACGTGGGACAGACATGCCCATGGCCCGCAAAGATTTAGACTACAACAATTAAATCCTTAATTTTTGCTATGTAAAAAAAATCCTATATTAATGAGAATGCCATGTCCACTTTTATTTGGTGCATCATTTTTATTTGGTGGACCAAGTTGGGTGGCTGGCTCCCCTGAAGCTGTCCATAGACACGCCCAAACATGTCCACTTTTATTTGCTGCAGTAATAGCGTCGGAGATGTCCTGAACCTAGGAAAGAATCCTATTCCAGATCGCTGGGATTTTCTTAACTCCCGCCAATAGCATCGCGTTGTAGGCCTTAGCGTCCGCCGGCTTTGGACGTGGACTTAGCAAACCACCACATTGTGCCAACCAATTTCAACAAGGCAAATCAAATCGTCTTCAAAACCTTTACACTACAAATCCTCCCATCAATCAAATAAGCCAAATGGCCAATCGAATCGGCGGCAACGAGCGAAGCAAATATCATCATCATCCAACACAACAAGCATATTTTACACTACAAAGTAACTACCCCCACAAATAAAGGAGCATAAATAAATAAAAACAAATAACTGCTTCTAAGTAACCACCACTAGCTGGGAGCAGGAAAAGCTTTACAAAGGAAGACGGCACCAGGTGAGGAAGTTAAGATTTTGGGGGCAAAAAAACAACCAGGAACCAAAAACTAATCTAAGACATGCCATCATCAATCACCATCTGTGGCAAGGCGATGGTGTGGACTTGATACATATCACCTCACCTTGTCTCATGAATCTAACTGTTTTCTTTCTCCCTATCTCCTAGAGTCCTACCATTGTTTAGTGGCCTGAGTCATCTCGTTGGCTGATCAGACGTCTGGTTGTTAGATGCTGCTGGAGCTGATGACATGGACGGATGGGCTCCGTTATCCTGGGGGGGCGCGACTCCCCACTTTGGGTCAGCGTCCAGCGGCTCAACCACATGAACTGCCCCATCACTCATTCCAACTGCAATTTGGTTAGGCTCCAAGGGATGCGCCGCTACAACCATGGGGTACACACTTGCCCCGCTGTTGGATTAACAAACAGGGGAAATAATAAGCAAAACGCAGCCACGTATGAAAACAAAAACAAGCAGTGACACTGAGCAGCATACCTAGATATTGAAGGAGGCACATAGGCGGAAAGTGCAATCCTGCAACGCAACCTAAGGGACTCGGCTTCAAACACTCCAATAGCACCATCACAGAAACCAGCGTAAACCAGGAGACCATCACACGAGTATATTGCACTCGAAACTGGCGCTGGCAGTGCATCTCTTGGGTACCACTGCATTTGCATCAAGTAACAGGGGAAATCAATGAAGATGCCCAGTAACAATAATAATCCATAAAGGAGAAAGAAGCAAATATGTATAAATCAAAAATATTTAGCAATGACATGTAGTGAGTAATAAACCTAGGGTAAGAAACAATGTGAATATGGAATAACAAGCAGATACAAAAGTAATAAATTTTAGTCATGACTAACCGAGCGCGAGCATTCAAGATTTCCATCATAGATTGCCAGTTGGCTCTCATGAACTACAAGAAGATGTGTTTGGTCATTGTGAAACTGGACCCTTGTATCGCCAACTAAAGCACCAGAGCGATTTGCCGGGGGTTGGATATATTTTGATTTCTTCTTCTCCCAACCATCAATGCTCCAGACGCATAGCTGCAAATTTTGGTTTCATCAATCAATGATTTGAGAACAAATATATGACATCATAGTTGTTTGCCCAATCCATGGATTATGAGTCCAAGGACTAGTCTTGACTAGTCTATAGACTAGTCTATGAGTCTCCTCCAGGGCCGACTACACTTCTGTGTCGACTAGTCTATGAGTCGCAACTTTAGTGTCGACTACTCACGCTTAGTCTACGAGTCTCAACCTCAGGACGACTCGTCGACTCGTAAACCTTGGCCCAATCGCAAAGAAAATATAATAAACAGACTAATGAATGGCCTGGCATGCGACTAACATGAATTGGACCGTTTCCGCATAGCGATTTGAACAATTAGCCGGTACAATAATTTATAACAAAGTAAAAGATCATACCTGAGCATCAGCACCTGAAGATACAAGAACATTCATTGATTGAGAAAATGCCAGTCCGGTAATCTTTTTCTGATGACCCTTGAGCTTGCTTTTAACCTAAGTAATTTTGTGGAGTTGACATTAGTACATGGCTTTTGAATCAAGATTTAGTGCAAAATAAATCAATATTAAGTGCAAATCCAACATGAAAGGGTTCAATTGTTACCAGACAAAAAGTGTCGGTTGAAGGTTTTTGATCGACAGAAATTGTAATGGTATGTTCGGTTTGTGTCCAAAATCTATCTTACCAAAATTTTATCCACTCTAGTTCATTTTTCTTGCCAACATTGGACGAATCATGGGCAACCAATACCATGAACAAAATTTGGGCTAACCAATTTTTTGGTAGGGTGAGCTTGGGCTAAAACTAAATACACCCTAAGTGTAATCTCAGATACATCAAATAGGGCAAAGCAAGAGGAGATACAAAACATATTATTTAAAAGCAATGACACATTGATACTTCAATTCAAGTGAGCTTCATAAGTTAGCAGCACACACCTCATCAACACGGACATTGTAGATTTGAATGGTCGAGTCCTCCATTCCTATAGCAATAATATTATTGTCCTGTGGGTGGAATGCGAGGAAAGTCGCAGCAGGTGGAGGTGCCATGAAAGTAGTCATGACCTGTGACAGATTTCACATATCTAATCAGGAAAGTCGGATAAAGGCAGTAACGCAATTATGGTTCTTGTTATCTGGAGTAATGGCTTATCAGGACGCTATATTACCCTAAGTGTGCAGGTTGGTTCAGAGGGGGAGGGAGGATTGTCTATATGCTGGAGAAGCCATTTACCTTGAACGTCATCATATTGAACAAAGAGACTTTGCCACCAGATGCAGACATAACATAGGAGTCATTTTTAGACAACGCAATGCAGGCAGTTGCTTCTTCTGGGTTGCCATCACTTGTGTCATTTGTCATTAGAATACCATTTGCTGGTTGCCACAGGTGAGGCGAAATAGATGCAGTAGACTAACAGAAGAGGGTAAAGATAATTCAGAAGGCAAGCAAAAAAAGATTGCAACTGAAATCCAAATAAATACAACTTCAGTGTACCTTGCCATTAGGATTCCTGTCACTGCGTTGCCATTTCCACAGCTTATGAACAGCATTGGAACCGAGAGACAAAAGTGCAACCCCACTATTTGTATACAACAAACGGACAACCTGTTGAGGAAACAAATAAAATGTGACTCATCAGAAGTTTTACATTGCCCAGAGCATTAACAAAATTGCTTGGCAAATAGTGAACTGCCAATTATATAGCAAAAAACTAAAGGCAAATATAAACCTTTATGAAATAATAACTACAGTCAAATATCAAACAGACAATATGACTACCCTCTTCTATATCTTAAAGAAACAGATTGTATGTGTAAGTTGAAATTGCATGCTCAATATTTGTAACTCAATAAAACACACAGATAACTAAAGGTAATTATGCAACTTGGCCAACATACTTTTGTTGGAGATGCTGCTGTATCTGGACAACGCCGTGCCCGAAGATGTCCTGAATCAACAATGTCGGCCAACTTCCAGGTCTTCAGCTTTTCAGATTCCTCAGTTATTCTTGGTTTAACATCCGGCGTTCTGCTAACATCCATAGATGCCTGCAAATTTGTTCACGACATTTAGCAAGCCAATGTATTGAAGAACAAGAAAGGCTGTGGGAACTAACCAGTCCACTCATTGATACTGCAGGCAACATCCTATCAGGTCGCTCTGAGTTCACTGCTATAGGACTAGATACATTTGAAGCAGAACCAAGGTTGGTGAGCAGTGGAGGCTACGTTAAAAAAATTAGAAGTGAGTACATGGCACTTATTAATACGATCTTCAGTAATTGCCAGGCCAAATAGAAATCAACATTATGCAGCTAAAGTGGAATAGTAGTTGAATGAATTAGTTGTTTCAAAATCATCATTGGAACTCATCTTATGTGCACCGTACAGATACAGCTGGATGCAAATGTCCTTTAAGACTGTAGGCAACTGTTAGAGTACGTAATGGGCCTGGGCTGGCGGTATAGCCCGTTAGTCTTAGGGTTAATTAGAGATAAGGGTCGCTTGCTTAGGGGTCAAGTAAGCCTTGCTTGGGAGTCAAGTAAACCTCTCTATATAAAGAGAGGAGATGTATCAATCTAATCAAGCAAGAATTAAGAAGGAAAATCCCTTCCCTCTTGCCCGGCCGTGGGCAAAAAAGGCCCTCGGCCAGCCTTCTCGCGTCGTCCTTCTAGCAGCGCCATACCAATTTGGTATCAGCTAGCTTCGGTTCGATCATGTCTTCACCGCCGCCAAGCCCGTCTCTTCCGCTGCCGGTCACCTTGTCGCCTCCGGCGACCACCACGACCGTCGCCCCACTCCTGCCCGCGCCGGGATCCTCCGTCGCGCCCGCCCCCGCTGTCCTCACCTGGGAGGAGGTGTTCGGGGTGCTGCGGGACCTAACCCAGGCGGTCCAGGAGATCCGCCTGTTCTTGGCCGGGTCCCACGGACCGCACCCGGCTGCGCCGCCCATCGCCGCCCCCACGTCGCCGTGGCTGCCGTGGCAGCCGCCGCACCAGGCGGCCTTCGCCGCGCCGCTGCAGCTGCCATCCATCGCCACCACCGCCCAACACTGGCTGCAGTGGCAGCCGCCGCTCCTAGCGGCCTCCGCCGCGCCGCTGTAGCTGCCATCCATCGCCACCACCGCCCAACCCTGGCTGCAGTGGCAGCCGCCGCTCCTAGCGGCCTCCGCCGCGACCGGCGCTCCGCCGCAGCAGCCGCTGCCGCTGCCCGGCACGACACCGCAGCAGCCGCTGCAGCTGCAGCAGCCACCGCCGGTGAGCTCCGCCGCCCAGTATGGGATGCCCTACAACGGGAGTGCGACGACCTCGTTCCCATCAGTGTCGCCGCCATCCCAGGGCGTCCACATCCAGCAGATCAAGTCCCCGCCATCGCCGTCACCGCTTCCGTCTTGGATTGCTACCCGCCACGTGTCGGCGGCGGTGAGGCTGCAGGCTGCTGCACGCGGCTTCCTAGTGCGTCAGCGTGTGCGGGAGATGTGTGGTCTACAGCTGCCGCTCCTCCAAGTTTCCCTTCGCTGCGCAAAGGACCTCGATCTCGTCTACTGCGTCGGGGATCTTGCGCATGCGGTTTCCCCCACGGGCGGCGAGCATGCTGTTTTCCCCGCGGGCAGCGACCTCAAAGTCTGTGACATCGGCGGTTGGGGAGGCGCACCCCTCCTCGTCATTCTCCATCGCAAGCCCTCCACTCTTCCTTGTGCGGTGCAGACCAACAGCAGTCCGGCGGGGAGAAGGCAGGGTGTCACTGACAGGAGCGCACCGCGTAGCACCACTGCTTTCCGCCGCCGGCCGCCGCGAGGGCGGCTCTGCTGGTCGCTCTTGTGACCACTTCCAAGTGGCCATACACATGCACTCCTTTGGTCCAGGTGGTGTCCATGGGATCCAGGTGGCTGTACACGTGCACGTCCGACATGCTGATGGTGTCCACTTTTTGTTGAGGGGTCCAAAATAAAGCGTCCCAGTCCATTTCAGGTTGAGAGTCATAAAACAAGCCAAGATGTAAAAGGCTTGTTTTTAGGTGTAAGCTTTGTGTTGCGTCGAGTCATGGTTATAAGTTGGTTAGGCTGCAGCTCGAGGACAAGCTGCATGTCCAGGTGGGGTGTAGTGTTAGAGTACGTAATGGGCCTGGGCTGGCGGTATAGCCCGTTAGTCTTAGGGTTAATTAGAGATAAGGGTCGCTTGCTTAGGGGTCAAGTAAGCCTTGCTTGGGAGTCAAGTAAACCTCTCTATATAAAGAGAGGAGATGTATCAATCTAATCAAGCAAGAATTAAGAAGGAAATCCCTTCCCTCTTGCCCGGCCGTGGGTAAAAAAGGCCCTCGGCCAGCCTTCTCGCGCCGTCCTTCTAGCAGCGCCATAACAGCAACAGTCACAGGCTCAAATAAAGATTTCAGCATAGAGCAAACAAAAACAAATACCAGAAAACAAGAAACCTAAATAAGGACCAAATTAATGTAACATTTATATACCCTAAGTGAACCTAGGACACAAGCAAATGTTGATGAAAAGTATATGCATCATTACCTTGGTATTAATTTGTTGAGGGGGTCCACGAGAGCCTTCAAAAGCCCTGCTCTCTAGCATCCTCAGCAAACGCTGCCCATCGGTGTTCGCTAATATTTTTATTCCATTATCATTTGCTGTAACAGCAAGCAATGACCCTTCTCTATTAAATCTCAGGCGCGGGCTTGCCTGCATAAATCAGTAAAAGTCACGCAAAAACACTTGGTACGTACATTCATAAAAAAAAAAGCTACAGAAATAGACTTACAGGCAGTCCACCCTCACAATCTGTTGTTGTCAGTATGTTGGTGTTATCCATATCCCAGAATTTAACAACGAATTCATCTCCAGCAGCCAAAAAATGGTTTCTCGTTGTGTCAAACTGGACAACACCCAGTGACCGTTTCCTGAAGCCATTATATGTCCTCTTAATAGCTCCTTCAGTCTCATTCCACTCGACCAAGTGGGAATCACCGTCTTTACTAGTTCCACAAGAGAAGAGCCTGCAAGGAAATTTCAGAACATACAAATTATATGAGTGTCAAATTCTAAAAAAAATTGAGTATAATGTAGATCTTTCATCCTTCAGCATGTTAGCTTAATTTTTCACTTGAAGCTTCTCACCTTGTACCATCAGCACTATAAGACATGGTAGTACACCAATGTCCAGGAGCATCGTAGTCAACCCGTGAGCCCAAACAGTCGTATAACCATGCCTTGATTTTTCCATCGATGGCGGTAGAAAAGATAAACTGCAGAGAAGCTAAAGTTGTAGAAACCCACAGACAGACGATAAAGATGAAATAATTTGAAGTACAAGACTGGGATACCAAAATTAAACTAAGTGAACCTCACAACATGGATAGCAGCCAAAACAATAAGTACAGAACCAGTGCAAAAATGGCAGAGCATAGCTTAAGAATAGCAGAGGTGAAATCATCCAGAAAGTACCTGAATGTTCTCCTTGTAGTGAGGGCAAACAGAGTACACTGAAGCCTCATGGCCTTCAAATGTGTATTGCTTTTGTCCAGACTGAGCATCCCATACCTGCAAATGAAATGTGCAAGCATGCTAAGGATGTTCTCTTTTCATTCTAAAAACAGTGACATCATGAGTAACCTCACCTTAATGAGTTTGTCATCGCCACATGTAATAATTGATAGGGACTTGTTGGGGTGAGAGAATGCAATGTCATTGACCCCGCCAATGTGAGCATCAATCTGTGCAATTCACAAAGAATCAAATAGTTAGCAACCATTAAGCGGTTCCGATGAGGATTAGTTTGGGCATTATGGGGAGTTAAGGACTCTGTCCACCTAAGGGCTTGAATCCAAACCTCGCGTTGTCAAACAGACCGAATGGAGGTGTACATAGAAAACTATTTGATATATAGTCTCATCAATATGCATGTACCTCTGCTTGCTGTCTTAACTCTCCATTAGGAACAAACGTATAAGTCTGAACAATATGCTTTGAAAATGCCACACCTGAGAATCAAATCAAGCTTAAAGAATCAATCTTACAGACAAGCAAGAAAAGTGACAAGGAATAGAACACTCCTGAGCAGAGAAGCATGCCCAAATGATATGCACTCCCAAGCATAAAACAATGCCCAAATGCTATCTTCTTATTGAAAAATGGCACGTATTTGAATAATGCAGTTAAACTGCCTGTTTCCATACCTAAAATATTTCCATCAGGGCTCCACAGACACCTATTGACACATATTGCAGCATCTTTCATTAGTGCAGCCTGAACAAAGAACAACACATTTTATGCATTAGAACGACAATATAAGTCAGAATGCTGCTAATTACAGGCTTACAGCACATTAGAAGTTGCTAACAACACAGAATAAAATAGATCCAAGAATTTATCATTCAAATAATGACCTGCAATGGCAAGGTGCAGGAGCCAATGTCCCAAACTTTAAATGTCTTGTGTGCTATCCTTTCGCGTGAACCAACTTCCCATATCCCGATGTCACCAACATTTGTTCCAACTGTTTTACAACAGACATTAAATACATAATATGCACTAACAAAGTAAAACATCAAGAACCAAGCAAAGTGTTTGAAGCATGTACCTAGAAGAATAGTTTGTTGAACAGGATGGAAATCCAGGCTCATAACATTAGAACCCTGATTGAGTGTGCGAACAACTTGTTTGGGGAGGTCTTCTTGACTGTAAACATTGGGAGGATGGCTTGCACCAGAGAATGACACCTAATATAGTTTTTTTAAGGTGTCAAAACTGCTTCATCAATCCACTGTTACAGAAATGAGTAAAGAACAGAAATTATGGCAAGTCCAAGTTCACCCAAATACCTCATCTGGCTGGCCTACACGCATTCTTTTCATCAGATGTTCAGAATCTGCAGACTGATAGTCAATGCCAGGCGCACTTGTAGGAGTCCTTGGATGCTTCAGAAATGCCGCTGCAAACAAATAGAGCATCCAAACAAGAAATGAAACAACATTGAAACAGTGACAGACACCATTTTGCTGAATTGCAGTTTTATGATACCTGTGTTTGGTGGCTGAACAAGACCGGGCGGCCCTTGTGCAATAGCAGGATGTGGTAAGGAGGGATTGGGATTTGTCATCCAACCAGCAATTGCATTTGGAGATGGTGAAACCACGGGTTGAAACGGCTGCAAGATTGAGAATAGTAAATGATAGGATGATATAAAAAGTCAAAATGTTCAACTATAGCCGTGATACGTACAGCATGAGCACCCATTGGAGGGAATCCAGCTGTTTTGGGGATTGGTCCAACAAGAGGACCATTGGCAGGGGGAGGAGCTCTTGCTCCATTGGTAGGAGCAGCACAGGAGTGATCCGTGAAGAGTGTCTTTATGTCAGGGTTTGGTCTAGGATTCTTGCAGAGCTGATGTTGCCAGTTAAGACTACATGACATACAAAATCAAAGCAGTCCAGTTAGCATCACCCTCCACAAGAAACTAAAGCAAGAGAAGGCAATACTGAAAGCCTTGTAGGTCTTCATTATGGAAACAGCCCAAGCATTGCATGTGTTGAATATAGGCAGTATGCAGAAAAAATAGAAAAAAAAATATGGCACGTCACAAACCTACACATCTTTGTTATATTCTGCAAGAACTTGCCATACAGAGTATCCAACTGACACCCCAAAAAAGTTGTAAGTAGAAATCATATCAAACATTACCAAGGTAAGAAGCTATGAATGAGTACCTAAAACTTGTTATTTTGCTAATTCTCAGTTGCTTGAAATTATCACAAATCCCTGAAATTGCATATTAGTTGGCCTAAAGTTACAACCTGGAAGGGTGCAGTTTTAGTGTACTCTGCAATTTGCATTCCATATGTTATATCTGGAGTGGCATGAGGTAAGGGTGGTTGGATGTTGATCCAAAGGCTTAGAAATGTGACTCAGATGAGGAAAATATTCAGGCAACTTACGAATAGTCAACTCCTAAAGTTCAAGCAATCAAATGTCCCAAGTATGTATGGGCAACATTTATGAAATGGACAGGACAACTCCCTCTTCACAACTACAACCAGGATTTGGTAAAGCACTAGAAAATGCTAATTCTGTTTGCCTTTTACACAATCACCCCTCTTAATTTCCAAACTAAATGGTTGGAGCATGACCATTGACAATCAAGAATCATAAATACCCCTTATACATCGTGAAAGTGCTAAACTTCGAGTTTGTGTCCGTATAAAGACTGCACACCTCTTTTTCTCACTCATCCATCTCATTTTAAGGAAGGATGGAAGCACGGCCAGAAGAAAACAAAAAGAAACGGAAACCCTCCCAATATAGCAGCTTCGTGACAGCTCATTTCCAATCTTATAAGTACCATTAGGAAAAACATGCGCTGGCCTGCTATGTTATATACAAATTTAAACAGAATCTTAAGCACGCCAAATCTTATTTGCTCAAGAAATAATAGTACAAATTGTTCAAGCAGATCGCATCCCTCTGTAGAAAAAAATAGTAACATGGAATTAAATGCATGCAATGAATAAAATTAACCAATCACCTTTGATTAATCAACGTGCGCAGTCTTGAGGCTTTAAATGGTGGGAAATTAAGCTTGTCTCGGAACAGAGGGTTTGCCTCGATAAGCTTCTTAAGCTCCATGAGCATGATATTCCGGGCTGACTTTGTATCCCCGTATTTGGACAGCTGCTCATTTTGCCTGTTTGTGATTTAGACAGAATTACATCCACATTAGCACAATGCACAAGCATTCTGCTATACGAAAATGCTCCAAACAAGCGATTAGCACCACACCTAAAATTATCCAGAGTCAGCAGCTGCGTTATCTCCTTGAACAGCTCCTCGTTAAAGGAGGCAAACACCTTCAAATCCTTGACGAGTATCTCCACTGCCTTGGCCCGATCATGCCTGCAAAAGGCAAACTGAGTTGAGCGCCTGCAAATCGCTGTTGATCCTGAGCAAATGAGCAGGAGAGGAGAGGCTTCAATATGACTTGCCTGTCGAGGGCTTCAAGGTACTTCTGCTTGCGGATCTCAAAGAATATCTTCATGGAGTAGCGGTTGTCTTCCACCTTGGTGAAGCCGCTGAGGTACCTCTCCACCTCGTCCCACTCCCCACCCTGGACCAGGTCCTCGAAGTGCTTCATGTTGAAGTAGAAGCCCGATTCCTGCTCCAACCTGCGCGACCAAAATGGACGGGGGGTTAAAAAAAACCAGCTTCAACAACTCCAGATAGCTCCAAAACTTTGTCTTGATCAACCAGACGAGACGAGACACTTACTTGTGCACCGTCTCCTTGAACTTTTCCTCGTCGAGGAACTGCAGGATGAGGAAGACCAGCTCCCTGCTGAGCGACGACATGGCTCCCCCGATCCCGCCCTGCGTCTCCAGCGCTCACGACGAGGGAGGACTCCCGCCTTGGCGGCAGATCCCCTCCCAAATCTCCGTAGAAACCAGCGCAGGGCCCCAACCGCTCCCCGAAAAAACCGCACCAAACACCCAACGAGTAGCTCAGAACCCTAGCAGGACGAAAACCCCGGGAGACGAAACGGGCGGCGGGAGCGAGGTCACAGTCCAAGCGGACCCATCCCGGCGGGATCTCCCCCGATTCCGGCGGCCCGGCCGCGGATCTGCAGCTCCTGGCGCCGACCGGTGGTGCACGCGTATCTCCTCCCTCAGCGGCGCAGCACGTAGACTAGGGTTTGGCCGCCGCCGCCGCCGCCTGCTGCTGCTTCCTTCTTCTCCCCTTGGCTCTAGCCGACGGACGGGTTTGCCTTTTCTTATCTCTCTCTCTCCCCACTTCGCTTTCTCTCTCCAAAACCAGTCTCTCTCTCTCTCTTTGGAGTAGGGAGTATTTATTTTTCTGGTCTGCTTTTGGTTTTTTGGGGCTGCGTTTTATAACCACTCCGCCCCCGTCTCCCCTTATATAGGCCCCGCCAGATTACACGAGAGCCCACGACCACGCACCCCTATTTACTTGGCAGCCACTGACGAGGACGGACGACAGGGGCAAACTGGGTAACTCCCATCGTGAGGTCTGCAGCCACAGGTAGGGGGTAAACTTCCGTTAACCATTTCTCGCATCCTTCCTCGTACCCATTCATTTCTCCCTCTCACGCATCCGCGGTTTCGAAATTTGAACGGGGCCTGCCAGCCAGCCAGGGTTCAGGCAGCCGCGCCCGCTACAGGATACCCAACTTTTCAGGCTTCTACACTTTTGTATTTTTCTTACTTATCTATCTACTACACCTATAAAAGCACGAGAGGGCGGAGAAAAGTCATCCTATCCATCGAAACATGCAATCCGATGGTCTACATCCCTTCAACATACTAAACGTGTTTTACGTCTTAATTACCCATCATGCCGTTACGTTAACTAATTACCCATTATGCCATTGGGTTAATATAAGCAACTAATAATCCATCGATCTGACCCCGCTGCCGTTCGAAAAGAAAACTGCCAGCAACGCACCCACGCACGCACGCCCCCGCACGACCTCTCGCCCCCTCCTCATCCTCCCACCCCACGCAACAGCACGGGCCGGGACGCCGTTCAGCGATCCTCCCGCGCCATTCGCCGCCCAAGTGGTTCGCCGCCCCGCCGCCCCCCTGTCCTCCCGCGCCGTCGCCGCCCGCCGTTCTCTCCTCACGTGTCTCCTGCAGCTTGCCCCACATCGTGGTGCGCCATGGGTACCATCCAGATTGAGTACAGGGCATGGGCATGAGAGGCGCCGCGCTCCCTTCCATGCACCGCTCTGCTGCTTTCGCTTCCAAGAATACCGTTCTCCCACAAGAGCTTGGATCGTCTGCCCGTGGTCGCAATTTCCTGGCGTCTTCTGCTTCTTCTTTCTTTGGATCCCTAGCTAGCGAGTTTGTTTCTTCCTCTGAATTTCTATGCATTCACTAGCAAGCAACACTTTGATTTAGCTGTAGCCAATTCAGACGGTGAGTGGTACAGATCACTAGCTAGCCGAGTCTGCCTCTTTCTCTGAATTTCTCCTCATTTACTAGCGAGATGTAGTGTGATTCTAAAAAAATGTATTAACGAGATGAAACTTGTGATTTCTTAAGTAAACAATACGTGTTAGATTTTACTCCAATTTCTTATGCAAATTTCATTTTGATACATGTAGAGCAGCGGCGACAACTCCGACGCAACGGGCTTGGCCTGCGTCAGCGGCGGCGGGGTCCATCTCCTCCCTCGAGCAGCGGTGGTGGCGTGGGACACAGCGGGCTCGGCCGCGAAGATGGATTTCTCCGGCGGGGCATTTTAAAATGCTGATGTGCCGATGAATCCTCGCCTCTGTTCCTCGACCTCGCGTCAGGGACGCATATGCCCCTACGACCGTTCCTCCTCGTGGTCAGTGACGCAAAGCCGACGACACGGAAGCCGCTGCCGTTGTTCCTCTACGCGACGGTGATACACAAGGCGTAGCCTCTCCCTGATCCTATACTCCGTGCCTTGTCCATCCATATGCGATCTTATTTTGTTTCAGTTTTTTGCTAGCTTTAACATTGGCCTTTGTTCAAATCCTATTCAGGTTGAACCATAGAAAGCGAACACTCAAAGCTACAGAGGCAACCAGTCCAAAGGAATAAGTAAGGTAATGTGTTTCCAGTATTCCTAAAATAAATGAAGTAATGGTGTGATTAACACTAACATTGATGTTCCCCCTCTTCTATATAAAATGATACGCACACTTGTGCGTATTCGAGGAAAAAAACCAGTAACATTGATGGATCAGTCGTTTCTGTTGAAAAAATCATCAGACTCTGTTAAGCCAGATTCCATTCATTTTGCTTTTTAGCTCTGCAAACTGTGCATCTTGACTGTTTAGCACATCATATGGTTATGTAAAGTGTCGCTGCAAAGAAATGTCGCCGGTAACAATGATTAAAGTTCCAGTTCCCTGATAGTGTATCTTACCACATTCAGTTTTGGTAGCTATAATGGGAGAAATGGAGTCCGAGGATGGTATGGGTTGTGCATTACTCCCTTTTGTTGGGGAACGTTGCGGAAAACAAAATTTTTCCTACTCGTTTCACCAAGATCATCTAGGAGTTCATCTAGCAACGAGTGATTAGATGCATCTACATACCTTTGTAGATCGCGAGCGGAAGCGTTCAAAAGAACGGTGATGATGTAGTCGTACTCGACGTGATCCAAATCACCGATGACCAGCGCCGAACGGACGGCACCTCCGCGTTCAACACACGTACGGAACAGCCACGTCTCCTCTTCTTGATCCAGCAAGGGAGGGAGGAGAGGTTGAGGGAGATGGCACCAGCAGCAGCACGACGGCGTGGTGTTGATGGAGCTGCAGTACTCCGGCAGAGCTTCGCTAAGCACTATGGAGGTTGAGGAGGTGTTGGGGAGGGAGAAGGAGGCAACCAAAGGCCAAGGCGTTCAGGTATGAAGTCCCTCCTCTCCCCCACTATATATAGGGGTGCCAAGGGGGGGTGGCCGGCCCTAGGAGATCCAATCTCCTAGGGGGTGCGGCGGCCTAGGGGGGTTTCCCTCCCCCCCAAGGCACCTAGGAGGTGCCTTACCCTCCTAGGACTCTTGCCCCCTTGAACCCTAGGCGCATGGGCCTATGTGGGGCTGGTGCCCTTGGCCCATTAGGCCAAGGCGCACCCCCTTACAGCCCATGTGGCCCCCGGGATAGGTGGACCCACCCGGTGGACCCCCGGGACCCTTCCGGTGGTCCCGGTACAATACCGATAACCCCGAAACTTGTCCCGATGCCCGAAACAGGACTTCCCATATATAAATCTTTACCTCCGGACCATTCCGGAACTCCTCGTGACGTCCGGGATCTCATCCGGGACTCCGAACAACATTCGGGTTACTGCATATACATATCCCTACAACCCTAGCGTAACCGAACCTTAAGTGTGTAGACCCTACGGGTTCGAGAGACAAGCAGACATGACCGAGACGACTCTCCGGTCAATAACCAACAGCGGGATCTGGATACCCATGTTGGCTCCCACATGCTCCACGATGATCTCATCGGATGAACCACGATGTCGAGGATTCTATCAACCCCGTACGCTATTCCCTTTGTCTATCGATATGTTACTTGCCCGAGATTCGATCGTCGGTATCCCAATACCTCGTTCAATCTCGTTACCGGCAAGTCACTTTACTCGTACCGTAATGCATGATCCCGTGACCAGACACTTGGTCACTCCGAGCTCATTATGATGATGCATTACCGAGTGGGCCCAGTGATACCTCTCCGTCATACGGAGTGACAAATCCCAGTCTTGATCCATGTCACCCAACAGACACTTTCGGAGATACCCGTAGTCTACCTTTATAGTCACCCAGTTACGTTGTGACGTTTGGCATACCCAAAGCACTCCTACGGTATCCGGGAGTTACACGATCTCATGGTCTAAGGAAAAGATACTTTGACATTGCAAAACTCTAGCAAACGAACTATACGATCTTGTGCTATGTTTAGGATTGGGTCTCGTCCATCACATCATTCTCCCAATGATGTGATCTCGTTATCAATGACATCCAGTGTCCATAGTCAGGAAACCATGACTATCTGTTGATCAACGAGCTAGTCAACTAGAGGCTCACTAGGGACATGTTGGTGTCTGTTATTCACACATGCATTACGATTTCCGGATAACACAATTATAACATGAATAAAGACAATTATCATGAACAAGGAAATATAATAATAATGCTATTATTATTGCCTCTAGGGCATATTTCCAACAGTCTCCCACTTGCACTAGAGTCAATAATCTAGTTACATTGTGATGAATCGAACACCCATGGAATTCTGGTGTTGATCATGTTTTGCTCTAGGGAGAGGTTTAGTCAACGGATCTGCTACATTCAGGTCCGTATGTACTTTACAAATCTCTATGTCTCCATCTTGAACATTTTCACGAATGGAGTTGAAGCGACGCTTGATGTGCCTTGTCTTCTTGTGAAACCTGGGCTCCTTGGCAAGTGCAATAGCTCCAGTGTTGTCACAGAAGAGCTTGATCGGCCCCGACGCATTGGGTATGACTCCTAGGTCGGTGATGAACTCCTTCACCCATATTGCTTCATGTGCTGCCTCCGAGGCTGCCATGTACTCCGCTTCACATGTAGATCCCGCCACGACGCTTTGCTTGCAACTGCACCAGCTCACTGCCCCACCATTCAAAATATACACGTATCCGGTTTGTGACTTAGAGTCATCCAGATCTGTGTCGAAGCTAGCGTCGACGTAACCCTTTACGACGAGCTCTTCGTCACCTCCATAAACGAGAAACATTTCCTTAGTCCTTTTCAGGTACTTCAGGATATTCTTGACCGCTGTCCAGTGTTCCTTGCCAGGATTACTTTGGTACCTTCCTACCAAACTTACGGCAAGGTTTACATCAGGTCTGGTACACAGCATGGCATATATAATAGAACCTATGGCTGAGGCATAGGGGATGACGCTCATCTCTTCTATATCTTCTGCCGTGGTCAGACATTGAGCTGAGCTCAATTTCATACCTTGCAACACAGGCAAGAACCCCTTCTTGGATTGATCCATATTGAACTTCTTCAATATCTTATCAAGGTAAGTGCTTTGTGAAAGACCTATGAGGCGTCTTGATCTATCTCTATAGATTTTGATGCCTAATATATAAGCAGCTTCTCCAAGGTCCTTCATTGAAAAAACTTTTATTCAAGTAGGCCTTGATGTTGTCCAAGAGTTCTATATCATTTCCCATCAAAAGTATGTCATCTACATATAATATGAGAAATGCTACAGAGCTCCCACTCACTTTCTTGTAAACGCAGGCTTCTCCATAAGTCTGTGTAAACCCAAACGCTTTGATCATCTCATCAAAGCGAATGTTCCAACTCCGAGATGCTTGCACCAGCCCATAAATCGAGCATTGGAGCTTGCACACTTTGTCAGCATTCTTAGGATCGACAAAACCTTCCGGCTGCATCATATACAATTCTTCCTTAAGGAAACCATTAAGGAATGCCGTTTTAACGTCCATTTGCCATATTTCGTAATCATAAAATGCGGCAATTGCTAACATGATTCGGACGGACTTCAGCTTCGCTACCGGTGAGAAAGTCTCATCGTAGTCAACCCCTTGAACTTGTCGATAACCCTTAGCGACAAGCCGAGCTTTATAGATGGTCACATTACCATCCGCGTCTGTCTTCTTCTTAAAGATCCATTTATTTTCTATGGCTCGCCGCTCAACGGGCAAGTTAGTCAAAGTCCATACTTTGTTTTCATACATGGATCCTATCTCGGATTTCATGGCTTCTAGCCATTTGTCGGAATCCGGGCCCGCCATCGCTTCTTCATAGTTCGAAGGTTCACCGTTGTCTAACAACATGATTTCCAAGACAGGGTTGCCATACCACTCTGGTGCGGAACATGTCCTTGTGGACCTTCGGATTTCAGTAGGGGCTTGATCAGAAGTATCTTGATCATTTTCATTAACTTCCTCTCTAGTCGGTGCAGGCACCTCAGGAACATTTTCTTGAGTTGCGCCATTTTCCGGTTCAAGAGGTAATACTTCATCAAGCTCTACTTTCCTCCCACTTACTTCTTTCGAGAGAAATTCTTTCTCCAGAAAGGACCCATTCTTGGCAACAAAGATCTTGCCTTCGGATCTGAGGTAGAAGGTGTACCCAATAGTTTCTTTTGGGTACCCTATGAAGACGCATTTTTCCGATTTGGGTTCGAGCTTTTCTGGTTGAAGTTTCTTGACATAAGCATCGCATCCCCAAACTTTTAGAAACGACAGCTTAGGTTTCTTCCCAAACCATAATTCATACGGTGTCGTCTCAACGGATTTCGACGGAGCCCTATTTAAAGTGAATGCGGCAGTCTCTAAAGCATAGCCCCAAAAAGAAAGCGGTAAATCGGTAAGAGACATCATAGATCGCACCATATCTAACAGAGTGCGATTACGACGTTCGGACACACCATTACGCTGAGGTGTTCCAGGCGGCGTGAGTTGTGAAACTATTCCACATTTTCTTAAGTGTGTGCCAAACTCGTGACTCAAGTATTCTCCTCCACGATCTGATCGTAGAAACTTGATTTTCCTGTCACGTTGATTTTCAACCTCACTCTGAAATTCCTTGAACTTTTCAAAGGTTTCAGACTTGTGTTTCATTAAGTAGATATACCCATACCTACTTAAATCATCAGTGAGGGTGAGAACATAATGATAGCCACCGCGAGCCTCAACACTCATTGGACCGCACACATCAGTATGTATGATTTCCAATAAGTCGGTTGCTCGCTCCATTGTTCCTGAGAATGGAGTCTTGGTCATTTTACCCATAAGGCATGGTTCACATGTGTCAAATGATTCATAATCAAGAGACTCTAAAAGTCCATCAGCATGGAGCTTCTTCATGCGTTTGACACCTATGTGACCAAGGCGGCAGTGCCACATGTATGTGGGACTATCATTATCAACCTTACTTCTTTTGGTACTCACATTATGAACATGTGTAGCATCACGTTCGAGATTCATAAAGAACAAACCATTCACCATAGGAGCATGACCATAAAACATATCTCTCATAAAAATGGAACAACCATTATTCTCAGATTTAAAAGAGTAGCCATCTCGAATTAAACGAGATCCTGATACAATGTTCATGCTCAAAGCTGGCACTAAATAACAATTATTAAGGTTTAAAACTAATCCCGAAGGGAGATGCAGAGGTAGCGTGCCGACGGCGATCACATTGACCTTGGAACCATTCCCGACGCGCATCGTCACCTCGTCCTTTGCCAGTTTCCGCTTATTCCGCAGCCCCTGCTTTGAGTTACAAATGTGAGCAACTGCACCGGTATCAAATACCCAGGAGCCACTACGGGCACTAGTAAGGTACACATCAATTACATGTATATCACATATACCTTTTGTTTTGCCGGCCTTCTTATCCGCTAAGTACTTAGGGCAGTTCCGCTTCCAGTGACCGCTACCCTTGCAATAAAAGCACTCGGTCTCGGGCTTGGGTCCATTCTTTGGCTTCTTCCCGGCAGCTTGCTTGCCGGGCGCGGCAACCTCCTTGTCGTCCTTCTTGAAGTTCTTTTTACCCTTGCCTTTCTTGAACTTAGTGGTTTTATTAACCATCAACACTTGATGTTCCTTCCTGACTTCTACCTCTGCTGATTTCAGCATAGCAAATACTTCAGGAATGGTCTTTTCCATCCCCTGCATATTGAAGTTCATCACAAAGCTCTTGTAGCTTGGTGGAAGCGACTGGAGGATTCTGTCAATGACCGCATCATCCGGGAGATTAACTCCCAGCTGAGTCAAGCGGTTATGCAACCCAGACATAGTGAGTATGTGCTCACTGACAAAACTGTTTTCCTCCATCTTACAGCTGAAGAATTTGTCGGAGACTTCATATCTCTCGACCCGGGCATGAGCTTGGAAAACCATTTTTAGCTCTTCGAACATCTCATATGCTCCATGTCTCTCAAAACGCTTTTGGAGCCCCGGCTCTAGGCTGTAAAGCATGCCGCACTGAACGAGGGAGTAGTCATCGAAACGTGCCTGCCAAGCGTTCATAACATCTTGTTCTGCAGGGAGAACGGGTGCGTCACCAAGCGGTGCTTGTAGGACATAATCTTTCTTGGCAGCTATGAGGATGATCCTCAGGTTCCGGACCCAGTCCGTATAGTTGCTGCCATCGTCTTTCAGCTTAGTTTTCTCTAGGAACGCGTTGAAGTTGAGGACTACGTTGGCCATTTGATCTACAAGACATATTGCAAAGATTTTAGACTAAGTTCATGATAATTAAGTTCAACTAATCAAATTATTAGTGAACTCCCACTTAGATTAGACATCCCTCTAGTCATCTAAGTATTACATGACCCGAGTTAAACTAGACCGTGTCCGATCATCACGTGAGACGGACTAGTCAACATCGGTGAACATCTTCATGTTGATCGTATCTTCTATACGACTCATGCTCGACCTTTCGGTCTTCCGTGTTCCGAGGCCATGTCTGTACATGCTAGGCTCGTCAAGTCAACCTAAGTGTTTGCATGTGTAAATCTGTCTTACACCCGTTGTATGTGAACGTCTGAATAAAACACCCGATCATCACGTGGTGTTTTGAAACAGCGAACTGTCGCAACGGTGCACAGTTAGGGGGAACACTTCTTGAATTTATTGTGAGGGATCATCTTATTTACTACCGTCGTTCTAAGTAAACAAGATGCAAAACATGATAAACATCACATGCAATCAAATAATAAACGTGACATGATATGGCCAATATCACATAGCTCCTTTGATCTCCATCTTGGGGCTCCATGATCATCTTGTCACCGGCTTGACACCATGATCTCCATCATCGTGTATCCATGAAGTTGCTCGCCAACTATTACTTCTACTACTATGGCTAACGCGTTTAGCAATAAAGTAAAGTAATTTACATGGCGTTTCTTGATGACACGCAGGTCATATAAAAGAATAAAGACAACTCCTATGGCTCCTGCCGGTTGTCATACTCATCGACATGCAAGTCGTGATTCCTATTACAATAGCATGAACATCTCATACATCACATATAGATCATTCATCATTCATCACAACTTTGGCCATATCATATCACAAACCACTTGCTGCAAAAACAAGTTAGACGTCCTCTAATTGTTGTTGCAAGTTTTACGTGGCTGAATTAGGGTTCTAGCAAGAACGTTTTCTTACCTACGTTAAAGCCACAACGTGATTTGTCAACTTCTATTTACCCTTCATAAGGACCCTGTTCATCGATTCCGCTCCAACTAAAGTAGGAGAGACAGACACCCGCCAGCCACCTTATGCAACTAGTGCATGTTAGTCGGTGGAACCGGTCTCACGTAAGCGTACGTGTAAGGTTGGTCCGGGCTGCTTCATCCCACAATACCGCTGAAGCAAGAAAGGACTAGTAACGGCAAGAGAGTTGACAAATCTACGCCCACAACAAATTGTGTTCTACTCGCGCAAGAAGAACTACGCATAGACCTAGCTCATGATGCCACTGTTGGGGAACGTTGCGGAAAACAAATTTTTTCCTACTCGTTTCACCAAGATCATCTAGGAGTTCATCTAGCAACGAGTGATTAGATGCATCTACATACCTTTGTAGATCGCGAGCGGAAGCGTTCAAAAGAACGGTGATGATGTAGTCGTACTCGACGTGATCCAAATCACCGATGACCAGCGCCGAACGGACGGCACCTCCGCGTTCAACACACGTATGGAACAGCCACGTCTCCTCTTCTTGATCCAGCAAGGGAGGGAGGAGAGGTTGAGGGAGATGGCACCAGCAGCAGCACGACGGCGTGGTGTTGATGGAGCTGCAGTACTCCGGCAGAGCTTCGCTAAGCACTATGGAGGTTGAGGAGGTGTTGGGGAGGGAGAAGGAGGCAACCAAAGGCCAAGGCGTTTAGGTATGAAGTCCCTCCTCTCCCCCACTATATATAGGGGTGCCAAGGGGGGGTGGCCGGCCCTAGGAGATCCAATCTCCTAGGGGGTGCGGCGGCCTAGGGGGGTTTCCCTCCCCCCCAAGGCACCTAGGAGGTGCCTTACCCTCCTAGGACTCTTGCCCCCTTGAACCCTAGGCGCATGGGCCTATGTGGGGCTGGTGCCCTTGGCCCATTAGGCCAAGGCGCACCCCCTTACAACCCATGTGGCCCCCGGGACAGGTGGACCCACCCGGTGGACCCCCGGGACCCTTCCGGTGGTCCCGGTACAATACCGATAACCCCGAAACTTGTCCCGATGCCCAAAACAGGACTTCCCATATATAAATCTTTACCTCCGGACCATTCCGGAACTCCTCGTGACGTCCGGGATCTCATCCGGGACTCCGAACAACATTCGGGTTACTGCATATACATACCTACAACCCTAGCGTAACCGAACCTTAAGTGTGTAGACCCTACGGGTTCGAGAGACAAGCAGACATGACCGAGACGACTCTCCGGTCAATAACCAACAGCGGGATCTGGATACCCATGTTGGCTCCCACATGCTCCACGATGATCTCATCGGATGAACCACGATGTCGAGGATTCTATCAACCCCGTACGCTATTCCCTTTGTCTATCGATATGTTACTTGCCCGAGATTCGATCGTCGGTATCCCAATACCTCGTTCAATCTCGTTACCGACAAGTCACTTTACTCGTACCGTAATGCATGATCCCGTGACCAGACACTTGGTCACTCTGAGCTCATTATGATGATGCATTACCGAGTGGGCCTAGTGATACCTCTCCGTCATACGGAGTGACAAATCCCAGTCTTGATCCATGTCACCCAACAGACACTTTCGGAGATACCCGTAGTCTACCTTTATAGTCACCCAGTTACGTTGTGACGTTTGGCATACCCAAAGCACTCCTACGGTATCCAGGAGTTACACGATCTCATGGTCTAAGGAAAAGATACTTTGACATTGCAAAACTCTAGCAAACGAACTATACGATCTTGTGCTATGTTTAGGATTGGGTCTCGTCCATCACATCATTCTCCCAATGATGTGATCTCGTTATCAATGACATCCAGTGTCCATAGTCAGGAAACCATGACTATCTGTTGATCAACGAGCTAGTCAACTAGAGGCTCACTAGGGACATGTTGGTGTCTGTTATTCACACATGCATTACGATTTCCGGATAACACAATTATAGCATGAATAAAGACAATTATCATGAACAAGGAAATATAATAATAATGCTATTATTATTGCCTCTAGGGCATATTTCCAACACCTTTCCCACTAATGATTTTGCCAGTCAAACTTGGGATGTGATCAAGAAGGTGGGGAAGCAACATAGTTTTAGTGGCGGTGCTATTGTTAAGTGCACCGGAATGTAGCAACAAAAATAATGCAGGAACAGTTTGAATATCTTAGTTCGCACTTGTGGGCAGTGAGTCCGGCACTTGGACGGGACTCCAAACTTCAAATTCTCATAGCTCCAAATTATTGGACACAACCTGATTTATAAGTTATCTTAAATTCCAAGTTATGTGATGTAGACAATCTAAAATCATTACTTCTTTCGTAGGGAACATATATTGGTGTTTGATGAGGCAGATCAAATTCGTCATCGTGATTTGCAATCCCATGTTGACTATCATTTCTCTGATTCCCAAAGTTAGACCAGCTTTACAGTTTTTTGTTACATAGACAAAGTCACTTAAGAAACTAGCAAGCGTTAGCTTGAAGATTTCTGACCATTTAAGTGTGCATGAACATGCTACCATGGCCACCCCACATACCCTTGAAGCGGTGTGCCATGATCGTCCTCTTGAACTATATGCTTTGGAATTTTATCAGAAGGCATCTGAAGTAAAAATAGTAGGAAGGCTCGAACTTGCCCATCTTCTAATTTAGTGTTGCTCACATTTAGTCTTATCCATGACAGATTACCACACGAAATGTTCAAGTTGGACAAATAACACAATGGGTATCATCATTTAGCCTACAATTTTGTATCTTCTCCTGCAATTTTAGTGTGCAAGTTTAGTATCATATCCAGATTATTTGACAAATTATCTAGGGATTTGGAGATATCATTTAGCTCTTAAAGCAGGTGATTAGAACTTACACCAAACCTTTCTTTGTTGATGTTGTTATTCTTGCTTGTTGGCACATTTGGAAACAAAGAACTGGTTTCATTCTCAAGGACTAGGGTTCTTCAGTAGTAGTCATCTAAATATTACTCCCTTCGGTCCTAAATATAAGTCTTTTTAGATATTCCAGTATGGACTATATACGGAGCAAAATGAGTGAATCTACACTCTAAAGTATGTCTACATACATCTGTATGTAGTACTTATTGAAATCTCTAAAAAGACTTATATTTAGAAATGGAGGGAGTAGTTTGTAAAAAAATCTGGGTGGTGAAGTCGTGAAGATACATGCCTCCCTGTTGTCATCTTTTAAATATTTTTTGCAGTAGTCATCATCTAAATATTATTTTGTAAATTTTTGTCATCATTTTAAACACGAAGCCCGGTGGGGGTATTTTCTCCGTAGTTCACTTATTATTTTTTCATGGCTATGCTGAGTGCAGCACTGCACTCAATTTTGAAATATTTAATGTGAAAACATATTGTATTTGGGTTGGCGCCATCATTCTATGGAATTGTTTACAAAGACATGATGTTGGATAATGTGGAAACGGATTGCTGCCCTGACTTGCATTGGCAACTTGCAAAACTTCAAAACAGTAGACAGGAAGCAACAAAATAGTTGTTGGTCTGACAAAATTAATAAAAATTGAGAGTAGTGCTGCTGTTAGTCTACCATTCAAGGGCATGATCATAACCAATGTACTGTTAATAGGCTTGTAAATCATTTTTATTTATTATTTTGTATTAGTCGAGAGTTCGAGACATGCATTGCACAAGAAGACAAGACAACATGGTGTATATATAAGTATGCATCAAATGTTAATATCTACAGTATGCTGATTGCTTTTCCATCTTTGGGGTGCTATTGTTGTCTTAGGACTTTTATATGAACCTCTGACTCTTTTTTACCGCTTTCTGCTTTGAGTCAGGTCATGCCAGTTCATTCAACTGTTCAAGCTCAACTAAGTGTTGCATTGAAATTTGCAAGTAACCTTGCTTCAACATAAGAGAATTGGGTGATGGACGTGATATCAACATGGTTATGGACTACCATGTATGTTCATAAATATGTACACCCTTTGGGGTCGGGCCCGCCGCCATCGCGGACTAGGCCGGCGACAGCGGCGGTAGGAGGGGAGATGGGAGGGACCTGTCGGCACAAGGGTTGGTGTCCCCTGGCGTCGCCCAAGGGAGGCGACGCGAGGGGGTAAGGAGACACAACTTGGAACATGGTAATTTTTGTTTAGGCTCTTACCTTTTGTATTTGCACAATGGTTGATTTCCATTTGAAATGTTCAGGTACATAAAGTTAGAGTAGTGGAGTAAAGCTTAAGATTTTTTTGTATGATTAATTCCTGAGATGTGAAAGCTTATACATGGAATAACTCGGTTTCTTGATCTGTACATAAAATATGTGTGATATTTGATTCAAGAGGAGTATTGATTCATGAAGATAAGACATGCATTGCGCAAGAAGACAAGACAACATGGTGTATATATAAGTATGCATCAAATATTCATATGTACAATATGCTGATTGCTTTTCCATCTTTGGGGTGTGTCTTAGGACTTTCATATGAACCTCTGATTCTTTTTTACCACTTTCTACTTTGAGTCAGGTCATGCAAGTTCATCCAACTGTTCACGTTCAACTATGTGTTGCATTGAAATTTGTAAGTAACCTTGCTTCAACAGAAGAGAATTGGGTGATGGACATGATATCAACATGGTTATGGACTACCATCTATGTTCATAAATATGTACACCCTTTGGGGTCGGGCCCACCGCCACCGTGGACTAGGCCGGCGGCAGCGGGGGCAGGAGGGGAGATGGGAGGGACATTAGGGTTGGTGATGAGGACATCAATACCATTGTTACACCCACAACCCCTACTGCTACATATACTGGACCAATTCTAGAGCTCGCACACGCCAATTAAATTATCAGGTACTTTAGTTTCTTGGTAATGATTCTAATGTTCATGAGAATATGATGCTGCCTAAATTGGATACATTTGTTTTGCTTACAAATGAAGGGCCTAGCTTGGAGAAGGATGAACATTGGAGCAAGAACAAGCATGGAGATGATGGCATGCGCAAGGGGAACAAGAACGGAGTTACAAGTGATGATTTCAGGACTTTGAAGCACCATAATGAGTGCATGAAGCCTTGAACGAAATATACAAGATGTCACTTCATAAATTTCGTCCAGAGGCTATTCTAGGTGCTGCGTCACCTTATTATTGGGCCAGGCCCATGTAATTTCGAAATACATCAGTATAGGCTATTTTTAGAGTCTGTATGTGTGGGTAAACAAGAGATAGGGTTAGTTTCGGACCCCTCCACCAAGGGCCACGAAATTCACCCCCTCTTCCTCCATATATACAGCCCTTAGGGCACCGTTTAGACTTTGGGTTTTGTTTAGATTAAAGTTCGCCATAGCTGCTACTTCACGTATTTCGTTTGTGTCCAACGACCAGACAAAGACGCCACAGAACCCCACCTTGATCAATAAAGCTTTCATCTTATATTCGCAATATCCAGATTGCAATCTCAGTTTCTTGCTTGTTCTTCGTTTGCTCGCAGGAAACAGACCCTCGTGGTCAGGTTGATCGTGCTCCGGCGTGGTCAATAACCTCTCGGAGTTGGTTTAGCGATTGCTAAGGCACGACGTCCTCGCACGTTCGTAGTCGGATCGTCAAAGTCGACTGCCACCAAAGCGATATCCATCATCTCATCGAAAGACGGGACACCTTTGCCTCTATCAAGTGGTATCAGATTTCCAGGTTGCTCGGTGAGATTTTACAGTTTTTCGTAGTTTAGATCGAGTCTGTTCTTCATACCTACAGTCCACAAAAAAACCACAAAAAAATTAGGGTTAGTTCATCATATCCGAACCAATCTGAGCCTTTGCATAATCTTTTTAGGGTTTTGCTTTGTTGAATTTGCGGTTGCATCATCGTGTCTAGTTGCTGGTCTTAGCGTCTAGTCTTTTAGAGTTTCGAGTTCTGGTCATAAGTTGTCACGCCGCCACCGCAGCATCGTCATCGCCCCTGCCACCTACCACCACCGCTCCAAATCCGTATCCATATACCACCACCGATCCATATCCATATACTACCACCGCTACCACCACCGCTGCCATATACCACCACCGCTGCCATATACCACCACCATATATCCATCTCCAACCCGAGTTCCTTGCATATTAGGTTTGTTTTCGAGTTCCATCTAATTTCCGATTCGTGTTTCCTTGCCTGAGTAGGTTTCGAAAAAAAAGAGTTCGGAAACCACCCTCCGTTTAGGCCCAAAATTTTCCAAAAACGCACTTGACAAAACAATTCTGGCTATCCTATTTTTAGGTGTTTCTAAGCGTATTGAGACAGTCGCCGTTATAGAAAGTTTTTGACACGTTTCCAGTTTTTGGGTCCGGGCAGTCCGGGCAGTCGAAAAAAAAATTGGTCAAAAAAATTTCATGCCTATCCTGTTATCTTGACTTGGGAAGAGTTTTGAGACACTCGCCATTATAGTGATTTTCGAAAAAAAAGGAGCGCAAAAAAAAGAAGAGTGAAAAAAAAATCAAAGTGTGCTTCTCCCTTGTTTCCGTGCAGCGTCGTGATTTTGTTAGTGTTCTAGGCTCACGTCTCTAGCACAGTCTAGCCTAGGACCAGCACAGTACCGTCGTTGAGCGTTTATTCAACTTTGCATCTCTGAATTGATTATTGCTGACCTTTTTTTGCTACCATATTATAAGCCTTCCCAGCTCCACATACATCTACGTCGTGCGTTTGACTCTCCCTGGTAATCGCTCTATCCAAGCTTTGAGAGTTTTGACTACAACGGTTGCCGATCACCACCTGCTGCAGGGTAAGAACTGGTAATAATTTGAGATTTGCTTGACGGGTTTGTGATACACCACCACCACTTCTTAGTAGTCTGTAGGATCATATTCTTGTGTGTTTCTATTTGCTACTAACCATGGTAGGATCACAAGCCGATGAGACTGATTGGGAGAACCTGACGAACAAACAGCTACATGATAAATTTCAGCAAATGATGAGTGGACAGGTGCAAGATGTGCTAAACAGATTTGACGAGGCCATGGAGAAGATAGATGGCATTGAGAAGACGTTCAAAACAAAGCTTGATAGCAAGTTTAATGAATTGCTCGCGCATTTTCCACAACCACCGCCGGCTGCACCTATCGCACCTCTACAACAACAACAACAACGCCCCCTTCCGAATCAGTATGGACGAGCACAGCGTGTTCCTATTGAGCCAGGACAAAATTCTGGTGCTACTGCTATTGCTGTTGGTGTTTCTGTAGCTCCTGCTGTTACTGCAGAGGTGGAGGACTATTACAAGGATGAGGTTGATCAAAATCAGAACTATGTGCAACCACCAGCACCACCACCAGCAGGTCGACCTTAGGTATATATTCGCAACAGTAGGCCTGCACCACCACCTCAAGTACGAGATAATCACCATATTCCAAAACTGAAATTGAATATTCCACCATTTGAGGGTAGATATGTTCCTGATATATATCTTACTTGGGAGTTAGAAACTGAACAACATTTTACATGTTTACAATATCCCGAGGAGAGACGGGTTGCTACTGCTGTTTGTGCTTTCACTAGTTTTGCATGTGTATGGTGGTCTGAACATTGTAGATTATATCCTATTCCAACTACTTGGGCTGCTTTGAAAATTGCTATGCGTACTCGTTGGGTTCCACCATATTATCAATGTGAATTGCTTCAAAAATTACAGTTTTTAAGACAAGGAAAAAATTCTGTAGAAGAATATTATCAGGAATTACAAACTGGCATGATTAGATGTGGTATTGTTGAGGAGAATGAAGCTACGCTTGCACGTTTTATGGGTGGATTAAATAGAGAGATTCAGACCATTCTAGAGTATAAGGAGTATACTAATATCACTCGTTTATTCCATCTTGCTTGTAAAGCTGAACGTGAAGTGCAGGATCGACAAGCATTGGCGCGAACTAACTTTTTTGCAGGTCGACTTTCATCATGGACACCGCGTGCATCCTCTACTTCCACTACACCAGCACCTCCATCAGCTGCTACCTCCAGCCGTGATACAAGAAAGCAGGCACAACCACCACTATCTGCCAAGAGCGCACCTGCCGGGTCTACACAGAGCTCTTCTTCTTCCATGGCATCAACTGGACACACAAGTGATATTATTTGTCGTCGTTGTAAGGGAAGAGGTCATTATGCGAGAGAATGCAAATCTCAGCGTGTGATGATTGCTACTGAGGATGGTGGGTATGAGTCCGCTAGTGACTATGATGAGGAGACTTTGACTCTTATTACACGTGAAGAACATGGTGGAGATGATTCTGATCATGAGATGCAATATATGGCTCCTGAAGACGCTGACAGGTAGGAATGTTTAGTTGCTCAACGTGTTTTGAGTGTGCAGGTCACACAAGCTGAGCAAAATCAGAGGCACAATTTGTTCCATATAAAGGGAGTTGTGAAGGAACGTTCTGTGTGCGTCATCATAGACGGATGGAGCTGCAAAAAATTGGCTAGCATGGAGATGGTGGAGAAGCTATCTCTCACCACAAGACCATATCCACATCCTTACTACATCCAATGGTTCAACAACAGCGGCAAGGTTAAGGTAACATGTATTGTTCGTGTGCATTTTAGTATCTCTACATATGCTGATTATGTTGATTGTGATGTGGTACCTATGCAAGCATGTTCCTTATTACTTGGTCGACCATGGCAATTTGATAAAAATTCTGTACACCATGGTAGAAACAATCAGTATACTCTTGTTCATAAGGATAAAAATATTACTTTGCTTCCTATGACTCCTGATTCCATTTTGAAAGATGATATTAATAGAGCTAATAAAGCAAAACAAGAGAAAAATAAGAGTGAAAATCAGATTGTGGCAAAATAATTTGAGCAACAAATGAAGCCTAATAATAAACCATCTAGTGTTGCTTCTGAAATTAAATTGAAAAGTGCATGTTTACTTGCCACTAAATCTGGTATTGATGAGCTAGATTTCAGCAAATCTGTTTGCTATGCTTTTGTGTGCAAAGAGGCATTATTTTCATTCGAGGACGGGCCTTCCTCTTTGCCTCCTGCTGTCACTAACATTTTGCAGGAGTTCGTTGACGTCTTTCCACAAGACGTGCCACCGGGATTACCTCCCATTCGAGGGATTGAGCATCAAATTGACTTAATTCCCGGTGCATCATTACCCAACCGTGCACCATACCCTACCAATCCAGAGGAGACGAAGGAGATTATGCGTCAAGTACAGGAGCTGCTCGACAAAGGTTATATACGCGAATCCCTTAGTCCTTGTGATGTCCCTATTATTCTAGTGCCGAAAATGGATGGTACATCACGTATGTGTGTTGATTGTAGAGGCATTAATAATATTACTATTCATTATCGTCATCCTATTCCTAGGCTAGATGATATGCTTGATGAATTGAGTGGCTCTACAATATTCTCCAAAGTTGATTTGCATAGTGGATACCTTCAAATTCGTATGAAATTGGGAGATGAATGGAAAACAACATTTAAAACTAAGTTTGGATTATATGAGTGGTTAGTCATGCCTTTTGGGTTAACTAATGCACCTAGTACTTTCATGAGATTAATGAACAAAGTTTTACGTGCTTTCATTGGCCGATTTGTGGTAGTTTACTTTGATGACATATTGATTTATAGTAGATCTTTGGAAGAACATTTGGAACATTTGCGTGCTGTTTTTATTGCTCTACGTGATGCACGTTTGTTTGGTAACCTTGGGAAGTGCACCTTTTGCACCGACCGAGTATCTTTTCTTGGCTATGTTGTTACTCCACAGGGCATTGAAGTTGACAAAGCCAAGATTGAAGCTATTGAGAGTTGGCCGCAGCCCAAAACGGTCACACAAGTGAGGAGTTTTCTTGGCCTCGCTGGATTCTATAGGCGTTTTGTGAGAGATTTCAGCACCATTGCTGCACCTCTCAACGAGCTTACAAAGAAGGATGTGCCTTTTGTTTGGGGTACCGCACAGGAAGAAGCCTTCACGGTATTGAAAGATAAGTTGACACATGCTCCTTTACTCCAACTTCCTGATTTTAGTAAGACTTTTGAGCTTGAATGTGATGCTAGTGGAATTGGATTAGGAGGTGTGTTATTACAAGATGGCAAACCTGTTGCATACTTTTCTGAAAAATTGAGTGGGCCTAGTCTGAATTATTCTACTTATGATAAAGAATTATATGCTCTTGCTCGGACTTTAGAAACATGGCAACATTATTTATGGCCCAAAGAATTTGGTATACATTCTGATCATGAATCTTTGAAACATATTAAAAGTCAAGCTAAACTGAATCGTAGACATGCTAAATGGGTTGAATTCATTGAGAATTTCCCTTATGTCATTAAACACAAGAATGGTAAAGAAAATGTTATTGCTGATGCATTGTCTTGTCGCTATACTATGTTTTCACAACTTGACTTCAAAATATTTGGTTTGGAGACCATCAAAGATCAATATGTGCATGATGCTGATTTTAAAGATGTATTGCAGAATTGTAAAGAAGGAAGAACATGGAACAAGTTCGTCGTTAATGATGGATTTGTGTTCCGTGCTAACAAGCTATGCATTCCAGCTAGCTCCGTTCGTCTTTTGTTGTTGTAGGAGGCGCATGGAGGAGGACTAATGGGACACTTTGGCGTGAAGAAGACGGAGGACGTACTTGCTACACATTTCTTTTGGCCAAAGATGAGACGGGATGTTGAGCGTTTTATTGCTCGCTGCACTACATGTCAAAAAGCTAAGTCACGACTCAATCCTCATGGTTTATATATGCCTTTGCCTGTACCTAGTGTTCCTTGGGAGGACATATCTATGGACTTTGTTTTAGGTTTACCTAGAACAAAGAAGGGGAGGGATAGCATATTTGTTGTCGTGGATAGATTCTCGAAAATGGCACACTTTATACCATGTTATAAAAGCGATGATGCTGTTAATGTTGCTGATTTGTTCTTTCGTGAAATTATTCGCTTGCATGGTGTGCCAAATACTATTGTTTCAGATCGTGATACTAAATTTCTTAGCCACTTTTGGAGATGTTTATGGGCTAAGTTGGGGACTAAACTGCTCTTTAGTACTACTTGTCACCCTCAAACTGATGGATAAACTGAAGTAGTCAATAGAACATTGTCTACTATGCTTAGGGCTGTTTTGAAGAATAATAAGAAAATGTGGGAGGAATGCTTGCCTCATATTGAATTTGCTTATAATCGTTCATTGCATTCTACTACTAAGATGTGCCCTTTTGAAGTTGTGTATGGTTTCCTACCTCGTGCACCTATTGATTTGTTGCCTCTTCCATCTTTGGAGAAGGTTAATTTTGATGCTAAACAACGTGCTGAATTGATTTTAAAAATGCATGAGTTAACTAAGGAAAACATTGAGCGTATGAATGCTAAATATAAGCTTGCTAGAGATAAGGGTAGAAAACATCTTGTGTTTGCACCTGGAGATCTTGTTTGGTTACATTTGCGTAAGGATAGATTTCCTAATTTGCGCAAATCAAAGTTAATGCCACGTGTTGATGGTCCTTTTAAGGTGTTGGATAAAATAAATGATAATGCATATAAACTTGAGCTGCCTGTAGATTTTGGGGATAGTCCCACTTTTAACATTGCAGATTTCAAGCCTTATTTGGGTGATGAAGATGAGCTTCCGTCGAGGACGACTTCGTTTCAAGAAGGGGAGGATGATGAGGACATCAATACCATTGTTACACCCACAGCCCCTACTGCTACATATACTGGACCAATTACTAGAGCTCGCGCACGTCAATTAAATTATCAGGTACTTTCGTTTCTTGGTAATGATTCTAATGTTCATGAGAATATGATGCTGCCTAAATTGGATACATTTGTTTTGCTTACAAATGAAGGGCCTAGCTTGGAGAAGGATGAACATTGGAGCAAGAACAAGCATGGAGATGATGGCATGCACAAGGGGAACAAGAACGGAGTTACAAGTGATGATTTCAGGACTTTGAAGCCACCATAATGAGTGCATGAAGCCTTGGACGAAATATACAAGATGCCACTTCATAAATTTCGTCCAGAGGCTATTCTAGGTGCTGCGTCACCTTATTATTGGGCCAGGCCCATGTAATTTCGAAATACATCAGTATATGCTATTTTAGAGTCCGTATGTGTGGGGAGACAAGAGATAGGGTTAGTTTCGGACCCCTCCACCAAGGGCCACGAAATTCACCCCCTCTTCCTCCATATATACAGCCCTTAGGGCACCGTTTAGACTTTGGGTTTTGTTTAGATTAAAGTTCGCCATAGCTGCAACTTCGCGTACTTCGTTTGTGTTCAACGACCAGACAAAGACGTCACATAACCCCACCTTGATCAATAAAGCTTTCATCTTATATTCACAATATCCAGATTGCAATCTCAGTTTCTTGCTTGTTCTTCATTTGCTCACAGGAAACAGACCCTCGTGGTAAGCTTGATCGTGCTCCGGCGTGGTCAATAACCTCTCGGAGTTGGTTTAGCGATTGCTAAGGCGCGACATCCTCGCACGTTCGTAGTCGGATCGTCAAAGTCGACTTCCACCAAAGCAATATCCATCATCTCATCGAAAGACGGGACACCTTTGCCTCTATCAGTTGGTGTCCCCTGGCGTTGCCCTAGGGAGGCGACGCGAGAGGGTGAGGAGACACAACTTGGAACATGGTAATTTCTGTTTAGGCACTTACCTTTTGTATTTGCACAATGGTTGATTTCCATTTGGAATGTTCAGGTACATAAAGTTAGAGTAGTGGAGTAAAGCTTAAGATTTTTTTGTATGATTAATTCCTGAGATGAGAAAGCTTAAACATGGAATAACTCAGTTTCTTGATTTGTACATCAAATTTGTGTGATATTTGATTCAAGAGGAGTATTGATTCAAGAAGATAAGACATGCATTGCGCAAGAACACAAGACAACATGGTTTATGTATAAGTATGCATCAGATATTCATATCTACAACATGGTGATTGCTTTTCCATCTTTGGGGTGCTATTGTTGTCTTAGTACTTTCATATGAACCTCTGATTCTTTTTTACCGCTTTCTGCTTTGACTGAGGTCATGCCAGTTCATCCAACTGTTCACGCTGAACTACGTATTGCATTGCAATTTTCAAGTAACCTTGCTTCAACAGAAGAGAATTGGGTGATGGACGTGATATCAACATGGCTATGGACTACCATGTATGTTCATAAGTATGTACAATGTTTTGGCGCTGGGTCCGCCGCCACCGTGGACTAGGCCAGCAGCAGCGGCGGCAGGAGGGAAGATGGGAGGGACCTGGCGGCACTAGGGTTGGAGTCCCCTGGCGTCTCCCAAGGGAGGCGACGCGAGGGGGTGAGAAGACGCAACTTGGAACATGGTAAGTTCTGTTTAGGCTCTTACCTTTTGTATTTGCACAATGGTTGATTTCCGTTTGGGATGTTCAGGTACATAAAGTTAGAGTAGTGGAGTAAAGCTTAAGATTTTTTTGTATGATTAATTCCCGAGTTGAGAAAGCTTATACATGGAATAACTCAGTTTCTTGATCTATACATAAAATCACTACAAAAAAATACTCTTCTGTGATGATACGTGTTTGTCACAGTAGGTCGCGTTTTTTGTCATGCATGTACATCCATGACGATTTTATGACAAAGTCAAGATAGTCATACCTGTGCTGTCGTAGAAGTGTTCCATGACATTACCAAAATTATCATCACGGAAGTGTCCACTTCCATGATGATAAATCGCGCGTCACATAAGTGCTTTCGTCAAGGGTGACCGACATGTGGCATCCATCCTAACGGAACGCCGTTAAGCTATCGGGTCAGGTTTTGGATCCGATAACCCATTAACAGCCCCGACCAATGGGGATTTTCCACGTGTAAAATCATCATTGGCTGGAGGAAACACGTGTCGGCTCACCGTTGGGACAGATGTCATCCACTCATTGGACCCAAGGCGCCTATGATACGTCGACACGTGGCACGACCCAATAGAGGCCCATTCCTGTGAAAAGGCCGGTCCATTTGACTTGGTCAAAAGGTGGCGGGCCGGCCCACGGAAAGCCTGTTAACGGCCTGTCCGCATATAGCCCATTTACAACCCGATAACCCACGGCCCATTACGCCCTATCCGAATTAGGCCCAGTAGCGTCATCTGGGCCGTCCAATATGATTCCAGCCCGTTTTAACTTCCGGCCCATGTGTGGCCCATGACTTCTTTCAGCCCATATGAGGCCCTTTGTAACTCTTGGCCCATTAACGGCCTGTGGTGAAACTGGCCCCTAATGAACAGTGTATCACTTTATACCCATTAACAGCCCATTATTCCACTGGGCCGTTTCCAGCCCAAGTTATCTTTCGGCCTTCTCAGGGCCCATTTATTCTTGGGCTCATTTGCAGCATTCGGTTACTTACGGCCCGTTACTGTCATTTTCTGCTTGTGGGCCAAATTCAGCCCGTTGTCACAGTCGGCCCTTTTGTGGATCATTAATATGTTGGGCCGTTTTAATGTAAAAAAAACGTTGGGTTGTTTTCATACAGTTATCAAATACGGCCCGTTATGGTCCAAGAATAGTACGACCCATGATTGGCGAAACGATGATATGCCCCGTAGAAGGCCCATGGATCCTACGGCCCGTAGAAGGCCCATGGACCCTACGGCCTGTAGAAGGCCCATGGACCCTACGGCCCGTACAAAGGCCAATGGATCCTACGACCGTAGAAGGCCCATGGATCATACGGCTCGCAGGAGGCCCAGGGTTACAACAGTTTGTGTGCTGCCATGATTATTTTGGCCTAGTTACCAAAAATAGGCTATTGTGGCCACTAGAAAAACACAGAAAAAGAACTGCAGTGACTACAAGAAAACAACTAAACAAGACAATGAGGAAATAAATAAGCAAGCAATTAACGCTAGCCTATTACCACTATTACACATATTACATCCACTGGCATCAAAGTTCGCCACAAGTGCAAATATAGGGAACAAAGTAGCATATTACATACACTGGTCGTCAAAATTGGCCACCAGTGCAAATAAACACGGCAGTAAAACAAGAGCATAACTGAAACAACTTCAGAAGAGCTCAAAAAACGTTATCCTGGGTATCCACCATGCTGGCAATAAGCTTAGCAAGCTTATTAGCTTTGTCCTGTTTGGCGCTAAAATCCTCCAACGCTTGCTGTTGCACCAGAAAGTATGCATCTGAATGCTCCAGGGACTTCCGCAGTCCTTCCACTTCTTGTCGCAGCACAGCTGATCGATGTCTTTCAGCTTGCAGTTGAGACTCAAGAAACCGAATTGATTCAGACAGTGAGTTTGAATAGCTTGTGCAAGCGGTAGTGGCCAGTAACTCGAACACTAAACCAAGACAGGACTTTGGGGTTGTCTCACTGTCTTCAAGATAGTCTTCCTTAGCTGTTTTATCAGCTTTGTTGGAGACCAACAAGGATGTGTCACTATCTTGAACCTTATCTGCATTACTTCCTTTACCATTGCTTAATAAGGCACTCTTCCCCAATATTCTGTCAGCATTCTGAAAGAAGAAACAAGCAGACACATAACAGGTTTAGCATGTACTAGTATATGAAACTCATTTCGGTGAACCAGTTCATTAGTAAGGTGGACAGGATTAAACTACCAATTCTTCTATTGCCAAGTACTAGTACATAATAGAAGCATCAAACGAACATATATCTATGTCCTATGGTCACTGCATTATCTTGCCAAATCAAAATAGAGACACGGTTCAAATCATATCAGTTCAAGACAAAGCAGTAGTGAAAGAATACAAAGCATGGGAAACTACATGGCACAACAAGATTTTAGATGGGTATCATGGGTCTACATGTACAACAACACTATTGGCTCTATTATGATGCTAGTAATATGCATGATATGAGAAGTCAACTGTATACACAATTGAAATTGAAATCAACAGAGCTATTGATAAGAACAAACCTGTTAAAGAAACATGCATGAACATACATGTTGTGCCATTGGAGTTTCAATTGGATCCTTCAATTTAAAAATAAGTTTGTATGAGTAAATACAGTGATACAAGAGCAAAGCAGTATGCACGATAGCAATCATAGTTAAAAAAGGCGCGCCTAGGCTCTAGGCGTTGGCAAAACGCATTGCACATAACTACGCTTAATTTGTGCATAACTGCGCATAAGCATGCGCTTTGTTTAGTAAAGCGCAAGGCGGTGGCAAAACGCACAATTAACGTCTAACGCTTTTTTGAACTATGATATTAATGGAATCTTAAATTAGAACAATTGTTCTTCAGGTTTAGGCACTTGTTCTACATGAACAGAGTACAGTAAGACGCAAGAATATAATACTTAAAAATAGAAAATGAGCTCATAGACCTTACCACATTCTTGGTTCGGGACTAGTATAGAACAAGGCGTTCCCAGTCATCATCCAGTAAATGTGTCTCAGGAGAACGTAAGGGAATTTGATGAGTTTCTTTGCCGGTGAAGTACGTTTTCTTCAGGTAATTCCGATACTGCCACCAAGCATTCTTGAAGATAGCAGAGGTATTAGCACATGTTACCTCATCCTGAGTTTCCAAATCGGTCCTTCTCTATAGAGAAAAATGGGAAAATTTGTTGTATTATAACCATCATGGAGGTAGCATGTATGGGACAAAGCAAAGTAATTTCCATGAATAACATTACTTACACATAACTCCTGGACAAACACCTGCAACTGGCATTTTCCTTCATCTTCAGTATAATATTTCCAAGATGGGAAGATACGCACATACGATTTAACAACATCAAATGCGATAGCTGCTAAACTACGACTAGCTGGTTGTGCTTCCTCCACAGGAATAGGCGTACTAACTAGTGGAGTTGGGGTTCGGCGTGGTAGTACTGGCCCTTTGGGCATTGGAGTTGCCTTACTAACTGCTCTTGTTTGGGAGCTCTGTGGTGGAGATGGTGTTGTGTCAACAGGAACTGGGTTACTATCTGCTGGGGTTGGGGTTAGATTGGGTGAAGCTGGTTCTCTGTCCATCGCAGTAGGGGTACAATCTACGAGAGTTTGGGTTATGTGTGGTAGGGCTGGTTCTTGTGCATGTACAACCGGGGTGCTATCTCCACCAAGAGGTAGCACTGTTTTATTTGAAGACCATGTTTTTAGTCCGCTGGATACTGGCATCACCCGCTCCAATTCAAATGGCTGATAAACAGGAAACATAGTTGAATGTACATACATTGTATGAGAGACAAATGCAATAGATAGTGTGGAAAAAAGACATGAAATAGTTGACATGTATATTGTTTAACTAAAACGGATAGCATGACACAATTTCACATATATGATGTCTATCTAAACTGGATAGCATAGCATAATATAATTCAAAGATATGATGAATAACTTAACAGGATCGCATGACATAATTCACCTACATGGTATCTAAGTAATCAGGATCGCATCATTTAATTCACATATGTGATTTATATGCTAAACAGAGGGTATTCGATATGATGTCTGACTAAGAACATGGTGTTGAATATTGTGTATATGATGTCTAAACTATGCAATGCAAGACACCATATGCATGATATGAGTAGTATAACCATGCCAAGTTTGAGCATACACCTCGGTGGGGGAATAGGACTGGTCATCTGTCTTTGAATCCATCTCTGAGGAGCTATCGGGACCCAACAAGAGATCTGCTTCGACAAGTAGCACTGTCTGCTCTGAAGGCCTTGTTTTCACTCTAGATTTTTCCATCTCCCACCCAAATGGCTGATTCACAGGAAGAGTAGTTTAATGTACAAACATTGTCGACAAATGGAAATGTAATGAAGAAAAGGATGGGCAAGATATTATTCAGATATATGATGCCTTGTTAAACAGGATGGCATTGCACATTTCACATATATTATGGCTAACTAAAAGACATGAGACTACATAATTCCCACATATGATATAGAAACTAAACAGGTGGCATTACAGAACATGTCTAAATTAAGCAGATGACATATATGATGTCAAAAGTAGGCACTGTAAGGCAACATATGCATGATATGACTAACATCATCATGCCAAGGTAGAGCAAACACCTTGGGGGTAAATAGGAGTGGTCAGCGGCGTCTGAATCCGCCTCAGAACAGATATCTTCCTCTGGATTACAATTTGGAGAGGGGTGGGGAGGGTTTGCCATTGAACCCACCATGGAGCGATGTCTGCATGACATTGTATTGCTGCGCAAAACTCTTCTCTTTTTCTCTACATGTTCAACATGACTGTGTACAATATCTGACATGCATACAAAAAAAATATGATGAGATTATGTAAGGAGAGCATGCAGAAATGTAGAGTGATGGTAACAACCAGTGGATGGATCCAAAAATAATGATAGCAGGCTGATGATTACTTTAATTTAATAAAAAGACAGATGATGATTGCTTTACTATTTGTTTCCCACCCAAGATGAACAACATAGGCATACACTAGGTGAACCAGATATTAGACAGACATACTATTCATTGATGCCATGATATGTGCCCCACAACTAATTTAGAACTCAAGTTTGAACATTAATTTGGACCTGACTTGGGAGTCCAAGAGCTGAACAGGACGATAAAGTAGCAGGTAAGTTTAAGCAATGCATAACATAAGCAGAAACAAAAGAGTGCGACCTCTCTTGTGGACCCGTGTACTCCTTAGGTTCATCTGCTGAGTCGATGATGGTGATGCCGTTGCGGTGGGTGCCGGCGGCAGGGAAGGAGATCTGAGGCGGCGAAAGACGGTCAGGAGTCGTGATGTCTGGTTTGGTGGATGCTTCTGTCGATGGAGTAGCTCAGGTGAGGTCGACGACGTCGCGGCAGGAGCAGGACAAACCACACAAAGTTCCCTTCGACACCTACCTGTAACTGAAGTAATTTTGTAAGGGCTCATCTGGCTTGCATGATTCTAAAAACGCAGGGATAGGAAAAACACCATAATAGGATAGGAATGCACATGGTAAATAGAGCATTTGTAAACACAAGATTTCTGTCAACTTGGGTGTTTGGTTTACAGGAATTGGAAGAGCAGAGGAATGCAAAGAAACATGGCCAAATAAAGTGAAACCATATGAAAGTGTGTACAGTTAGAATGTTATTCTGGCACTAATGCACTTGGTCTTATTTTCATGCATAGGATTTTGAAAAGTAGGTCCAGGTGGATTTTTGCTTCATTCCTTTCAACAAAATGCATGAATAATTGAATAGTAGTGTGCCATTGGAAAATTCTCTATTGGTATGTTTTTCCATTGAACCAAAATAGCCCTAATGGATCGACATGAATGTATAGTAACAAGCGATGCAACAAGTGTACAACCTCTTTGTCGTAGCCGTGTCAACCTCAGCATCATTGGGTTGGTCTCTGAAGCAGATGAGGCAGAGGTGGCTGTCGGAGGTGTGGAGGAAGATCTGAGGAATCTGTAGACGGCGTCCAGTGCACTGCTCTGTTGTGATGGATCGTTCTGTCGTTGGATCAGCTCCAGTGAGCCGTAAGACGTCAAGGATGAAGCAGCACAGACAAACATCATCAATCTCAAGTGGGATTCTAATAGCATCTCCAATAGATGATGTAAAGTAGATGTAAAATTTACATCACCAAAAACCACCTGACTACAACAGATGAGGTAAAAACTGTTGACTCTGAACTTAACTATCGAAACTGAAATTTACTGTGAAATCTGAATGCTGCTATCGAAACTGAACGCAATGGTAGCAGAGAGGCACTTGACATGTAGTTTACGGAGGGCCTGCAGTTCATCTTCAACCTGCACCCCCCTGAGCCACCAGTCACCACCGGTCGAACCGCCGGCCCTAGCGCTGCCTCGCCGCCCCGAAACAACTCCCCACTGCCGCCCCGGCCAGCCCTCTAGGCCCCTCGCCCCCACCCTGAACCCTAAGATAGATAGTGGGGTACCTCTCCGGCGAGCCCCTGTCCCCGTTGCGGGTGGTTCTTCCTTAACTCCGGCGAGCCCCCCCCCCAACCCCTGAAAATCGATTGACCCAAAAGTCGATTTAGTCGAATGAAGTGTGGCTAAATCAGAGCAGAGCAGCAGCGCGAGCGAGAGGGAGAGCAGCAGCAGCAGCTGGGCGAGCGAGCGATCGAGCGAGTGCCAGAGCAGCAGCAGCAGCGCGAGCGAGCGAGCGAGAGCCGGAGCAGCAGCAGCAGATCTGGCTGGTATGGCCGCCACCGCCGAAGGGGCCTCGCACGGCGGAGAGCCGCCGTGGAGATGTCGCCCGCGGCGCCGGCTTCAAGGTAGCCGCTCCATGGGGGTGCGGGATGGAGCACCGTCGGCGCCGGGAGGTCGAGTTAAGGAGTGTGATGCGATGAGTGTACAACCTCTTTGGTGGCGCCAAGTAGGCCTCGACTTCGTCCGAGGAGTCGGTGAGGATGCTGCGGTTCCGGTGGAGTAGGTAAAGGTGGCGCTGTGGGGATGGAGCAGCCGCGATAGATGAGGCGATCGTCGGAGCAGCTCCTTGGAGGTGGAGGACGGGGCGGCTGAACCAGCGGGACAACGAGATGGACGACGGATCCTCATACAGGGAGGTGGACGAGGGACGTCGAGCTGTTGTGGTGGACGACGTCGTTGGGGAAGAGGCTCCGGCTGGGCAGCGGTGAGGTGGTGGACGGAGGATGGTGGGGTTTCGCGGCTGTAGGAGAGAGGTTATGGCAGCCTGGGATTTCGAATGGCAAAAAGGGGGCGATGGGAGGGGGTGAAGCATGACTTAGGGATGCGCTTGTCCAAAATGTAGGGTGTGTTACAAAAGTACCCCCACCGATTTGAACTAGCGGCCCTTTCGGCTCAGGGTTAGAAGGGGGATTTCACGTGTCGGGATTTGGCAGCTGGAGGGAGTTTTCGCGCGCATTGTAATTTCGGGATAGCAAGGCACGGGTTGTGAAGGCGCCAGTTTTGGGAGCACGATATCTGAATTTTCGGGATATAACAAGACGCGGGTTGAATTTTGGGGACAAGCCTAATGTGTAGTAATATTGTACTTGTACGTACCAAATCAATTCGCACTTCCCTCAACCAAAAATAAAACGAAAAAAAATAAAACTATTCACACCACACAAAGAGAGAGTCTTGCCCCGTTTTACTATACAAATATTATTCAAAGCTACTCCCTCCTTCCATCTATATAGGGCCGAATGCGTTTTTCGATGCTAACTTTGACCAAATATTAGAGCAATAATATATGACATGCAACTTACGCAAAGCACACCGTTAAATTCGTCTGTGAAAGGCTCTTTCAATGATATAATTTTCACATTGTGCGTGTCATGTACTATTAATCTTGTCAATAGTCAAAGGCGGTCTTAAAAATCTCATTACGCCCTATATAGATGGACGGAGGGAGTATGAATCCATGTTATGTCCGATTAATTTTGTTCGCTTGCTGTATAATGCATGTAACCTACTCATACCAACATTTTAGTGCATTCCAAATGTCTATACTACCGCTGCAATTCGAACTAAATTTGAATTCGTTTCTCTATTTCAATAAGAATCTACAATCATGATTATTGCCAACTTCATCCATCATTCGTGTATTACCTTAGTAACACACTACATGATTACTATAGAGATAGATATGAACTATGTGTACTACATGAACTCAAATTCTAGTTTTTGAATACACTTGATGTTGATTCCAAATAATAGTACATTTGATGTACTAACTATATATTCATAATCTAAACCATGTTCCATACGTACACCGTGTTTATCACACAAAGTATAGTGCCCCGCCCCCTACATTATGACAAGTATTTAGACCTGAGCTGCAAAAGCCACATATTAGCCCAAATTATAATCAATGTTCTATGTATTATACGTAGTACTAGCAAGATGCCCATGCGTTCCACGGAACATCAACATGATCAATGGGCCTAATTTGCAAATATGGAGAGGGGTGTGGGTATCTTTTTTCAAACTTGCCATAGTTTCCTTCCTATCCGCCAGATATAAATCGGACGACCTATATTGCAGGATGACAGGCACACCATCATCAACAACTCCGCTTTTTATAAGAGTAGAGATAAAATATATTATATGTAGTATAACATGTTCATAACCACACCATGTGTATCACCATTATATATATTCACACATGCGTCGGTTTAAAACACTATGATAAATTCTTCAAATATCTGAATTCGCTTTTTATAATGAAGTATGATCTCTATTCGTCTTTTACACCCACACAATCCTCTTATCTTTGTAGCTAGCGCTAACTTTCTCTCGTGCATGCACACGCCTGCATCCCTATCACCCTCCCTCAACATTCTCTAGCTCCATCGGGCAAATTTATCTTTTCACTTTAGATCGTTCACCCATGGTGTGTGTAGGCCCCCAGCTCCTTCTTTACGGCACACATCGATCGATATGCCTCTCTAGCCAGGTGTGCCTAGCACAAACACAAGTTTCCCCTCTTCTCTTGTCACCGTCCATGCCTCACTCCCACCACTCTTTTCATCGATCTCGTACTCGCACACTCCTTCCCCCTCGATATAGTATGCCTCTTGTACCACCTCCTAGATGCATCCCTCTCTCTCTCTCTCTATCCTTCTCCTCATGCCTCATTTGCTTCTAACACACACATGCATGTATACCGATCGGTCTCCCAACATATACCTAGATCGACTTTAACTATCCCCCCATCGATCGACATACCTCACAAGTTATGTCTCTCCTTTCTCTAACAAAGGGCGATTGATCTTCCTATGTAGTTACGTGTGCTTACCATAGCCATATCGTCCCCCCTCATCATTCGTGCATGCCTCCTGACCCGTCTCTCACACGCGCGTGCACAGAAAACAACAAGCAGCCATCTCCTCTCTTATTGATATTGCGGGCGTGCCCTCCGTTTGTCTAGCAAGCCTATCCCACCATTTGTTAGAAGCAACTCCACTACCACCCCCTCCAACACTCTAGCTCTGTCTCTCTCCCAACCTTATTCCTCTCCTGCACATATGCATGGATGTCGATCGATCTCCCTTAATACATGAGGCAGATCTATCTCCTTAATACATGAGGTAGGCCTCTCTCCTCCTCCACACATATACCAGCCATTGTACCTCTATAGTTAATCGGGCCTCCCTCTTCCCCCACCACACACCGATAGTCGAGCGCTGCAGGTAGGTATCCATGCCATAGAGACAAACTGCACATGTCCCCTCTCATGTTCCAGTAGGCCAGCCACTCTATATCTTTGACGTGGGCACACACAAATTCGATGGCACTCTTTATCGATCGCGCACACGCACACACACACATCATCCCTCTCTTCGATTCTATGGACACCTGAAGCCGATGATACCTCCACTCTCTTCTCGTGGATCGCCCCCTCTATATATATGTTATATCCAGGACTCTATTTCACACACATTGCATATGTTACATTTTTTTATTGACCCCCCCCCCCAAAAAAACTCTCACGAACCCACACACTATATCTCTCTACGTTTATATCTCTCTCACACAACCCCACGTAGGTGGTGTACGTATACAAGAAGAGAATAGGTGCACCGTGCATGTACTCACGCTTCGTGCCTAGCCACACCCGCGCGGGTACACGGTGGAGCTTATTCCTTTACGAAATGGCAGTCCACGTGCTAATTTGAACGCCTGTAGCGGTTGTTTACCTAGGGAGGTCATGTACCACGCGTGCACGAAACAAAGTTCGACTTGACACGTTGCCGCGTTATTTTTAAATAAAGTTATAACGCTCAATGGCATGTACACAGAATATAAAACGATTTTTATGGACAAAAAGGTAGTCCGCTCAACTATATACAATGGAGCCTGCCTGCCTGGTTTGTCGCTCTTCAGAGTATCTCACACAAGGCTGCGGTGGCCTCTCTCTCTCTCACCGTTGGTCACTGATCCGGCCGCATCCCGTCCGCTGGGGGAAAGGGAGTGCGGTGGCCTCTCTCTCTCTCTCACCGTTGGTCACTGATCCGGCCGCATCCCGTCCGCCGGGGGAAAGGGAGGAAGTGCATTGTTTCTCCGTTCGACGGCGCCGAGGCAGCACGTCCCGATCTTCGGTACACGCCGTTCTCTCTGACCAAGCTCCGGCACGGCAGGGCCTACGCCACCTGCTCGTAGATTCCGCTCGCCGTCGCTCACCTAGTTACATCCCGACGACCTCCAGGTATCCCCTCTGGCCTTGCTCCACTGCCCGTCTTCCCACGTCGCTGCATGTGGATCTTCCATAGTTCTTTGCCAAAACGTAGCTCGTCAGCGTACTTTCCATATTGCAATCTCGTCCTCACACCGTTTTAGACAAACACAACCGTGTTGTTATCTTCCCTTAGGACAAGGAATATGCTTCTTTTTTGTCGTCGCATGTGTCATCAACTGTTATTGGCCAGTAATTGTTTCCTTTCTACCTATTTTTTTCAAACAGGGCTATCCATTCACCTCGTTACTATTGCGACCTTTTGGTGAACTGCACAAATCACTTTTTTCTTAAGAGTGTTTTGTGCAGTTGTACTAAAATGTCACACGGGCAATGTCTCTACATTTTAGTGCGACTGCACAAAGGGAGATTGGTTTTGCTCTATCCTCCTCATCCAACTCCGAGCCTAATCTTCTCTAACTAGTTAGTCTTAAGAGATACTGCAAAGGTGACCGACTTCTATTTGTGTGTTTATTGTTTCATCAGCAGTCCTCTATTATCGTAATCACACTTAATATCTTTGGAACAGGGACGCTCAGCTCTATTTTAGTGGAACTGCACAAAATGATCGGAATGTTGCATGCTCCAGACAGCTACTTTTTTCCCAACATGCCTTGTTGATTTAGACAGAGCTGGGGGGACGTTGCTGCGAATGAAAGCATGCATCAATTTTAATTTAACACCTTATCACAACTCTGTCTTCAATTGTGATGTAATTATTAGCTCTAATCTGCTAATAATTGACATGCATCAGCAAGGAAGTTAGTTTTTTATTGTTTCCAAAATAGCATCGATGGCAAGACACACGAAACAAAAGCTGAAAGCTCACACCATTGTACAATTTCATGTCGTTGGAAAATTATTTGTATAGTACGTCAATTATGTAAACAAATGATGGAAGCTTGATAGCATTGCCAGAAGCCTCTTCAGCATCCGGGTCCATGTGCCATGCACAAAATTATACTCCTTCATTCCTAAATATTTGTCTTTTTACAAATTTCAAATGGGCATATTTTAGAGTGTAGATTCACTCATTTTGCTTCGTATGTGTACTCCCTCCGTTCCTAAATACTCTATTCGTCTTTCTAGAGATTTCAACAAGTGACTACATACGGAGCACAATGAGTGAATCTACACTCTAAAATATGTCTATATACATCCCTATGTAGTAGTCGATTTGAATATCTGAAAAGACAAATATTTGAGTAGTCACTCGTTGAAATCTCTAGAAAGACAAATACTCCGGAGTATATTTAAGAACCGAGGGGGTAGTGCACAACCGCACGGGAGACTCAGGCCTGTTGTTGCGCCGCATTAATAGTGAGTAATGAGCAGTCAAATCATAAGCCCCACCTTTCCCACTATAAGTTGCTCAGAAGAAGCAACCATCAATACGCACTTCTTTGAATCCGCTCATACTACTCCATCCATCACTGTTTATAGAGCGCGCTCCAGAAAAAAGGAAAAAAACATGTGGGACCAAGGGGACTAGCGATCGGCCTGGAAAATAGCATTGGTAGTTATAGCACGACGTCTATTACTAGAGGGAATAATGCGTACACACATGCATGCAGTGCTTCCACCCCGGGTACACACATGCATGCACTTACTCCACTCCGTAGTAGTACTCCCTCCTTTCCGGTTATAGTGCTCAATTCAAAAAACTCACAAATCAAGGTAGATGGCGAGTGGTGGAATATTTTTTGTAGTTTTGCAAAAGCACCTAATTAATGCTCTTGTTTTCCTCAAAAAATTATGTTTAACAATGCATTAATTGCAATGCATGCATGCATAAAGTACATGCATTGGTCAATTTTCTCTTAATACTTGCATGCAATGATTTAATGTACCTTGGAATCTGAACAGGTGATGGAAAACAACCAAATTGATCCTTATAAAATGGAAAAACTAAAATTTTAAGATAAGCCCTATAAACCGGAAAGGAGGGAGTACATCGAGAGAAAATTGTGGACTTGATTGCGGTTACCACGCCCTAATTAATTGAGTATTAAACCAAACGCGTCTAAAGTCTCTCTGGTGGTGGAAATGCATTGAGATAAATGCATCATAATGAAGCGCACCCTGTAAACTATGACGAAGGGAGGAGGAGTATGAAGGTGCAAAACCAAGTACGCGTATGGCCAGTCGGTCAACGCACCTCCTCTTGGCATATCACTGACATGTGGGACAGGAGAGTGAGCAAACCAATCTCAATTGACGGCAAAGAGCCAATCCGCCGTTCCTTGAGAGAGACGAGGAGCGACAACACACAGACGGGCTCACACAGAGGCCAAGATATATCCGAGCATGGTTGGTTGATCAATATCATCATTACATGTTGGGCTGCCGTTTTCCGCCCTTCTCCGGAAAAATGTGTACTTTATCAGAGATAAAAAAATAAGAGTACAGACGCTCCACCATGCGGTTCTAGTAGTAGTACTACTCGTACTACTGCGCTTGGCTCTTCGTCTCTTCGTGAAGTCGAACAATGATGGTACTCCGCATGTTGGGTACTACAGTGTATGCCTCTGACAATCTGACACCGAATGGACTGATGCATGTCCACCAAGGGTAGGTTGCATTAGTCAAAAGGCGTAAGCGAGCTTCTCCTCGTTCTACGAGTTGACAGGACACACCAAAAAGTAGTGCTAGTCCATACTCCCTCCTTTCCGGTTAATATGGCTTAATCTTTTTTGCGGGTAAATGAGAGAGCTTTATTCATATATAAGCATTCTTAGGACGATCAGCCAAGACACTGGTCACTAGGAAGCGAGGTACCCCGCAAAAAAAGAAGTAGGAAGTGAGGTGTTTCATCAAGCCAGCTCTTGGCCACATTCAAAGTGCAGCAAGCACGGTTCACACGAAGATGCGCCGCAAGGTTTGCTGACCTGTTTACATGCTGAATAACAAAAAAATAGGAAATATTACCGAGCGCTCCTATTTGTAACAGGATGTGAGCCAGAATTAAGCGAGAATTGTGGCGAGTGTTCCATGCAATCAACTTCCATTATCACATGCGAGAACCCTCGAAGAGAACCAAATGTGTTGAAGATTGCTTTATCACATTTTAAAATCATAATAAGAGTGCAGGCGCACCTCCATCCGGTTCCTAGTACTAGTATAGTACATACCTCTATAGACTATACTAGTAGTACTAGTACTACTAGTAAACTTTGTGCTTGGCTGTTCGCCTATTCAGGAAGTCAAACAATAATAGCACTAGTAGTATGGTGTACGCTTCTGGCAATCTGACGCCGAATTAACTGTTGCACGTCCACCGCATGAGCGAGGGAGAGCTTGCATTAGTCAAAAGTTTCTCCTTGTCCTGTGAGCCACCACGCGCAAGCTTCTCCCGTCCTCCAACCTTCTCCTGGTTCGGCAAGTTGACGGGACACAACAAAGTAATGCTAGTCCATACTGCCTCCTCTCCGGTTAATATGGCTTAATTTCAAACGAGATAAATACACTGTCTGTCACTGTATATTTGTAAAAATAAGGTCAGTGGACTTCATAATACGCTCATCGCGCTCAATATATATATTTTCCGGTGTTTATACGGTCACTAGCTCACCCTGACTGAGTATGTGTGTGCATGCACGTGTAGGTTGAGCACTTGAGCGTGACCGTGTGTGTTTCGTCGTGTGCTCGGACATGCATGCATTAGGGCGTTGCGCACGTTTTTGCGTCCATGTGTACGTGTGACTGTTGCATACACATAGGGGGAGTACGTGTAGGGGCCACTAAGGCCTTCCACTATGTAGGCCAAAATCGGTGCCAAAATCACTTTTACTTCATTTGGCACCGGTGCCTTCCATTGCCTAGCAGGTGCCATAACAAAATTTTAGGGAACCGGAGCATCTAGTTGCTCCGATGCCAAATCCATCTGCAGAGTAAATTAAGCGCCGGCCGTCCTTCTAACGCAAAGAGCTGGCAACGAGCTAGGAGCCAGGACGCTGCTAGTAGGGTGAGATGCGCTAATATATAGTAGTTTATGTACATGGGCCCTAGCTTCATTGAATGCCAAATTCTTTCACATAGTGTGGGCGGTGCTAAAACTTCTTCATCTGGCATCGACATGGGTGTGGTATATTTTTGCAGAGTTTTGGCACCACTACATAGTGGAGGGCCTAAGGAGCAGTCAAATCACACAGTAAGTTAGTCGGAAGAAGCAACCATCATTTCACTCTTCAATGACGCGTACGCAATATAAAATGGTTGATATGGAGAGAAAAAGAAAACCACTATATATACACTAGCAGGAGCCTAAGCTACAAGCCTGCTTACTTAGGTTGCTCTCTTCACAAGCATAGAACGACGGGCCTGATCCCGCAGCTGAGGGAAGGGAACAATGTTCTGCGTAGACGTGGTCGACATCGGCGAGGGAGAAAACCCACAGTCGGTGCGTCCCAATCGGGGGTCACCGTGGTATGGGCCAATGCCGCGTCCCAACCGCCCTTCTAGCTATAGCCCGACGTCCCAGGTAGTCCATCTTCCTTTTGGAGCCGGCTTGCTCCACTGCCGTAGCTCCATCTTCATGTCGATCTTTCTCTAATTCTACCGGCTTCTACTTGTGATGAGTTTATGTCTCATGAACTAGTGCCAGTACTATTATTCTAATCACACTTCTTCAATATCTTTGCCATCAGGGACGCTTAGGTCGATTTTAGTGGAACTGCACAAAAGCATCGTATGATCCGAGGGTGCCAGCCGTCTTTCCTTTGACAGTTTCTACCTGGCCAGGAAATTAAATCATGTTTAGGGTTTAGGGTTTAAGTCGTAGTGACCCCATCAGTAGTTTTTCTTTCATACACGCTCTCACAACTTTTGTCTTTAGTTGTGAAGTAAATATTTGCAACCTTGTATTTGATGGAATGTTGTAACGGGGCAACCTTGGAATAGGAATGAAAATGGAGTGGAAAGTTTCCGTTTTTCCGAAGAAAGAATGGAAACGGAGAGAAACCAACATTTCATTTTGTTGGATCGCGCCATCGAGCAAAACCAACGTTTAAATCACGTCTGTCGTGTTTGTGTCTCACCCTCCTCCACGGCTCGACCCCACACGGTTGCTCAGCATGCCACTCACCGCAAACCGAGTATACGATAACTTTCCCGCATGCTTGTCGATGGATCGCGCCATGGAGTACTAGCACTACTGGAAGAAATTGACGAGCTGGGGGAGGACAGCTAGCTGTAGCACGGACTCCCAAGAACTTTTTACATGCATGTTGTAGCCGGCTATTGCGAACTTTGAACGTGGAGTAGTCACGTGCACCCGGAAGAGGCGCGGGCGATGCTCTCTCGGCCGGTGCGCCACTTCAATGCCGACGCCAGTGAGAGGTCGCGTTCGCTCTGGCCGGGCATGAATGAGGCACTGACCTTTTCGGGCGGGAAGCATGCGCAGGTGATGAAGAGGGTTCGGGTTGGTTAGGACCGGCCGTGGTAGCGGTCCGGACGTCTGCAAACAAGAGATGCTGTACGTTAATATTGCTGTGTATATGATGTCTACTACACAACCTTCTACTTGTAGATGTTGTTGGGCCTCCAAGTGCAGAGGTTTATAGGACAATAGCAAATTTCCCTCAAGTGGATGACCTAAGGTTTATCAATCTATAGGAGGGGTAGGATGAAGATGGTCTCTCTCAAACAACCCTGCAACCAAATAACAAAGAGTCTCTTGTGTCCGCAACACACCCAATACAATGGTAAATTGTATAGGTGCACTAGTTCGGCGAAGAGATGGTGATACAAGTGCAATATGGATGGTAGATATAGGTATTTGAATCTGAAAATATAAAAACAACAAGGTAACTAATGATAAAAGTGAGCATAAACGGTATTCCAATGCTAGGAAACAAGGCATAGGGTTCATACTTTCACTAGTGAAGTTCTCTCAACAATAATAACATAGATAGATCATATAATAATCCCTCAACATGCAACAAAGAGTCACTCCAAAGCCACTAATAGCGGAGAACAAATGAAGAGATTATGGTAGGGTACGAAACCACCTCAAAGTTATCCTTTCTGTTCTATCTATTCAAGAGTCCGTGTAAAATAACATGAAGCTATTCTTTCCGTTCAATCTATCATAGATTTCATACTAGAATAACACCTTAAGACACAAGTCAACCAAAACCCTAATGTCACCTAGATACTCCATTGTCACCTCAAGTATCCGTGGGCATGATTATACGATATGCATCACACAATCTCAGGTTCATCTATTCAACCAACACAAAGTACTTCAAAGAGTGCCCCAAAGTTTCTACCGGAGAGTCAAGACGAAAACATGTGCCAACCCCTATGCATAGGTTCATGGGCGGAACCCGCAAGTTGATCACTAAAAGATACATCAAGTGGATCACGTGATATCCCATTGTCACCACAGATAAGCACGGCAAGACATACATCAAGTGTTCTCAAATCATTAAAGACTCAATCCGATAAGATAATTTCAAGAGGAAAACTCAATTTATCACAAGAGAGTAGAGGGGGAGAAACATCATAAGATCCAACTATAATAGCAAAGCTCGCGATACATCAAGATCGTGCCATAGAGAGAACACGAGAGAGAGAGAGATCAAACACATAACTACTGGTACATACCCTCAGCCCCGAGGGTGAACTACTCCCTCTTCGTCATGGAGAGCGCCAGGATGATGAAGATGACCACCGGTGAGGGATCCCCCCTCCTGCAGGGTGCCGGAACGGGCTCCCGAGAGGTTTTTGGTGGCTATAGAGGCTTGCGGCGGCGGAACTCCTGATCTATCTTCGTATTCGATGGTTTTAGGGTATATGGGAATATATAGGCGAAAGAAGTCGGTCGGGGGAGGCTTGAGGGGCCCACGAGATAGGGGGGTGCACCCAGGGGGAGGGCGTGCCCTCCTATCTCCTCGCCTCCTCGAAGCTTCCCTGGCTTGTACTCCAAGTCTCCCGGATCATGTTCGTTCCAAAAATCACGCTCCCTAGGTTTCATTCCCTTTGGACTCCGTTTGATATTCCTTTTCTTCGAAACACTGAAATAGGCTATAAAACAGCAATATGGGCTGGGCCTCCGGTTAATAGGCTAGTCCCAAAAGTAATATAGAAGTGTATAATAAGGCCCATAAACATCCAAAATAGATAATAATATAGCATGAATGCTTCATAAATTATAGATACGTTGGAGACGTATCAGCATCCCCAAGCTTAATTCCTGCTCGTCCTCGAGTAGGTAAATGATAAAAGAAAGAATTTATGAAGTGTGAATGCTAGAAGGTGCACAAGTTTGATCAATGATAATTTTAATAACCTTTTCTAGCATGATTATATGTCATAACAGTAGTTCATCTCATAAAACTTCTCACGAACAAGTAACAAGCAATTCACATGTTAAAGCATAGACCATAAACTTTCTTGAAAACTAGCAAACTTCATTCTCAGTCATCAAACAATTTCAATTCATCTTATTTTCAGGAAGGGTCTATGTCAGAGATTTGATTTAGCAAACTCCACATACTCAACTATCATATAGTCTTCTACAATTGCTAACACTCACGCAATACTTATGGTTATGTAGTTTTAATCGAACACTGAGAAAGATAGGGGCTTATAGTGTTGCCTCCCAACGTATTCACCTTTGGGTGATGTCAACAATAATAGTTCATGCTAACTTACATCCAATTGGATATATATATCAGGATCTTTCCAACATGAGGTGCTTGCCAAAGGATAAAATGAAAAAGGGAAAGGTGAAGATCACCTTGACTCTTGCATAAAGTAAAAGGCATAAAGTAAAAGATAGACCCTTCGCAGAGGGAAGCAGAGGTTGTCATGCGCTTTTATGGTTGGATGCACAAAATCTTAATGCAAAAGAACGTCACTTTATATTGCCACTTGTATATGGACCTTTATTATGTAGTCCGTCGCTTTTATTGCTTCCATAACAAGATCGTATAAAGCTTATTTTCTTCACACTAATAGATCATACATATTTAGAGAGCAATTTTTATTGCTTGCATCGATGACAACTTACTTGAAGGATCTTACTCAATCCATAGGTAGGTATGGTGGACTCTCATGGCAAAAACTGGGTTTAAGGATATTTGGAAGCACAAGTAGTATCTCTACTTGGTGCGAGGAATTTTGGCTAGCACGAGGGGGAAAGGCAAGCTCAACATGTTTGAATGATCCATGACAATATACTTTAACTGAGATGTGAGAAAACATAACCCATTACGTTGTCTTTCTTGTCCAACATCAACTCTTTATAAAAGATGTCTAGGATAGTATATTTATATGTGAAATCTCTCTTCCTTCAATATTCTTTCATGAATTGTTCAAATGACCAATACAATGCTTGCTAACCTTCAATAAATTTACAACCTCTACTTCTTAGATGTGAAGTCATTACTCCCCATGGGATAAGCAAATGAAACATATATAATTTCAGATTTATGACATTCAACTCATTCAACCATTTACTCATAGGATATAAGTGAAACACACGAGTAAATGACAAACTACTCCAACAAGATATAAGTGAAGATCAATGAGTAGCTAAATAATTATGTAACTACGTGAAGAATCTCTCTCATTTAAGAATTTCAGATCTTGGCATTGTATTCAAACGGCAAGCAAAACAAAATAAAATGACATTGCAAGAATAGCACAACTCATGTGAAGAAGCAAAAACTTAGGCTCAACCGATACTAACTGATAATTGTTGAAGAAGAAAGGTGGGATGCCTACCGGGGCATCCCCAAGCTTAGATGCTTGAGACTTCTTGAAATATTATCTTGGGGTGCCTTGGGCATCCCCGAGCTTGAACTTTTGTGTCTCCTTAATTCCTCTCATATCATGGTTTCTCTTTTTATCAAAAGCTTCACCCACACCAAACTCAACAAGAACTCGTGAGATAGGTTAGTATAAACCAATGCAAAACCTTATCATTTTCTACTATAACAAATCACTAAAATTATTATTCAACATTGCATACTAAATGTCTCTGCATATTTAATACTCCTATCCTCAAATAAAATCACTAAACAAGCAAACAATGCAAACATAACAACAATCTGCCAAAACAGTATAGTCTGTAAAGAATGTAAGATTCATCATACTTCCCTAACTCCAAAAATTATTATAAAAATACCTCACTGTAGAAGATTTATCAGATCTCAATATGCCAAAAGTTTCAACATTATATCATTCTCTGACTTTTCTAGGTAATTTTTGCAACAACGGTAAACTTTCTGTTTTCAAACAGCAACGTGTATACTAGCAAAATAAGCATGGTAAAGGCTATCCTTGACATTTTTATTGAAAATAAAGATGCAAAACATTATTATAAAAAACATCAAACAAATACTAACAAAAGAAAATGATGCTCCAAGCAAAACACATATCATGTGGTGAATAAAAATATAGCTCCAAGTAAAGTTACCGATGAACAAAGACGAAGGAGGGGATGCCTTCCGGGGCATCCCCAAGCTTAGGCTCTTGGTTGTACTTGAATATTACCTTGGGGTGCCTTGGGCATTCCCAAGCTTAGGCTCTTGTCACTCCTTATTCCATAGTCCATCTAATCTTTACCCAAAACTTGAAAACTTCACAACACAAAACTCAACAGAAAACTTGTAAGCTCCGTTAGTATAAAAAAATAAAACCACCACTTAGGTACTGTAATGGACTCATTCTAAATTCATATTGGTGTAATATCTACTGTATTCCAACTTCTCTATGGTTCATACCCTCTGATACTACTCATAGATTCATCAAAATAAGCAAATAACACATAGAAAACAGAATCTGTCAAAAATAGAACAGTCTGTAGTAATCTGTATCAAACGTATACTTCTAGAACTCCAAAATTCCTAAAAAATTAGGAAGTCCCAAGCAATTAGTTTACCAATCCATATCAAAAAGAATCAGATAAAAATCATGTTTCTGTGAATTAACAAAACTAATTTACTGGGTGCAAAAGTTTCTGATTTTCAGCAGGATCAACACAACTATCACCGTAAGCTATCCTAAAGGTCTTACTTGGCACTTTATTGAAACAAAAGCTATAAAACATGATTGCTACAGCAACATAATCATGTGAACACACAAAAACAGTAAGGGTAAATACTGGGTTGTCTCCCAACAAGCGCTTTTCTTTAATGCCTTTCTAGCTAGGCACGATGATGACAATGATGCCCACATAAAAGATAAGAATTGAAACATAACGGGAGCATCATGAAGCATATGACTAGCACATTTAAGCCTAACCCACTTCCTATGCATAGGGATTTTGTGAGCAAACAACTTATGGGAACAATAATCAACTAGCATAGGAAGGTAAAACAAGCATAACTTCAAGATTTTAAGCACATAGAGAGGAAACTTGATATTATTGCAATTCCTACAAGCATATGTTACTCCCTCATAATAATTTTCAATAGCATCATGAATGAATTCAACAATATAACCAGCACCTAAAGCATTGTTTTTGTGATCTACTTGCATAGAAAATTTACTACTCTCCACATAAGCAAATTTGTTCTCATGAATAGTAGTGGGAGCAAACTCAACAAAAATAATTATCATGTGAGGCATAATCCAGTTGAAAACTAAAATCATGATGACAAGTTTCATGGTTATCATTATTCCTAATAGCATACAAGTCATCACAATAATCATCATAGATAGCAACTTTGTTCTCATAATCAATTGGAACCTCTTCCGAAATAGTGGAATCATCACTAAATAAAGTTGACACTCTTCCAAATCCACTTTCATGTTCATCACAATAAGATTCAACATCCTCCAAAATAATGAGATCACTACTTCCTAAAGTTGACACTCTTCCAAACCCACTTTCATCAATATAATCATCATAAATAGGAGGCATGCTTTCATCATAATAAATATTCTCATCAAAACTTGGGGGACTAAACATATCATCTTTATCAAACATAGCTTCCCCAAGCTTGTAGCTTTGCATATCATTAGCATCATGGATATTCAAGGAATTCATACTAACAACATTGCAATCATGCTCATCATACAAAGATCTAGTACCAAACATTTTAATGCATTCTTCTTCTAGCACTTGAGCACAATTTTCCTTTCCATCATTCTCATGAAAGATATTAAAAAGATGAAGCGTAGGAGGCAAACTCAATTACATTTTTTATAGTTTTCCTTTAGAAACTAAACTAGTGATAAAAAAAGAAACAAAAAGATTCGATTGCAAGATCTAAAGATATACCTTCAAGAACTCACCTCCCCAGCAACGGCGCCAGAAAAGAGCTTGGTTGACGGGGTGTGAGTGCCGCCTACCTAGCCTCCCCGGCAACGGCGCCAGAAAAGAGCTTGATGTCTACTACACAACCTTCTTCTTGTAGACGTTGTTGGGCCTCCAAGTGCAGAGGTTTGTAGGACAGTAGCAAATTCCCCTCAAGTGGATGACTTAAGGTTTATCAATCCGTAGGAGGCGTAGGATGAAGATGGTCTCTCTCAAACAACCCTGCAACCAAATAACAAAGAGTCTCTTGTGTCCCCAACACACCCAATACAATGGTAAATTGTATAGGTGCACTAGTTCGGAGAAGAGATGGTGATACAAGTGCAATATGGATGGTAGATATAGGTATTTGCAATCTGAAAATATAAAAACAGCAAGGTAACTAATGATAAAAGTGAGCGTAAACGGTATTGCAATGCTAGGAAACAAGGCATAGGGTTCATACTTTCACTAGTGCAAGTTCTCTCAACAATAATAACATAGATAGATCATATAATAATCCCTTGACATGCAACAAAGAGTCACTCCAAAGCCATTAATAGCGGAAAACAAACGAAGAGATTATGGTAGGGTATGAAACCACCTCAAAGTTATCCTTTCTGTTCTATCTATTCAAGAGTCCGTAGTAAAATAACATGAAGCTATTCTTTCTGTTCAATCTATCATAGAGTTCATACTAGAATAACACCTTAAGACACAAATCAACCAAAACCCTAATGTCACCTAGATACTCCATTGTCACCTCAAGTATCCGTGGGCATGATTATACGATATGCATCACACAATCTCAGATTCATCTGTTCAACCAACACAAAGTACTTCAAAGTGTGCCCCAAAGTTTCTACCGGAGAGTCAAGACGAAAACATGTGCCAACCCCTACGCATAGGTTCATGGGCGGAACCCGCAAGTTGATCACCAAAACATACATCAAGTGGATCACGTGATATCCCATTGTCACCACAGATAAGCACGACAAGACATACATCAAGTGTTCTCAAATCATTAAAGACTCAATCCGATAAGATAACTTCAAGAGGAAAACTCAATTCATCACAAGAGAGTAGAGGGGAAGAAACATCATAAGATCCAACTATAATAGCAAAGCTCACAATACATCAAGATCGTGCCATAGAGAGAACACGAGAGAGAGAGAGATCAAACACATAGCTATTGGTACATACCCTCAGCCCCGAGGGTGAACTACTCCCTCCTCGCCACGGAGAGTGCCGGGATGATGAAGATGGCCACCGGTGAGGGATCCCCCCTCCGGTAGGGTGCCAGAACAGGCTCCCAAGAGGTTTTTGGTGGCTACAGAGGCTTGCGGCGGCAGAACTCCCGATCTATCTTCGTATTCGATGGTTTTAGGGTATATGGGAATATATAGGTGAAATAATTCGGTCGGGGGAGGCTCGAGGGGCCCACGAGACAGGGGGCGCGCCCATGGGGGAGGGCGCGCCCTCCTATCTCCAGGCCCCCTTGAAGCTTCCCTGGCTTGTACTCCAAGTCTCCCGGATCATGTGCGTTCCAAAAATCATGCTCCTAAAGGTTTCATTCCGTTTGGACTCCATTTGATATTCCTTTTCTTCGAAACACTGAAATAGGCAATAAAACGGCAATATGGGTTGGGCCTCCGGTTAATAGGTTAGTCCCAAAAGTAATATAAAAGTGTATAATAAGGCCCATAAACATCCAAAACAGATAATAATATAGCATGAATGCTTCATAAATTATAGATACGTTGGAGACGTATCAGTATATAATTTACAACGTAAATAATGTGCCAGTTGGACAAATATGATTGGAGATGTAGATGGAAATGGAATTTTACGTAAACACGGATATGCATGTCTATGTCTATGTGTGTGTGCGCGACGACTCTCGCGACCTGGAAGCAGGGGCGTGTTTTTTATCAAGTTTTCTTTCTTGGTACGTTAAAAAATTGTCGGCCAGTTTTCGTTTCTTTTTTCCGGGAATGCGCATATTCTATTTAAAACCACTGCTATGGAGAGATTTTTTTCTCCATTATAGCCTCTTGTTTGATAGAGTTTCTCGCGTCTCGCTCTCTCACCCTCTCCATACCAAAACAAGATGAGAGTGTCCACTCTATCTCTCTCCTCACCGGTGGTCACAGATCTGACCGAATCTCGTCCGCTGTGGGAGGTGTGGATGTGCAGCGTTGACGTTGTCCCCATCGGCGACGGAGGAAGCCGATGCGCACTGTCCTCTCGGAGCCGGCGCTGGTGCGGACGAAGATCCTCCACGCCCTTGTTCGCTGCCGTCGTGTGGGAAGATCCCGCCCGCCCGCCTAAACAACATATCGCCCACCTGAGGTATAGCTTCTTGTACTGGTCCAGCTTCCTAGGTTGCTGCGTGCGGGTTTTCTTTTATGCGACTACTCCCCAGCTCTCCATGTATAGTAGCTAGGGTTCGTCGGCTGGTCCAACATCACCTACTAGTACTATTATAGAGGAAATGCCACTCGAAAAGTTGTCCTGATTTATGCCTCGGTGGAGGTATACATGTTGTTTCGACAAAAAGTACAAGATGATTGTGCGGTCATTGTCCATATGGTGGTAGTACTATCACTGGTTAAATGAAGAAATGCTTTTTTTCTCGGGTATCCTGGTTTAGTTCCCATCAAGATAATTATGATGCTTCTGTTTGTTGCTGTACTTTTCATTAATTCTTGTTGACAATTGAGATGTCGTTGCTAATCTTGTAAAACAAAGTAACAACACTATATCCCTTTTTTATATTTTTGGAAATAGCGATGCGTATCTCCATACCCGGGCATGTCTTCCTCAATTTTAGTGGAACTGCACAAAATTGGATGGCCATTGTTGTTCCGCCTCACTGTCCTCTGCCACGTGGTTCTTCCTTACTCAAGCTTGATTACTGATAAGAAACAGACCACAGTGAGGATTTGTCGAACTTCATAGGTGCCTCACCCAAACTTGATGCCAAATGGATGATGCATCACCACGATGACCTATCGATGCTCATGGTTGCGCCTCATGGTTGCGTCAGGCTGGAGGAGGAGGATCGTCAGCCATCCTGCTAAAAACATCAGGAAGCAATTTAACAGGGGGGTGGAGCAGGTGTATGGAGTCATTCATGATGTAACTTGAACAACGAGCAAAGGCGCAGTATGTACAAAGCAGTAGTCATTAAAGACATACAGATACATATACAGAGCCAATTACACATTGTTAGTACGAGTTCGGACAAGAGGATCATCCTAGACATACTAGGCGACAAGCATGCATGCGATGGAAGGATACAACAACGAGACATAGCAAAGGCTACATCATCGTCGGAGAAAACCACTAGAGCGAGGAATCTGCAGGGGACGACGCAGGGTGCCCTCAATAAAAGGATCCTGCGGCCCGTGAACCATGTGAAGCAGATCCTGGCTCCCAATTCAAGAAAGGCGTAATACAAATCTCCGGATGGATGTGATCACGAGAACCTAGGATAGAGTTAGCAAAATCATTTAACCCAAATAGAAGAGAGTTCAGAGTCCCGGAGTATAGACGAGGAATAAAAGATCATGATACCACCCAATGGCGACGTGGGCCCCGTAAGCCACACATCCATGTTAGTAAATCAGTTTGTCAAACACTAGACTCAACTTCGACCAAGGAGTTGGAAAGGGGGTTCCTACAGGTAGTCGGCTTTGATACCAACTTGTGACACCCCCGATTCAATCGTACACTAAAAATACACGCAAATGTGTACGATCAAGATCAGGGACTCACGGGAAGATATCACAACACAACTCTAGACACAAAACGAAATAATACAAGCTTCATATTACAAGCCAGGGGCCTCGAGGGCTCGAATACAAGCTTGATACACAAGAGAGTCAGCGGAAGCAACAATATCTGAGTACAGACATAAGTTAAACAAGGATGCCTTAAGAAGGCTAACACAAAAGCAACAACGATCGAAGTGGCAAGGCCTCCTGCCTGGGACCTCCTAACTACTCCTGTTCTTCGGCTGATAGAGGCAAAGGTGTCCCGTCTTTCGATGAGATGATGGATATCGCTTTGGTGGAAGTCGACTTTGACGATCCGACTACGAACGTGCGAGGACGTCGCGCCTTAGCAATCGCTAAACCAACTCCGAGAGGTTATTGACCACGCCGGAGCACGATCAACCTGACCACGAGGGTCTGTTTCCTGCGAGCAAACGAAGAACAAGCAAGAAACTGAGATTGCAATCTGGATATTGCGAATATAAGATGAAAGCTTTATTGATCAAGGTGGGGTTCTGTGACACCTTTGTCTGGTCGTTGAACACAAACGAAGTACGCGAAGTTGCAGCTATGGCGAACTTTTAATCTAAACAAAACCCAAAGTCTAAACGATGCCCTAAGGGCTGTATATATGGAGGAAGAGGGGGGGAATTTCGTGGCCCTTGGTGGAGGGGTCCGAAATCAACCCTATCTCTTGTTTCCCCACACATACGGACTCTAAAAATAGCCTATACTTATGTATTTCGAAATTACATGGGCCTGGCCCAATAATAAGGTGACGCAGCACCTAAAATAGCCTCGGGACGAAATTTATGAAGTGGCATCTTGTATATTTCGTCCAAGGCTTCATGCACCCATTATGGTGGCTTCAAAGTCCTGAAATCATCACTTGTAACTCCGTTCTTGTTTCCCTTGCGCATACCATCATCTCCATGCTTGTTCTTGCTCCAATGTTCATCCTTCTCCAAGCTAGGCCCTTCATTTGTAAGCAAAACAAATGTATCCAATTTAGGCAGCATCATATTCTCATGAACATTAGAATCATTACCAAGAAACGAAAGTACCTGGTAATTTAGTTGGCGTGCACGAGCTCTAGTAATTGGTCCAGTATGTATAGCAGCAGGGGCTGTGGGTGTAACAATTGTATTGATGTCCTCATCATCCTCCCCTTCTTGAAATGAAGTCGTCCTCGACGGAAGTTCGTCTTCCTCACCCCAATAAGGCTTCAAATCTACAATGTTAAAAGTGGGACTAACCCCAAAATCTGCAGGCAGCTCAAGTTTATATGCATTATCATTTATTTTCTCTAACACCTTAAAGGGACCATCAGCACGTGGCATTAACTTTGATTTGCGCAAATCAGGAAATCTATCCTTACGCAAATGTAACCAAACAAGATCTCCAGGTGCAAACACAACATGTTTTCTACCCTTATCTCCAGCAAGTTTATATTTAGCATTCATGCGCTCAATGTTTTCCTTAGTTAACTCATGCATTTTTAAAATCAATTCAGCACGTTGTTTAGCATCAAAATTAACCTTCTCCGAAGATGGAAGAGGCAACAAATCAATAGGTGCACGAGGTAGGAAACCATACACAACTTCAAAAGGGCACATCTTAGTAGTAGAATGCAATGAACGATTATAAGCAAATTCAATATGAGGCAAGCATTCCTCCCACATTTTCTTATTATTCTTCAAAACAGCCTTAAGCATAGTAGACAACGTTCTATTGACTACTTCAGTTTGTCCATCAGTTTGGGGGTGACAAGTTGTACTAAAAAGCAGTTTAGTCCCCAACTTAGCCCATAAACATCTCCAAAAGTGGCTAAGAAATTTAGTATCACGATCTGAAACAATAGTATTTGGCACACCATGCAAGCGAATAATTTCACGAAAGAACAAATCAGCAACATTAACAGCATCATCGCTTTTATGACATGGTATAAAGTGTGCCATTTTCGAGAATCTATCCACGACAACAAATATGCTATCCCTCCCCTTCTTTGTTCGAGGTAAACCTAAAACAAAGTCCATAGATATATCCTCCCAAGGAACACTAGGTACAGGCAAAGGCATATATAAACCATGATCGAGCAATAAAACGCTCAACATCCCGTCTCATCTTTGGCCAAAAGAAATGTGTAGCAAGTACGTCCTCCGTCTTCTTCACGCCAAAGTGTCCCATTAATCCTCCTCCATGCGCCTCCTGCAACAACAAAAGACGAACGGAGCTAGCTGGAATGCATAGCTTGTTAGCACGAAACACAAATCCATTGTTAACGACAAACTTGTTCCACATTCTTCCTTCTTTACAATTCTGCATTACATCTTTAAAATCAGCATCATGCACATATTGATCTTTGATGGTCTCCAAACCAAATATTTTGAAGTCAAGTTGTGAAAGCATAGTATAGCGACGAGACAATGCATCAGCAATAACATTTTCTTTTCCCTTCTTGTGTTTAATGACATAAGGGAAAGTCTCAATGAATTCAACCCATTTAGCATGTCTACGATTCAGTTTAGCTTGACTTTTAATATGTTTCAAAGATTCATGATCGGAATGTATAACAAATTCTTTGGGCCATAAATAATGTTGCCATGTTTCTAAAGTCCGAACAAGAGCATATAATTCTTTATCATAAGTAGAATAATTCAGACTAGGCCCACTCAATTTTTCAGAAAAGTATGCAACAGGTTTGCCATCTTGTAATAACACACCTCCTAATCCAATTCCACTAGCATCACATTCAAGCTCAAAAGTCTTATTAAAATCAGGAAGTTGGAGTAAAGGAGCATGTGTCAACTTATCTTTCAAGAAAAGATACTCGGTCGGTGCAAAAGGTGCACTTCCCAAGGTTACCAAACAAACGTGCATCACGTAGAGCAATAAAAACAGCACGTAAATGTTCCAAATGTTCTTCCAAAGATCTGCTATAAATCAATATGTCATCAAAGTAAACTACCACAAATCATCCAATGAAAGCACGTAAAACTTCGTTCATTAATCTCATGAAAGTACTAGGTGCATTAGTTAACCCAAAAGGCATGACTAACCACTCATATAATCCAAACTTAGTTTTGAATGCTGTTTTCAATTCATCTCCCAATTTCATACGAATTTGATGGTATCCACTACGCAAATCAACTTTGGAGAATATTGTAGAGCCACTCAATTCATCAAGCATATCATCTAGCCTAGGAATAGGATGACGATAACGAATAGTAATATTATTAATGCCTCTACAATCAACACACATACATGATGTACCATCCTTTTTCGGCACAAGAATAATAGGAACAGCACAAGGACTAAGGGATTCACGTATATAACCTTTGTCGAGAAGCTCTTGTACTTGACGCATAATCTCCTTCGTCTCCTTTGGATTGGTACGGTATGGTGCACGGTTTGGCAGTGAAGCACCGGAAATTAAGTCAATCTGATGCTCAATCCCTCGAATAGGCGGTAATCCCGGTGGCACGTCTTGTGGAAAGACGTCAGCGAACTCCTGCAAAATGTTAGTGACAGCAGGAGGCAAAGAGGAAGGCACGCCCTCGAATGAAAATAATGCCTCTTTGCACATAAAAGCATAGCAAACAGATTTGCTGAAATCTAGCTCATCAATATCAGATTTGGTGGCAAATAAACATGCACTTTTCAATTTAATTTCAGAAGCAACACTAGATGGTTTATTATTAGGCTTCATTTGTTGCTCAAATTCTTTTGCCACAATCTGATTTTCACTCTTATTCGTCTCCTGTTTTGCTTTATTAGCTCTATTAATATCATCTTTCAAAATGGAATCAGGAGTCATAGGAAGCAAAGTAATATTTTTATCCTTATGAACAAGAGTATAGTGATTGTTTCTACCATGGTGTACAGAATTTTTATCAAATTGCCATGGTCTACCAAGTAATAAGGAACATGCTTGCATAGGTACCACATCACAATCAACATAATCAGCATATGTAGATATACTAAAATGCACACGAACAGTACGTGTTACCTTAACCTTGCCGCTGTTGTTGAACCATTGGATGTAGTAAGGATGTGGATGTGGTCTTGTGGTGAGAGAAAGCTTCTTGACCATCTCCATGCTAGCCAAGTTGTTGCAGCTCCCTCCGTCTATGATGACGCGCACAGAACGTTCCTTCACAACTCCCTTGGTATGGAACAAATTGTGCCTCTGATTTTGCTCAGCTTGTGTGATCTGCACACTCAAAACACGTTGAGCAACTAAACATTCATACCTGTCAGCGTCTTCAGGAGCCATGTATTGCGTCTCATTATCAGAATCATCTCCACCATGTTCTTCACGTGTAATAAGAGCCAAAGTCTCCTCATCATAGTCACTAGCGGACTCATATCCACCATCCGCGGTAGCAATCATCACACGCGGAGATTTGCATTCTCTCGCATAATGACCTCCTCCCTTACAACGACGACAAATAATATCACTTGTGTGCCCTGTTGATGCTATGGAAGAAGAAGAACACTGTGTAGGCCCCGCAGGTGCGCTCTTGGCAGATAATGGTGGTTGTGCCTGTTTTCTTGTATCACGGCTGGAGGTGGCACCTGATGGAGGTGCTGGTGCAGTTGAAGTAGAAGATGCACGTGGTGTCCATGATGAAGGTCGGCCTGCAGAAAAGTTAGTTCGCCCCAATGCCTGTCGATCCTGCACTTCATGTTCAGCTTTACAAGCAAGATGGAATAAACGAGTGATATTAGTATACTCCTTATAGTCTAGAATGGTCTGAATCTCTCTATTTAATCCACCCAGAAAACGTGCAAGCATAGCTTCATTCTCCTCAACAATACCACATCTAATCATGCCAGTTTGTAATTCCTAATAATATTCTTCTACAGAATTTTTTCCTTGTCTTAAACGCTGCAATTTTTGAAGCAATTCACGTTGATAATATGGTGGAACCCAACGTGTACGCATAGCAGTTTTCAAAGCAGCCCAAGTAGTTGGAATAGGATATAATCTACAATGTTCAGACCACCATACACATGCAAAACTAGTGAAAGCACAAACAGCAGCAGCAACTCGTCTCTCCTCAGGATATTGTAAACATGTAAATCGTTGTTCAGTTTCTAACTCCCAAGTAAGATATATATCAGGAACATATCTACCCTCAAATGGTGGAATATTCAATTTCAGTTTAGGAATATGGACATCATCTCGTACCTGAGGTGGTGGTGCAGGCCTACCATTACGAATATATACCTGAGGTCGACCTGCTGGTGGTGGTGCTGGTGGCTGCTCGTAGATCTGATTTTGATCAACCTCATCCTCATAATTGCCCGCATACTCATCATCCTCCTGGGTACCAGCAACAGCAGTAGCAGGAGCCACAGAAGTATCAACAGCAGCACCAACAGTTTGGCCAAACGCAAGAGGAACACGGCTCGCTCGGCGAAGGTCTATTTCACGACGTGGAGGTAGTCGTTGTTGTTGTTGTTGGAGAGGTGCGTTAGGTGCAGCGGGTGGTGGTGGTGGAAGACGCGCGAGCAATTCATTAAATCTGTTATCGAGCTTTGTTTCGAACGTCTTCTCAAGGCCAGTGATCTTCTCCATGGCCTCTTCAAAATTGTTCAGCACATCTTGCACCTGTTCAGTCATCATTTGCTGAAACTTATCATGAAGCTCCTTGTTCGATAAATTCTCCCAGTCAATCTCGTCGGCTTGTGATCCTGGCATGGTTAGCAGCAATAGAAACACACAAGAATATGATCCTACAGACTACGAACAAGTGGTGGTGGTGGGTGTCACAAATCCGTCAAGCAAAACTCAAATTCTTACCAGTTCTTACCCAGCAACAGGCGGTGATCGGCAACCGTTGTAGTCACAACTCTCAAAGCTTGGATAGAGCGATTACCAGGGAGAGTCAAACGCACGACGTAGATGTATGTGGAGCTGGGAAGGCTTATACTATGGTAGCAACAAGGGTCAGCAATAATCAATTCAGAGATGCAAAGTTGAATAAACGCTCAACGACGGTACTGTGCTGGTCCTAGGCTAGACTGTGCTAGAGACGCGAGCCTAGAACACCAACAAAATCACGGTGCGGCACGTAAACAAGGGAAAAGCACACTCTGAATTTTTTTTTCGCTCTTTTTTTTGCGCTGCTTTTTTTTTTGCGAAAAATCACTATAATGGCGAGTATCTCAAAACTCTTCCTAGCTCAAACTGACAGGATGGGCACGAAATTTTTCGACCAATTTTTTTTTTCGACTGCCCGGACCCAAAAACTGGAAACGGGTCAAAAAAAACTTCCTATAATGGCACCTGTCTCAAAACACTCAGAAACACCTAAAAATAGGATAGCCAAAATTTTTTTCGAAAAATACGTTTTCGAAAAATTTTGGGCCTAAACGGAGCGTGGCTACCCGACTCTTTTTTTTTTCCGAAACCTACTCCGGCAAGGAAACACGAATCGGAATCTAGATGGATCCCGAAAACAAACCTAATAAGCAAGGAACTCGGATTGGTGGTGGATATATGGTGGTGGTATATGGCAGCGGTGGTGGTAGCGGTGGTAGTATATGGATATGGATCGGTGGTGGTATATGGGCACGGATTGGTGGTGGTATATGGATACGAATTCGGAGCGGTGGTGGTAGATGGCAGGGGCGATGATGATGGTGTGGCGGCGGCGTGACAACTTATGACCAGAACTCGAAACTCTAAAAGACTAGACTCTAAGACCAGCAACTAGACCGACGATGCAACCGCAAATTCAACAAAGCAAAACCCTAAAAAGATTATGCAAAGGCTCGGATTGGTTCGGATATGATGAACTAACCCTAATTTTTGTGTGTGTGGCTTTTTCGTGGACTGTAGGTATGAAGAACAGACTCGATCTAAACTACGAAAAACTGTAAAATCTCACCGAGCAACCTGGAAATCTGATACCACTTGATAGAGGCAAAGGTGTCCCGTCTTTCGATGAGATGATGGATATCGCTTTGGTGGAAGTCGACTTTGACGATCCGACTACGAACGTGCGAGGACGTCGCGCCTTAGCAATCGCTAAACCAACTCCGAGAGGTTATTGACCACGCCGGAGCACGATCAACCTGACCACGAGGGTCTGTTTCCTGCGAGCAAACGAAGAACAAGCAAGAAACTGAGATTGCAATCTGGATATTGCGAATATAAGATGAAAGCTTTATTGATCAAGGTGGGGTTCTGTGACGCCTTTGTCTGGTCGTTGAGCACAAACGAAGTACGCGAAGTTGCAGCTATGGCGAACTTTTAATCTAAACAAAACCCAAAGTCTAAACGATGCCCTAAGGGTTGTATATATGGAGGAAGAGGGGGGGAATTTCGTGGCCCTTGGTGGAGGGGTCCGAAATCAACCCTATCTCTTGTTTCCCCACACATACGGACTCTAAAAATAGCCTATACTTATGTATTTCGAAATTACATGGGCCTGGCCCAATAATAAGGTGACGCAGCACCTAAAATAGCCTCGGGACGAAATTTATGAAGTGGCATCTTGTATATTTCGTCCAAGGCTTCATGCACCCATTATGGTGGCTTCAAAGTCCTGAAATCATCACTTGTAACTCCGTTCTTGTTCCCCTTGCGCATGCCATCGTCTCCATGCTTGTTCTTGCTCCAATGTTCATCCTTCTCCAAACTAGGCCCTTCATTTGTAAGCAAAACAAATGTATCCAATTTAGGCAGCATCATATTCTCATGAACATTAGAATCATTACCAAGAAACGAAAGTACCTGGTAATTTAGTTGGCGTGCACGAGCTCTAGTAATTGGTCCAGTATGTATAGCAGCAGGGGCTGTGGGTGTAACAATTGTATTGATGTCCTCATCATCGGCGGTCTCCATGTAGCAGCATCCATCGGCGGTGGCATCTGGCTCCAGGGATCCACCATCTGGTTGCACCAACCAGAAAGAAGAAAGAAGGGGGAAAAGGGGTAACAAAGCAACCGTGAGTACTCATCCAAAGTACTCGCAAGCATCTGATCTATACTAAGTATGCATTGGTATCAAACGGAAGGGTTGTATCTCTGGACTGAACTGTAGAATGCTAGAATAGAGGGGAAGGCCTAGCCTATCAAAGACTAGCATCTTCAAGCAGCTCCAAGCATCTTGCAGTATGTAGAAGAGTAAAGAGTAGCATTTTAATATTTAACAAGCATGTTGTAACATCAACGCCCAGAAATCCTTCCCCGACTCCCTGCGGGAAAGTAATCTCGGAGCCACATATCCATCACATATCTCAAGTATCCATTTCTAGTTATATAAGATCCGGATACAAGTCTGAACGTCCATTACCGTGGACACGGTATTCGAATATATATCTTCCCTGCAGGGGTGCACCACGTTACCCAACACGCTCGATCACTCTGGCCGGACACACCTTTCTGGGGTCAATGCTTGGCCTCGGAAGATCAACACGTCGCAGCCCTACCTAGGCTCCGCAGAGAGGTCCCCGCCGGTCTACATCCTAAGCACTCCGGGGTCTGGGCCCATCGCCCATTGCACTTCGGGTCGTTGTGGGCAAGGGGATACCAGCACCACCCGTGAAGTGGATGGCACGTTCCGGCCCGGCCACAATGCTGAACTGGACGTCTGACAAAGCTTCGACTGATACTGCGACATCGAGGCCCATAACTATTATCGCGTGGTGGTTAGTGCGGAAAGGCCGGTGGCCAACTCAAAACAAATACCCAAACCTGTTAGTGCATTGGGGGCTCGCAGAGACGAGCATAGACTCACGATAATGTGACCCCGTCGCCCCGTCTCATGGACTTACGGCAAGGGCCCAGACCGCCCGGCCGTGCCATGTGGAAAACTCGCGGGTGCTCAACGGGCCCGCTCGACTTTCACATCAACTCGCGGGTACCCCTCAGGGACGACCCGACTTCAACAATGGTCTCAAGTAAAGTCAAGGTAACCGTGTATCCAAACATCAAGGGGAAAACCCGAGGAATCACCCACAGAGGATTCCACTCGATGTAACCATCAAGGTGAACGTAAGAGGATCCACCCTCGAAGTTCACACTTGAGGTGTTGCACGACCGAGCCGTATCGGGAATGGTGAAAGAGGAACCACTCTCAATGACCACGACCGAAGAGCTACACTATAGAATTATCATCAGGAGTGCGCTATGAGGGATCACCCTCGGCACTTGATAGTAGCTCTGCAGAGTCGAGCAACTAAAGGGGCGTGATGTGATGTGAGGTGTCAGGCTCTGATCCTCGATCACGTTGATTGAGTCGTCGAAGATGAAGCAGGGGCAACAAGGACAAGGTGGGGGTCACTGATGGATAACTAACCAACCTATACTAAGCAGTTTAGGATAAGCAGGTAAGGTACAATGAGCAGGTTACAAAAGTAGGCTATGCATCAGAATAGGAGCAAACAATAATAGTAGCAAAATCTAATGCAAGCATGAGAGAATGGAATGGGCGATATCGGGATGATCAAAGGGGGGCTTGCGTGGAAGCTCCGCTGAAAGGGAAGAGGGTCGCCGGTGACGTAGTCGATCACAGGGACATCAACATCGGTCTCGGGGTCTACCGAAGAGAAGAGGGGGAAGAAACAGTAAATATAATGCAACAGATGCAACACAGAGGTATGACGGGGTAACACGCAGGGCTAGGGGTGTTTTAACGCGGTGCTACAAGATACCGGTGAAGTGGGATAACATCCGGGAAAGTTTTCCCGGAGTTTGGCATTTTCGGAAAGATGAAACAGAGGGGGACGATTGCATGTTTGCTGTGCTAGGGACATGTGGCAGACGAACGGACTGCGTATTCGGATTCGTCTCGACGTTTTGAGCAACTTTCATGTAGAAAACTTTTTCATCCGAGCTACTGGTTATTTTCTATGATTTACTAAAGTTTTAGCAATATTCTGGAATTTAATTTAATTTGAAAATAAATAACAAATTGCTATGTGTACCCAGATCTGTGTACACAAAAGTGTACGCAGAGGATGACATGTGGGCCAGGGGGACCCAGTTGACCAGTCAACGTTTGACTGGTTAACACGGGGTGGGGCCCCCTGTCATAGACTAGGTCTAGTTAATTAATTCTCAGCTACAATTAAACTAGTGATTAGCTAATTAAACCCTAGTTAATTAAGTTAATTAACCTTTTAATTAATTAATTAACTTATTTATTTATTTAAAAAAATCTTTTTTTACAACA
>NC_041393.1:339218243-339218742 GCF_002162155.2 Triticum dicoccoides
ACCCGAGCGGGTGAAACGGCGAGCGAGGCCGCAACAAGGGGTGGCACCAGCGCGGCTAGCCGGAGCCACGGCAAGGGGCGGGCGCGCAATCCGGTGCCAGCGGGCATGGCCTCGGCCGCTGCCGCGGGCAATGACGAGCGTGGGAGGGTGCGGTGGCGTGACAGAGGAGGCGGGCCAGAGCTGGAGGGGCCGTGGGACGAAGCGGGAGCACAGGCGCGACGACGTTCAGGCGAGGCACGCGCCGTGAGTGCGAGCATGGCCACCGGGCGTGTGCGGGGCGGTGACCGTAGGTGGTGGCTGGAGCGGGGGTGCGGGAGGCGACCTACGGCGACCGGATCACTGGGGAACAGAGCGAAGACGGTCGAGGCCTCACCAGGGCCCTGTAGTTGTGCAAAAGTATGCTCGGGGAGGGGCCGGAGATGCGTTTCTGGCGACGAGGCGGCGGGGCAGTGTCGGGGCGGTGCGGCGCCAGATCGGGACGAGGCAGCGGCGTCCGAGG
>NC_041393.1:339219127-339253053 GCF_002162155.2 Triticum dicoccoides
GGGCGGCGGGCGGTGTCGGGAGCGCCGCGGGGTCGAGCCCCCGATCTGGATCAAGGGGGGAGGGAGAGTGAGCGACATGGGGAGAGTGGGGGAGATCGAGGGGAGTGGGGAACGTGGGGGTGAGGGGGATCGTGCGGGGCAAAAGATCTGAGGGAGCTGACGAGGAGAGGGGGAACTCGGTCTTATCCCCACTCAGCGTGGGCTGGTAGGCCAGCTGGGCTAGTTGGCCCAGTGGGGGAGGTCTCTCTTTTTTTTCTTGTTCTTTTATTTACTTTTGTTGTGTGATTAAATTTTGAATTTTGAAATCGAACATGATTGAATCATCACGAGGTTAACAACAGTAATTGCGGTGACATGGCATCATTAGCATGGGATTACTGTAGCATAATTATCTGAGCGTTACAATTTCAAAAGAATCCAAGGGATCATAGCTATCATCATAGCATTCATCCTTCGGTAAGCACGAAGGGAAAATTAAACAATGTATGAGTTGAGGAGTTACTCTCATTAGAAGGTGGGCACGGGTAGCTAATCCCCTCTTCCTCCTTTTGTTCTTTGCTCTCCTCATCATCTATTTTATCCAATGAGCTCACAGTTTCATCAATTTCTTTTTGCATAGATTCCTGCAAAATATTAGTCTCTTCTTGGAAATCGGAGACTTTCTCAACAAATACATCAATATCGGCATTGTATTTATAATTCTCATAGCAATATTTAAGTATAGCAAAAAAATTCAGGTCTATAAACAGCATAATCATAATCTTCATACTTTTCAAACAGAGATTCAATTTCATAAGTACCCTTAAAAGCAACAAATTCTTCTATTCATTCCACATCATAGTAATCATATCTACCATTAGCATAAGAAGCCAATATTTCATTTGCATTAAATTTGCATGAAAATGGAAGGTGTGGAGCCTTCATCCTAGAGGAGCAAGTATAATCATATATCAAGCATAGATCACGAGTTTAGCTATTCGGTCGTGGTCATCAAGGGTGATTCCTCCCTCACCACTCCCGATACGACTCTATCGTGCAACACCTCAAGCGTGAACCTCGAGGGTGATTCCTCCTAGTTCACCTTGACGATTACATCAGGTGGATTCCATCAAGGGTGATTCCTTGGATTCCCCCTTGCTATTTTGGACACACGGTTACATTGACTTTACCATAGAACCATGTTACTGAAGTCAGGTCGGCCCTGAGGGGTACCCGCGAGTTGATGTGTAGTCGGGTTGACCTGGAGGGTACCCGCGAGATTTCTATGTGGCACGACCAGGCATTCTGGGCCCTTGCCATAAGTCCATGAGACGGGACGACGGGGTCACATGATCGTGAGTCTCTGCTCGTTACTGTGCGCTCCCAAGCCACTAATGAGATTGGGTATTTGATGTGAGTTGGCAACCAGCCTATACGCACTAACCACCATGCTGGAATAGTTATGGGCACTCAACGTCGTAGTATCAACCGAAGCTCTTCAGACGCCAGCGATGGAGTGGCGCGCGCCAAGTTGGACTGGAATGTCTGCCCTTGTATAAGGGGGGCTAGGTCTGCTCGCCGACCACCCACGCAACATGCTGGAGTGCAAAGGGCAATGGGCCCAAGACCCCTGCACGCTTAGGATGTACACCGACATGCTGGCCTCTCTGTTGAGCCTAGGTAGGGTTGCAACGTGTTGATCTTCCGAGGCTGGGCATGATCCAAGAAAGTGTGTCCGGCTACAGTGATCGAACGTGTTGGGTAATGTGGTGCATCCCTACAGGGAAGTTAATCTATTCGAATAGTCGTGTCCACGGTAACAGGACGACTTGGAGTTGTATTCCGATCTTTACAACTAGAACTGGTTACTGAGATGTGGATTGGATATGATGGCTCCAGGATTGCTTTCTCATAGGGACTCGAGAAAGGATCTCTGGGCGTTAATACTACAACATGCTTGCTAATTATAAAATGCTATTATGTACTCTTCTAAATGCCGCAAGATGGTGGCTTCAAGAATATGCCAGTCTTCGATAGGCTAGGCTTTCCCCTCTATTCTGGCATTCTGCGGTTTAGTCCACAGATGTGATGCCTGGATAATTAAGGTATAGTAATTCCCTGCTAATGATGCAACGTCATCATGATTACTGTTGTTAAACTCTCGTTTGTTCGAACCCGGTCCAAATTCAATTTTAAATTAAAGTCCAAAATAAAAGTTTTCAAACATGAAAGCTAAAATGTTCAAAGTGTGGAAAATATTCGCTGGATATTTGTCATGTTGGAACAAACCTCTTTTGGATTCCGAAAGTGGCCCTGGAAATTATTTAGTGGTCCAGCATCATTTGCAATTGACCTTTTCAATTTCTAAAAATGGTTAGACAACTCCTTTTGACCCGGTACTTTTTGTTCCATCTCAATTTATTGTGTTAGGATTATGTGCCATGTTTTGCTCAAAACAAAACTCTTTTCGTACAAAAAGAAAATGCAAACATAGGCAAAAAAAAGGAGTTAAACAAAAGAAAAGGAAAAACCCGATCAACAAAAGAAAACAAAATCCCTCCCCACTAATTCCCCTGGGCCTTGGCCACTGGACAGGCCCAGCCCACCGCCAGGTCGTTCCCCTTCCTCTGTTCATCGGGAGCTCATGGACAGAGGGCGGCCGTACACGGCGCCGATGGACACGAGGCGGCCATCCACTCCCCTTGGCGCCCTACAATGTTGCTCTCTCCCCCCTGCGAAACCCTAGCCGCATCTCCTTCCTCTCCCTCGTGCCACGATCTCCTCTGCTTGCACCGCCCGAGTGACACCGCCGCCATGCCGCCTCCACAGACGCCCCCACCGGCCTCCCCAAGCCCTGAGACAGCGACCAGGAGGACAACCACCATCGAATTCGTCCATCCCGAGCATCAAATCGAGCGGAGCTGCACCGAATCGCCGCCATCGAGTTCGTCTTCGACATCCTGCACCGCCGGCCGCCATCGTCGATTCGCTCGACCCCGACCGTCCCCGGCCTCCCCAACCACGTCCGTGGCTCCTTGGTGAGCTTCTCCTCTGGATTCCCCCTTCCACCGCCTCGATTTGGTTGTCGTTTGCCGTCGCGAGCTCATCCTAGTTCGCGTGTCCGCGTACATACGTGCGTTCTTGTTGCTCGCGCTGCTCCGGCTACCGACGCACGCAGTGCGCGGGCGCATCCGCGCACGCCAATGCCTGTGCTCGCCGTGCCTACGCGCCTCACACCGTGGCCTCGTCTCCGGCCGTCGCGCCCGCCTCCGCCTGTTTGCGCCGCCCGCCTGCGGCGGCCTCGGCCGTCATCCGCCTCGCCCGGCTCAACCGGTTGCGTCCGCCTCCTCCTACCCTGCTCGCTCGCCGGCGACCGCGCCGGCCATCCCCCACCGTGGCCGGCCTGGGCCAGTGCCCAGTCAGGCCGCCCCCTGCCCGTTTAGGCTGGGCAGCCCCGGTAACCCGCCCCGCTAGGCCACTGGGCCTATGACATATGGGGCCCACGTCCCCTTTTATTTTCATAAAAATGTATATATATATAATTAAGTTAATAATTAATTAACTTAATTAACTATACTTAATTAGCTTAACTAACTTGATTAGTTAAATACAATTGTTTGTTTAGTTAGGTCTATGACAGAACGACCCCACACGTCAGTATGACCAGTCAACGCTCTATTGACTGCTGACATCATGTTGACGTCATGCTGACGTCATAATTCCAATTTTGAATTAATTATAATTTCAGTAAATGTTTAAAGCTTTGAAAAATAATATAAAATAATCCGTAACTCGGATGAAAATGTTTTGTACATGAAAGTTGCTCAGAACGACGAGACGAATCCGAATACGCAGACCGTTCGTCCGCCACACGTCCCTAGCATAGCAAACATTGAACTTTTCCCCTCCGGTTCATCTGTCTAACAGACGTCCAGGTCCGGGAAGACTTTCCCGGATGTTTCCCCCTTCGCCAGTATCGCCTAACGCTGCGTTAAAACACCTCTAGCCCCGCTTATAATCATATTATGCATATGTTTGCGTGTATTTACTGTTTCTTCCCCTCCTCTCTCCGGTAGACCTCGAGACCGTTGTTGATGCCACTGTGATCGACTACGTCACTGACAACACTTCTTCCCTTTCAGTGGAGCTTCCAGGCAAGCCACCCCTTTGATCATTCCGATATCGCCCATTCTATACTCTCATGCTTGCATTAGATTTTGCTACTGTTATTGTTTGCTCCTATTCTGATGCATAGCCTGCTTTTGTACCTGCTATTGTTACCTACCTGCTTATCCTAAACTCCTTAGTATAGGTTGCTAAGTGATCCATCAGTGACCCCCACTTGTCCTTGTTGCCCCTGCTTCATCATCGACGACTCGATCAGCGTGATCGACGACCAGAGCCCGACACCTCACATCACATCACGCCCTTTTGTTGCTCGACTCTGTAGAGCTACTATCGAGTGCCAAGGGTGATCCCTCATAACACACTCCTGATGATAATTCTGTAGTGTAGCTATTCGGTCGTGGTCATCGAGGGTGATTTCCTCTTTCACCATTCCCGATACAGCTCTGTCGTTCAACACCTCAAGTGTGAACCTTGAGGGTGGTCCCTCTTACGTTCACCTTGATGATTACATTGAGTGGAATCCTCCGTGGGTGATTCCCGGGTTTTCCCCTTGATGTTTGGACACACGGTTACCTTGACTTTAGTTGATACCATTGTTGAAGTCGGGTCGGCCCTGAGGGGTACCCGCGAGTTGATGTGAAAGTCGGGCGGACCCGTAGAGCACCCACGAGTTTTCCACATGGCACGGCCGGGCAGTCCGGGCCCTTGCCGTAAGTCCATGAGACGGGGTGACTGGGTCACCTTATTGTGAGTCTCTACTCATTTCCGCGAGCCCCCAATGCACTAACAGGTTTGGGTATTTGTTCTGAGTTGGCCTCTGGCCTTTACGCACTAACCACCACGCGAGAATAGATATGGGCCTCGACGTCGCAGTATCAGCCGAAGCTTTGTCAGACGTCTAGTTCAGCATCATGGCACGGTCGGATCGTGCTGGCCATCCGAGGCGGTGCTGGTATCCACCTTGCACACAACGACCCGGAGTGCTGCGGGCGATGGGCCCAAGACCCCGGAGTGCTTAGGATGTAGACCGGCGGGGACCTCTCTGCTGAGCCTAGGTAGGGCTGCTACGTGTTGATCTTCCAAGGGCGGGCATTGACCCCAGAAAGGTGTGTCCGGCCAGAGTGATCGAGCATGTTGGGTAACGTGGTGCACCCCTGCAGGGAAGATATATATTCGAATACCGTGTCCGCGGTAATGGATGTTCGGACTTATATCCGGATCTTATATAACTAGAAATGGATACTTGAGATATGTGATGGATATGTGGCTCCGAGATTACTTTCCCGCAGGGAGTCGGGGAAGGATTTCTGGGCATTGATGTTACAACATGCTTGTTAAATATTAAAATGCTACTCTTTACTCTTCTACATGCTGCAAGATGCTTGGAGCTGCTTGAAGATGCTAGTCTTTGATAGGCTAGGCCTTCCCCTCTATTCTAGCATTCTACAGTTCAGTCCAGAGATACAACCCTTCCGTTTGATACCAATGCATACTTAGTATAGATCAGATGCTTGCGAGTACTTTGGATGAGTACTCACGGTTGCTTTGTTACCCCTTTCCCCCCTTCTTTCTTCTTTCTGGTTGGTGCAACCAGATGGTTGATCCCTGGAGCCAGATGCCACCGCCGATGGATGCTGCTACATGGAGACCATCGATGACTAGGAGTAGTTAAAGGAGGTCCCAGGCAGGAGGCCTTGCCTCTTCGATCGTGTTGCTTTTGTGCTAGCCTTCTTAAGGCATCCTTGTTTAACTTATGTCTGTACTCAGATATTGCTGCTTCCGCTGAATCTTGTGTATCGAGCTTGTATTCGAGCCCTCGAGGCCCCTGGCTTGTAATATAAAGCTTGTATTATTTTGATTTGTGTCTAGAGTTGTGTTGTGATATCTTCCCGCGAGTCTCTAATCTTGATCGTACACATTTGCGTGTATGATTAGTGTACGATTGAATCGGGGGCGTCACAACAGATACTACCCATTTTTTGATACCGATGCATATGTAGTGTAGATCCTCGCTTGCGAGTATTTTGGATGAGTACTCACGGTTGCTTTGCTCCCATTTTTCCACCTCTTTGCATTCTTGTCGGATGATGTAACCAGATGGTGGAGCCTAGGAGCCAGATGCCACCACCGACGACTACTACTACTACCCGAGGGTGCCTACTACTACGTGGAGGCCGCTGACGACCAGGAGTAGTTAGGAGGCTCCCAGGCAGGAGGCCTTGCCTTTTCGATCATTGATGTTTGTGCGAGCCTTCTTAAGGCAGATCTTGGTTAACTTATGTCTATACTCAGATATTGCTGCTTTCGCTGACTCGTCTATGATCGAGCTTATGTATTCGAGCCCTCGAGGCCCCTGGCTTGTAATATAAAGCTTGTATTATTTTATTTGTGTCTAGAGATGTGTTGTGATATCTTCCCATGAGTCCGTGATCTTGATCGTACACATTTGCGTGTATGATTGAATCGGGGGCGTCACATATTATGAGAAGCATTTATAATAGCTAATTGTTCATTAGGAAAACTATCATCAATATGCAGTGGCTTATCAAGAACATTTTCCATTCGAGACAAATTATCAGCTACTGGGTTCTCGGCTCCCTTTCTATCAATAATATGCAAGTCAAATTCTTGTAGCAACATAACCCGCCTAATCAACCTATGTTTAGCATCTTTATTTTCCATAAGATATTTTATAGCAACATGATCGGTGTGAACAGTTACTTTAGAATCAACAATATAAGATCTGAATTTATCACATGCAAAAACAAGTGCTAAAAATTCTTTCTCAACAGCAGCATAATTTCTTTGAGCACTGTCTAGAGTTTACTAGCATAATGTATAACATTATCGACTCTTTGTCCTAAAATAACACCAACAACATAATCACTAGCATCACAAATAATTTCAAATGGTAGGTTCCAATCAGGTGGTTGAACAATGGGTGTAGAGATTAAGGCTTTCTTAAGTATTTCAAAGGCTTCTACACAATTGTCATCAAAAATAAATGGAACATCTTTTTGCAAGAGATTAGTAAGAGGCCTAGAAGTTTTAGAGAAGTCTTTAATAAACCTCCTATAGAAATCAGCATGACCAAGGAAACTTCTTATACTTTAATATCTTTATACATGGCACTTTCTCAATTGCATGAACTTTAGCTTTATCTACTTCAATAGCTCGTTCAGAAATTTTATGCCCAAGTACTATACCTTCATTCACCATAAAGTGGCACTTCTCCTAATTCAAGACAAGATTAGTTTCTTCACATCTCAGTAAAACTCAATCAAGGTTGCTTAAGCAATCATCAAAAAAGTCCCACAAATAGAAAAATCATCCACGAAAACCTCAATAATCTTTTCACAAAAGTCACAGAATATAGCAGTGATACATCTTTGAAAGGTAGCAGGTGCCTTGAATAACCCAAAAGGCATACTCTATAAGCATAGGTTCCAAAAGGGCAAGTAAAATTAGTTTCTATTGATCTTATTTTGACACAGGTATTTGAGAAACCCCAGAATATCCATCAAGGAAATGGAAGTGTGTATGCTTAGACAATATTTTTAACATTTGATCAGTAAGATGCAAGGTGTAATGATCTTTTCTAGTAGTTTTGTGTAATTTCCTGAAATCAACTACCATCCTATAGCGAGTTACAATTCTTTGTGGGATGAGTTCATTTTTTATCATTAGGAACAACAATTATACCACCTTTCTTAGGAACACAATGAACGGGACTTACCCATCTACTATCAGCTATGGGATAAATTACACCTGCTTCGAGAAGATTTAATATTTCAATTCTTACCACATCTTTCATCTTAGGATTCAACCATCGTTGGTGATTAATAGCTGGCTTAGCATTAGGCTTCATATTAATTTTGTGCTGACATAGAGTGGGACCAATGCCCTTAAGATCATCAAGAGTATATCCAATAGTAGCACAGTGCTTCCTCAGAGTTTTAAGTAATCACTTTTCTTCGTGCCCTGAAAGGTTAGCATTGATAATAACATGATATATCAATAATAACATAATTTTCCTCAATATTTTCTTTAATAGGGGGATGATATTTAAGACACTTCTCCTTAGGGAGATTGCTACTTGTGAACTGCGCTGGGATTTCCTTGAAGAGGATAGGATGATGCAGTACATTAGAGATAAGTATTTCCCTTAGCTATGAAACCAAGGTTATCAATCCAGTAGAAGAACCAAGCAACACTATATGTAAACATCACCTGCACAAAAACAACAAATACTTGCAACCCAACGCATAGAGGGGTTGTCAATCCCTCAACGGTTATGAGCAAGATTAAATTGTATAGGTTTTGGTAAATAGATCTAACTAAAATAGAAAATAAATAAATAAAATAAAATTGCAGCAAGTATTTTTGGTTTTGATATATGATAGAAAATAGACCCGGAGGCCATAGTTTTCACTAGAGGCGTCTCTCGAGAAAATAGCATACGGTGGGTAAACAAATTGCTGTTGGGCAATTGACATAATAGCAAATAATTATGACGATATCCAAGGCAATGATCATGTATATAGGCATCACGTCCAAGATGATTAAACTGACTCCTGCCTGCATCTACTACTATTACTCCACACACCGACCACTATCCAGCATGCATCTAGTGTATTAAGTTCATGGAAAAACAGAGTAATGCTTTAAGCAAGATGACATGATGTAGACAAGATAAACTCACGTATGAATGATACATCCATTATGCATCATGCTTTTATATTGATATTTATTGCATTATGGGCTGTTATTACACATTATAACACAATACTGCCCGTTCTCTCTTATTTTACAAGGTTTACACAAAGAGGGAGAATGCCGGCAGCTGGAATTCTGGAATGGAAAAGTAGCAAATCTGAGAGACCTATCCTCCACAACTCCTAAAGTCCTAAAAATTTACGGAGAATTATTATGGAATATATAAAAAATATTGGCGAAGGAAGTACCAGAGGGGCCCCACCAGGAAGCCACAATGGTGGGGGGCGCGCCCCCTGCCTTGTGGCCCCCCTGGCAGGCCTCCGGTGCCCATCTTCTGCTATAAGATGTGTTTTGGCCTAGAAAAAACCAAGACGAAGTTTTCGGGACGAAGCGCCACCGTCTCGAGGCGGAACCTGGGCAGAAGAAATCTAGGGCTCCAGCAGAGCTGTTCTACCGGGGAAACTTCCCTCCGAAGGGGGAAATCGAAGCCATTGTCATTACCAATGATCCTCTCATTGAGAGGGAGGTCATCAATGTCCATCAACATCTTCACCAGCACCATCTCCTGCCAAATCCTAGTTCATCTCTTGTATACAATCTTTGTCTCAAAACCTTAGATTGGTACCTGTGGGTTGTTAGTAGTGTTGATTACTCCTTGTAGTTGATGCTAGTTGGTTTATTCGGTGGAAGATCATATGCTCAGATCCTTAATGATAATTATTACTGCTCTGATTTTGAACATGAATATGCTTTTTGAGTAGTTATGTTTGTTCCTGAGGACATGGGTTAAGTCTTGTTATAAGTAATCATGTGAATTTGGTATTCGTTCGATATTTTGATGAGATGTATGTTGTCTCTCTCTAGTGGTGTTATGTGAACGTAGACTACATGACACTTCACCATGATTTGGGCCTAGGGGAAGGCATTGGTGATACGTCTCCAACGTATCTATAATTTTTGATTGTTCCATGCTATTATATTACCCGTTTTGAATGTTTATGGGCTTTACTTTACAATTTTATATTATTTATGGGACTAACCTACTAACCAGAGGCCCAACCCATATTTCTGTTTTTTTGCCTATTTTAGTGTTTCAAAGAAAAGGAATATCAAACAGAGTCCAAACACGATGAAACCTTCGGGAACGATCTTTTTGGAACAAATGCAAACCTAGAGACTTGGAGTGGAAGTCAAGCAACAAGCAAGGCGGCCACGAGGGTGCCGGGTGCGCCCCTACAGGTGGGCACGCCCCCACCCTCGTGGGCCCCTCGAGCATCCAGCGACCTACTTCTTCCTCCTATATATACCCACGTACCCTGAAACCATCGAGGAGCACCACGAAAACCTAATTCCACCGCCACAACCTTCTGTATCTGCGAGATCCCATCTTGGAGCCTTCGCCGGCGCTCCGCAGGAGGGGGAATCGACCCCGGAGGGCCTCTACATCATCTCCAAGGCCCTTCCGACGAGTTGTGAGTAGTTTACCACAGACCTTCGGGTCCATAGTTATTAGGTAGATGGCTTCTTCTCTCTCTTTGAATCTCAATACCAAGTTCTCCTTGATCTTCTTGGAGATCTATTTGATGTAACTCTTTTTGCGGTGTGTTTGTCGAGATCCGATGAATTGTGGGTTTATGATCAAGTTTATCTATGAGAAATATTTGAATCTCCTCTGAATTCTTTTATGTGTGATTAAGTTATCTTTGCAAGTCTTTTCAAATTATCAGTTTGGTTTGGCCTACTAGATTGATCTTTCTTGCAATGGGAGAAGTGCTTAGCTTTGGGTTCAATCTTGCGGTGTCCTTTCCCAGTGACAGCAGGGGCAGCAAGGCACGTATTGTATTGTTGCCATCGAGGACAAAAAGATGGGGTTTATATCATATTGCATGAGTTTATCCCTCTACATCATGTCATCTTTCTTAATGCGTTACTGTGTCTTTATGAACTTAATACTCTAGATGCATGCTGGATAGCGGTCGATGTGTGGAGTAATAGTAGTAGATGCAGGCAGGAGTCGGTCTACTTGTCATGGACATGATGCCTATATACATGATCATGCCTAGATAATCTCATAATTATTCGCTTTTCTATCAATTGCTCGAAAGTAATTTGTTCACCCACCATAATACTTATGCTATCTTGAGAGAAGCCACTAGTGAAACCTATGGCCCCCGGGTCTATATCTTATCATATAAGCTTTCAATCTACTTTTATTTGCATCTTTACTTTTCCAATCTATATCATAAAAATACCAAAAATATATTTATCTTATCATATTATCTCTATCATATCTCAGTTTAGCAAGTGGCCATGAAGGGATTGACAACCCCTTTATTGTGTTGGTTGCGAGTTCTTGTTTGTTTGTGTAGGTGCGTGGGACTTTTGGGGAGCCTCCTACTGGATCGATACCTTGGTTCTCAAAAACTGAGGGAAATACTTATGCTACTTTACTGCATCACCCTTTCCTCTTCAAGGAAAACCAACGCAAGCTCAAGACGTAGCAATTGGGAAGTAATAAGTAGACGATGGGTTGCTAGAGTAACAGAAGCTTAAACCCTAGTTTATGAGTTACTTTGTAAGGGGTTGATTTGGATCCACATGTTTCATGCTATGGTTAGATTTATCTTAATTCTTCTTTCGTAGTTGCGGATGCTTGTCCAAGTAAGGATAACACCCAATCACCGGTCCACCCACATATCAAATTATCAAAGTAACGAGCGCGAATCATATGAGCATGATGAAAACTAACTTGACCGTAATTCCCATGTGTCCTCAGGAGCGCTTTGCATTATATAAGAGTTCGTCCAGGCTTGTCCTTTGCTACAAAAAGGATTGGGACACCTTGCCGCACCTTAGTTACTCTTGTTACTTGTTACCCATTACGAATTATCTTACCACACAACTATCTGCTACCGAGTGCTTGCAGAGAATACCTTGCTGAAAACCGCTTGTCATTTCCTTCTGCTCCTTGTTCGGTTCGACACTCTTACTTATCGAAAGTACTATGATAGATCCCCTATACTTGTGGGTCATCAAGACTCTTTTCTGGCGCCGTTGCCGGGGAGTGAAGCACCTTTGGTGAGTGGAATTTGGTAAGGAAACTTTTATATTACGTGCTGAAATTTACTATCACTTGTCACTATGGAAAATAATCCTTTGAGGTGCTTGTTCAGGGTATCTTCACCTCGACCGGTAGAGCAAAGAGTTGCTCCTCAACCTACTAAACCTACTGAAAATATTTATTATGAAATTTCTTCGGGTATGATAGAGAAACTACTGGCTAATCCTTATGTAGGAGATGGAACATTACATCCTGATATGCATCTAATCTATGTGGATGAAGTTTGTGGATTATTTAAGCTTGCAGGTTTGCCCGAGGATGAAGTCAAGAAGAAGGTCTTCCCTTTATCTTTGAAGGAGAATGCATTGACATGGTATAGGCTATGTGATGATGTTGGATCTTGGAACTACAACCGATTGAAATTGAAATTTCATCAGAAGTTTTATCCTATGCATCTAGTTCATCGTGATCGGAATTATATATATAAGTTTTGGCCTCATGAAGGAGAAAGTATCGCTCAAGCTTGGGGGAGGCTTAAGTCAATTTTATATCCATGAAAGAATTTTTATACTTCTTGTACTGGTTCTTTTATGAAGAAGACTATTGAATTCAAATCGGATTTATTGGAATTAATTAAATGCAACTCTGAAGATTGGAAACTCGACGAAGGTAATGATCCAGGTATAAACCTTAAGTTTGACCGTGTTAAATCTTTCATGGATACCGATGCTTTTCGTGAATTTAGCACTAAATATGGACTTGACTCTGAGATAGTAGCTTCTTTCTGTGAATCTTTTGCTACTCATGTTGATCTCCCTAAGGAGAAGTGGTTTAAATATCATCCTCCCATTAAAGTGAAAGTAGTAAAACCTATTAAAGTTGAAGAAGAAACTATTACTTATAATGTTGATCCTATTGTTCCTACTACTTATATTGAGAAACCACCTTTTCCTGTTAGGATAAAGGATCATGATAAAGCTTCAGTTGTGGTTCGTAAGTGTTATACTAGAGCACCTACACCCCCTGAACAAATTAAAGTTGAACCTAGTATTGCTATGGTTAAAGATCTCTTGGTTGATAATATTGATGGGCATGTTATTTATTTATGAAGCTGCTAGAATTGGTAGACATGATATTAAAGATAAACATAGACATATTGTTGGCATTTTTGTTGTTTCTGTTAAAATAGGAGATCATTGTTATCATGGCTTATGTGATGTGGGTGCTAGTGTGAGTGCAATTCCTTTTACTTTATATCAAGAAATTATGAATGATATTGCACCTGCTGAGATAGAAGATATTAATGTTACTATTAAGCTTGGCAACAGAGATACTATATCACCAATTGGGGTTGTTAGAGATTTTGAAGTCTTGTGTGGGAACATAAAATACCCTACTGATTTTCTTGTTCTTGGTTCCCCACAAGATGATTTTTGTCCCATTATATTTGGTAGACCTTTCTTGAACACTGTTAATGCTAAGATAGACTGTGAGAAAGAAATTTTTACTGTAAGTTTTGGGGATGTGTCTCATGATTTTAATTTCTCTAAATTTCGTAGACAAACCCATGATAAAGAATTGCCTAGTAAGGATGAAATCATTGGTCTTGATTCTATTGACGTGCCTCCTACCGACCCTTTAGTACAATATTTGCTAGATCATGAGAATGATATGTTTATGAATGAAAGAAAGGAAATAGATGAAATATTCTTTAACCAAATGCCTGTTTTGAAACACAAATTGCCTGTTGAAATCCTTGGGGATCCTCCTCCACCCATGGGTGACCCCGTGTTTGAGCTTAAACAATTACCTGATACTTTGAAATATGCTTATGTTGATGAGAAGAAGATATATCCTGCTGTTATTAGTATTAACCTTTCAGAGCATGAAGAAAAGAAATTATTAAAAACTCTAAAGAAGCACCGTGCCGCTATTGGATGTACTCTTGATGATCTTAAGGGAATTAGTCCCACTCTATGTCAGCACAAAATTAATATGGACCCGGATGCTAAACCAATTGTTGATCATCAACGACGGTTAAATCCTAAGATGAAAGAAGTGGTAAGAAATGAAATACTAAAGATTCTAGAGACAGGTATAATTTATCCTATTGCTGATAGTAGATGGGTAAGTCCCGTTCATTGTGTCCCTAAGAAGGGAAGTATTAGTGTTGTTCCTAATGATAAGAATGAATTAATTGCACAAAGAATTGTTATAGGTTATAGAATGGTAATTGATTTTTGCAATTTAAATAAAGCTACTAGAAAAGATCATTACCATCTACCTTTTATTGATCAAATGCTAGAAAGACTGTCCAAACATACACATTTTTGATTTCTGGATGGTTTTTCTCAAATACCTGTGTCAAAAGAGGACGAAGAAAAGACCACTTTTACTTGCCCTTTCTGTACTTTTGCTTATAGACGTATGCCTTTTGTTTTATGCAATGCACCTACTACCTTACAAAGATGTATGGCTGCTATATTCTCTGACTTTTGTCAAAAGATTGTTGAGATTTTCATGGATGATTTCTCCATTTACTAAACTTCTTTTGATGATTGCTTAAGCAACCTTGATCGAGTTTTGCAGAGATGTGAAGAAACTAATCTTGCTTTGAATTGGGAGAAGTGCCACTTTATGGTTAATGAAGGTATTGTCTTGGGGCATAAAATCTCCGAAAGAGGTATTGAAGTTGATAAAGCTAAAGTAGATGCTATTGAAAAGATGTCGTGTCCTAAAGATATCAAAGGTATAAGAAGTTTCCTTGGTCATGCTGGTTTCTATAGGAGGTTTATTAAAGACTTCTCTAAAATTTCTAGGCCTCTCACTAATCTCTTGCAAAAAGATGTTCCGTTTGTTTTTGATGATGATTGTGTGGAAGCATTTGAAATACTTAATAAAACCTTGATTTCTGCACCTATTTTTCAACCACCTGATTGGAATGTACCCTTTGAAATTATGTGTGATGCTAGTGATTATGATGTTGGTGTTGTTCTAGGGCAAAGAGTTGATAATAAATTGAATGTTATTCATTTTGCTAGTAAAACTCTAGACAATGCCCAGAGAAATTATGCTACTACTGAAAAAGAATTTTTAGCAGTTGTTTTTGCTTGTGACAAGTTCAGATCTTATATTGTTGATTCCAAAGTAACCGTTCGCACTGATCATGCAACTATTAAATACCTTATGGAAAAGAAAGATGCTAAACCTAGACTTATTAGATGGGTTCTTTTGCTACAGGAATTTGATTTGCATATTATTGATAGAAAGGGAGCTGAGAACCCCGCTGCAGACCACTTGTCTAGGTTAGAAAATGTTCTTGATGACCCACTGCCTATTGATGATAGCTTTCCTGATGAGCAATTGAAAGTGCAATCATGCCCTTAATAATATTTTGATGTTGATAACAACATGCATGTTGGGACTAATCATGTTTATCAAGTATATCTCATGATTATGTCTCAAGAGCTGTGTGTGGATCATGACTACGGACAAAATATATATACATATATCACTCGAGATCAGAGACACAAGACAAAGACAGAAAGCTTCGGCTTCTTTTTCGGTTTGTTCTTGAGTATATGGATCCCGCACTATTAAGAGGGGATCGTTGGATTTCGTGAAAGAACTTGCTCAAACCCACAAAATTCCCTCACATATATTCTCTAGATTCTTCCTCTATCTTATGCACAAAGATTGGTATGTTTCTAAGAGGTTCAGCTATCACCGGACGTCCAAGAGTCTACGGACGTCCGGCCTCTCTCAGCCGATCGGGCTTCCAGCTCTCCCCGGTTGTCCGGTGCATCTCCACAGAACAGATATTAGCGGAAGACCGATCTCGCCATCAGACGTCCGCTCACCTCCGGATATCCGGTGCACTTCCATAGAATGTTTATTTGCGGATTTCCGACCACACCGGACATCCGACCTCCGGACGACCGGCGCCTTCTGGGCGTCTGCTGACTGTGAGTTCCATACCTTGTCTGTGCCCCTGGGAGATGTTCCAGCACCCGGACGACCGGCGGACCGGGCGGACGTCTGGTCTAATCTGTGGCACCGGTCGTCCGGTACCCACCGAACGTCCGTAGCCCCTATGCACTAAGTGGCTCAATGGTCCATTTTACACTCACACTATATATAGCCTTCTCCATCTCATGGGATAAGGTTGACCATTCACTTTGAGCTTTCTAAGAACACATCTCACTCCCTCTCTTGACACCCTACACCAAATCCTAGATCCCCAAGGGATTTGGGAACATTTGAGAGAAGTTCTCCAATCAAGTGATAGATCCACTCCTCCTTCTATTCACCCGAGGAATTCGTGATTTGAGCAAGTTCTTGAGCATTCCCCAACGTTCTTGTTACTCTTGGAGGTTGGAGACTCCTAGGCGGTAGGAGTCTTTCAGAGAGGAATCGACCATTGTGATTACCCTCGGAAAAGTTTGTGAGGGTTTGGAGATCACCCCAAGGTCTACCACTAGTGGTTGAGAAACGCCTTCGTGGTGTTATCTCAAAGAGAGAATAGGGTGAGCCTTCGTGGCGTTGGTGTGCCTTCGTGGTAACATCCACCTCTCTAAACGGTGACGTAGCTTCCCACCAAGGAAGTGAACATCGGCATACATCCTCGTCTCTCGGAGTTGTGGTTATCCCTAACCCTAACTCCCTACTTGTGGTTACTTGTCTCTTAGTCTTACTTATATCCTAGTGTACTTGCTTACTCTCCTACTCGTGTTACTTGTTTACCTTGCTTAGCTCATAGCATCACACTTGCAATTATTAGGCTAAACTTTATATTCCGCATTATTGCCTAAAATTTCTAAGTAACAATTAAAATTTGTAATTGTACCTATTCACACCCTCTCTAGGTCCATCTCGATCCTTTCAATTGGTATCAGAGCCTCGTGCTCTATTCTTGTGGCTTAACCATCCTAGAGCGAGATGAACCCCGATGGGACTCCCCTTGGTGCAGATCCGAAGAACACGGACGCGGCTTCCACGGAAGCCAAGTCCTTCACTTTAGAGGATCTGGAACGAGCTCTTGCTAAGCAAAAGGAGGAGCATGATGCCTCTCTTGAGGCCTTGGTCCAAATGAGGTTAGCCACACTAACCATGATGCTTGCACCACTTTCTGGTGGTGCGGCCTCGAGGCCAGCTGTGTCTACTCCTTCACTTGGCCAACAACCTCCTAACAATGAACACTCCAGTGTTCCTTGGCTTTATGCAAGACCTCAAATAGAGAAACCTAAGTATAACCCTCAAGGCAAACCTCCTTTACTTGATGAAACTACCAATTTTGCTTTGTGGAGAGTTCCTATGCAGGATCATCTTCGATATGGAAATGATGAGATGTTGGAGATCTTGGAGTATGGCTATCAAGCTGTTGACCCGAAGAATCTTACTCCAAGAGAGGTATATGACAAGAATCTCAACGACACAGCAACCATGTGCATAAGAAGAGGTATGACCGACAAGCAAAGGAGACCATACATACATATCACAAGTGCCAAGGAATTATGGGATACCATTGTGAGAACCAAGACCGGTACCTCCACTCTTCGGCTTGCTCAATATGAAATTGCCAAGGGGCATTTGCAAAATTTTTGTATGGAAAAAGGTGAATCTCCCAAGCAACTTCTTGAGTGTCTTATGACTCTCACCGCCGACATTGAGTCATGTGAATGTGACAAGACACAAGATGAATTCAACTTGACTAAGCGATTTCTCGTGGATAAGTTGCTTCATGCTCTTGCTCCGTATCATCACCAAATGGTGTGGGACATAAGAAAACACCATGGATTCAAGGAAATGACTCCGGATGACATCATATCCACCTTCCAACTCTTTGAAGATTCAAAGGCAAATGCTACAAAACATCTTGCCATGCATGATACCTCAACATCAAAGATCAATCTTGCATTGAAGGCCAAGCATGTATGTGAAGAAGAGCAAAGTGAAGAAGACAAAGAAGATGATGATGAGGACGGTGATGAGATTGATTCAGATGAGAGCCCGTCATATGAAGACATTGCTCTCTTTTTCAAGAATTTTAGCGTGGGAAAAATTCAAGGGAAGATTCCAGAAGAAGAAAGTGAGGAAATGCTATAACTATGAAGAAACCAACCACTTCTCCAACGAGTGCCCTTATGAGAAGAGAGAAGATAAACCAAGGTTTCCCAAGACCTTTCCCAAGAAGAAGTTGCCAAAGCCTTTGAACTCCAAGCTCAAGAAGAGAGATGGGAAAGCAATGATTGCTCATGAAGAATCTGATCCGGATGATGTTAGTGATGTTACCGAAGTTGCTCAAGACTCTCAAAACACTATGAGGCTAGTGAACAAGAGTGGTGATGTGGTCACCTACAGCTACATGAAAGACTACAAGGGCAACACTCACAAGTGCCTAATGGCAAAGGCCGTGGTAGAAGATGGAGAGGACCGAAGCTCTCCTGACAAGGTCAAGGTAACCCCACGATCAAATCCTCCTCTTTTCACTCCTTCTACTCCTAGTGATGAGTATCTTGATGCGGAGGATAGTTATGAGGATGATGATCTAGATGATCCTATGCTTGCTAAACTTAATAAGTTCATGTGCTCCCTCAAAGGAAAGAAGCTCTCTATGTTTCATATGCTTATGGAGATGGTGAGTAAGCACACCATCACCATTAAGGAACTCATAACCCTCGTCACCGAGGAAAAGGAAAAATGTGAAATCCTTGAGCGGAAAGTCGAATATGAGGAAGCACGAAATGATGAACTATGCTTAAAAATTGGTGCTAACATGGATGTTGATACAAAAGATCTTGCCTCCTTGAAAAAGGCTATTGACTCTTGCGAAGAGTTGATGAATGATAAAAGTAAGCTCGTGAAGTCTCATGCTTCTCTCTCTAAGGATTGTGAGCTCCTATCCGTGTCCCTCAAGACTAAGGAAGAAGAGCTCACCCTTCTTACAAAGTGTGTTGAGACGCTCAAACTTACTTATCTTGAAACTCTAGCCAAGGCTTACTCTTCTCCTATTATCAATGTTGATGCTTGTACTACTAACTCTAGTAGTGATCTAGCATCTATTCTTGAGGAAAATCGCTTTCTCAAGGCTCAAATCGAGAAAGGTCTCATGACATGTGCTCAAGGGCAAAAGAACCTTAATGAGGTATTGAGCCAACACAATGAGGTGTTTGCCAAAGAGGGACTCGGGTTTGACCCAAGCACAAGCAAGAAGAAGATGTCCTCAATAAAAGTGCACAACCCCTCTAAAGGAAACATTTGTACGAGAAGGGCACAAGGAGAAAGGTAAGGTTGTTAGTGGGAAGGCCACAAGGGGCATGCCCACTCTCAACAAGCCAAAAGAGTTCATGCCTCCATCCTATGTACTTCGTAAGACTAAGGATGGAGAAGTTTATGCAAAGTTTGTTGGTCCTCGATATGCATTCTGATTCTATGTTATTTGGGTCCCTAAGACCCTTGTGACTAACTTGAGAGGTCCCATTGCAAAATGGGTGCCTCTAACCAAGTCATAATTGTGTGTAGGTTGCCTTCTCCGGTGGAGTAAAATGGGTGATTGATAGTGGATGTACCAATCATATGACCGGAGATAGCAAATTGCTCTACGATTTCATGGAAGCTATTCAACCATTTATGAGCATTATGTTTGGTGGAGGTTCAAAAGGATAGGTACTCGGGTTGGGTTAGGTGGCTATCACAAATGACATGTCTCTAGCAAATGTCATGCTTGTTCAATCTCTCAAATATCATTTGCTTTCTGTTCGCCAATTGGCTTATGTTGGTTATGATACACTCTTTGGACTAACGGATGTGGAAGTCTTTAAGAGAGATACTCTTGAAGTGGCCTTTGTTGGAGAGTTGGATGGAAACCTTTACACGGTTGATTTCTCGAAAGAGAGCACATTCCATGCAACTTGTCTAATGGCCAAGGCTGATAAGGGGTGGGTATGGCACCGCCGGCTAGCCCATGTTGGCATGAGAAATCTTCAAGATCTCTTAAAGGGTAATCACATCCTTGGACTAACCAATGTCTCTTTTGAGAAAGATCGTGTGTGTAGTGCATGCATAGCCGGGAAACAACATCAATCAAAGCACCCACCCAAGAATATCGTGTCTACTTCAAGGCCTTTGGAGCTCCTTCATGTGTATATTTTTGGGCCTCCTTCACGGGATAGTCTTGGTGGGAAAAAGTATGGACTTGTCATTGTTGATGATTACTCAAGATATACATGGGTGTTTTTCCTCAAGTCCAAGGACGAGACAAAGATCACCTTCATTGATTTTGCCAAGCAAGCACAACGCAAGTTTGGTAAAGAGATCTTGGCAATAAGAAGTGACAATGGCTCTGAGTTCAAGAACTATACCTTGGAAGAATTCCTTAGTGATGAAGGGATTGAGCATCAATATTCAGCTCCATACACTCCTCAGCAAAATGGTGTAGCCGAAAGGACGAACCGTACACTTGTGGAGATGGCAAGGTCCATGTTGGGTGAATACAAGTCACCACATAGTGTTTGGGCCGAGGCTGTCAACACTACATACCATGCATCAAACCGGCTCTTCCTCCGCACTATATTGGAAAAGACTCCATATGAGCTCCTAACTGGGAACAAGCCAAATGTCAAGTACTTTCGTGTATTTGGGTGCAAATGTTTCATCCTCAACAAAAGAGAACGGTTAGGAAAATTTCAATCCAAAACAATTGAGGGCATTTTTCTTGGCTATGGATCAAACTCTCACGCCTATAGAGTCTACAACAAATACAATGGATGTGTTGTAGAAACTTGTAACGTGGTGTTTGATGAATTTAATGGCTCCCATGGGGAGCAAGTTGATCTAAGTGATGTAGGTGAAGAAGATTCCTCTCAAGATATTTTGACCATGGGTGTTGGTGCACTTCTTCCAATGGAACAAGAACCTCATGATGATGAAGAAGAAGATGGAAGCTTCACACATCATCAAACTACTTCAACACCCATACCACCACAAGCTCTGATTGTTCAACCGATGCCCTTAGTCCAAGTACAAGAAGATGATCAAGTCCCTCTTCATGATAATCTTCAAGAACAAGAAAGTCCAATCATTGATGATGAACCTCAACAAATGCAATATGAACAAGAAGATCTTCCACCACACATTAATGACCATATGTTAAGGACGTGGATGATGGACATGAAGCTGAACCTCGAGAAACCCTAACCTCCATCATGCCTTGAGTGGCCGGTCGTGTTGATGTTGACAAAATTCTCACCGGTATATCGGAAGGTAGAGTCACTCATAAACATTTGACAAACTTTTGTGCTCACTTTTCGTTTGTGTCTAGTGTTGAACCTCTCAAGGTACAAGATGCATTGATGGACAACGATTGGCTCGTTGCTATGCAAGAAATGTTGAGCAGCTTTGAACGCAACCAAGTGTGGTCATTAGTCAAGAGGCCAACTACGAAACACAATGTCATTGGAAAAAATGGATATTCAAGAACAAGCAAGATGAGAATGGTGTAATCATCCGCAACAAGGCAAGGTTAGTGGCACAAGGGTACTCACAAGTTGAAGGTTTGGACTTTGGTGAGACCTTTGCCCCCGTTGCCCGTCTTGAATCCATTCGCATCTTACTTGCTTATGCTGCTTTCAATGGATTTACATTACATTAAATGGATGTGAAGAGCACTTTCCTTAATGGTCCTCTACAAGAAGAAGTATATGTGTCACAACCACCTGGGTTCATTGATCCCGATCACAAAGACTATGTGTATAAACTTCATAAGGCTCTGTATGGCCTCAAACAAGCACCTCGTGCTTGGTATGATCATCTTAAGAAATTTTTACTCGATGATGGCTTTGTGAGAGGGGTGATCAATCCCACTCTATTTACTAAGAGGGACAAGGGTGATGTCGGTGTTTTGGGAATGGGGGTCCCCAGACTTGCCTGCCTACGGCCTGCGGCGTGGCTCAAGTGGGGGCCTAGTGCAGCCCAGCTTCATCAGCTCAAGCTCAAGACCCTCGCGAGGGGCCAAGCCTCGCGGGGCGGATGACAGGAAGCTTCCTCAGGAGCAGCCTCATCAGGCAGGCTCGTGAGGAGGCGGAGGATCAAGGCGAGGGCACCTCGTGAGGATCCCGTGACGCAAGCCATGACGATCGAGGCCAGGAGGGCGCCAGGCGGGCGCCGGCCTGTGCAGTGTCCTTGTTTCCCCTTTGGTGTAAAGGGGGCAAGCACAGGCCAAGGCATCAGGCAAAGGTTACCATTTCGTTGCAACATGACCAAGACCAGCATAACGGCAGGGTGGAGGTCATCATGGAGCCCAGGACGACGTCATCGTCAGAGCCTTTGGCAGCCGAAGACCAACTTTAGTTAGGATAAGTGTACTGGATGTTCCCCTTCAAAATGGCCAATTGTTGGCACCCTTCCCGCTCATTATTTGGGAAGAGGCCCAGGGCCTCCCTCTATAAATAGGACTAGCCACCATAGAGTAGAGGCATCGATCCATCTGGGAGACGGATGAACTAGAGAGAAAGAGAGAGAGAGAGGCGACTGAACTCACCCAAGAAGTTCATCGCACCAGCTTAAGAACAGCCCCTCGCGAGGCTGTTCTCCCTTTGTATTGTTCATCATCAGCCCCTGAGGCAATCCACCACACCACACACTGGAGTAGGGTATTAGACCACAATGGTGGCCTGAACCAGTATAAATCTCGTGTCCCTTGTGTGTTCTTCTTTCTAGCCTAGATCCTTTGTGAGACTTCGAGACGTGAGCTGGTAGGGGAAAGATCTTCGTGCGCACCCCAGAGTTCGAACCTCAAGGGTCTGCCGGAACCCGAAATCCGACAGGTGATTTGATCTTATGCCAAATCTATGTAGATGATATCATTTTTGGTTCTCCTAACATTAATTTGTGCAAGAAGTTTGGGGCTTCCATGACCAAGAATTTTGAAATGTCACTCAATGCGGATTTGAAGTTCTTTCTCGGATTTCAAATTGAACAATTTCAAGAAGGAATTTTCTTGTCTCAAGCAAAATATCTCAAGGATATCATAGAGAAGTTCGGCATGACTGATGCTAGTCCATGTAAGACACCCCTGCCAACCAAAATTGTACTCACTGAAGACACCAATGGTATCCCTTTCGACCCATCTAAATATATGATTGTCTCATTGCTTTATCTTTGTGCATCTAGACCAGACATCATGTTCAGTGTATGTATGTGTGCTAGATTTCAAGCTTCCCCTAGGGAAAGTCATCATAAGGCGGTTAAGCACATTCTTAGATACCTTGTTTACACCCCAAAGTTGGGTCTCTGGTACCCCAAGGATGCTAAGTTTGATCTCATTGGGTACACGGATGCGGATTGGGCTGGAGATAAAGTGGATCGTAAGTCCACCTTCGGTGCATGTCAATATCTTGGTCGCTCTTTGGTAAGTTGGTCCTCGAAGAAACAAAATTGTGTTGCTCTCTCCAGCGCCGAAGTTGAATACATTGCAACCTCCAGTTGTGCAACTCAATTACTATGGATGAGGCAAACTTTAAAGGATTATGGTATCACCTACAGACATGTGCCTCTTCTATGTGATAATGAAAGTGCCATCAATATTGTTGAGAACCCCAAAGATCATACTCGCACCAAGCACATCGATATTATGTATCACTTCTTGAGAGATCATGTGGAAAAAGGTGACATTGATATTGATCATGTTGGCACCGATTTGCAACTTGCAGACATTTTCACCAAGCCATTGGATGAAGCAAGGTTTTGTCAACTTAGGCGTGAACTTGGTATCTTGGAGCTTGACAACATTATGTGAAATCTAGTACCCATCCATGCATTTTCATCATGTCTTGTTTAGATGTAGGCATATATTTAGGGGGAGAAAACAACTCATGAGTACCCTCACCCTATGAAATGCATAAAAAGAACGAACACTGTCAAAGCTACCATGTTATTCTAACAATGGTGCTTTCAATGATGGAGTAGTGATTATGCACCCAAAGTTCCAATCTTTACGGAGCCATGTCACGTATACTCATACATGGTGGCAGTAGCCACCGCTCTTGTCATTAGAACATTATATGAGTGGTATATGTTTTATTATTGTTGGCATAGGATACTCATTGCTTAACAGATTATGCTTTTGCATCTTACTACGTACTGAAATCATCCTCTCCTCATCATTGTTAGTAGCACAAATAATTGCACCCTACTCTTCTAAAAAATTCCTATATGCTTTCGGACGTCTGCTATGTATCGGACGTCTGCTATTTACCGGACGTCCATAGAATCTTCTCTGGTGCCAGTTTACCGGTCGTCTGCTGAGACCGGACTTCTACTAATTTTTTCCCTGCCCAGGCATCGGACGTTTGTAGAACACCAGTCGTCCGTAAAAAGCTCTCTGTTGTCCTCAGGCCGGTCATCCGGTCTATCCGGTCTTCCGTTAATTTTTTCCCTGGCCCAGGCGCCGGACGTCCGTAGAACCCTGGTCGTCCGTACTTTTCTCAGGTACATATATATAGCATGGGGTGTGGTTCGGGTCAGCTTGCCCTAATATGTTTGCTCCCTCTCCTTTGTTCACCACCGCTGCCGCCCCTGCCTTGCGGCTCCTCTCCCTGGCCGCTCGCCGCCCGAGCCCCCCCTCGACGACGCCACATTGCTCGGGTCGCCCTGTCCCTGGCGCGGTCTCCGTCGCCCTCCGGTCGCTATCTCCCTCCGTGTTCTTCACTCCGAGGTAGCACCTATCTCTTCTCCCCTCATTCATCGATTCTTCGATCTATGGTGGGGTTGTTGATTTGGGTCTTCCTCCTCCCCTAGGTCGAGATGCCCAAGACCAAGCACTCCGCGCGCAAGCAGGTCACCGATAGGCCATCTCGCATGTCTCGTCGCGGTGGCTCCGATCACTCACAGGAGCGGGCTTGTCCTGGGAAGCGTGCCGCCCGTCCTCACAGCTCATCTAGCAACTCCTCCTCGGAGGAATCCGACTATGAGGATGAACTGGATGATTTGGAGCAGCCCGGGTTTGTTGCTGTTTGCACCTCCGCACCCAAGCCGGGAACTCGTCGGCCCACCTTCATGCCTCCTCCTCCTCCGGTGCAACCTCACGGTGATGCTCGTCATATCTCTCTTGAACCTCCTTTACCACTCGGCCGCAACGTTAAGCGGTTCAACGAGGTTCCCATTGCTTCCTATCTTAGGTTGCGTCATGATGCTGATCAATTTACGGTTGCTAGTGACTCTCGGGACAATCGTTTTCTCACAAATGTCCAGGTTGACATCTTTACCACTATCATCATTCCTAAAGGCTTATCTCTACATGTATGCATTGACTTAGAGCATATTCGCACTCATCCAAAGAAATATCCGAGGCTATTGAGCTCATTGAGTCATCTAATCTTGCTGCCCCATTTGCATTTCAACATGACTTTAACCAAGCTGCCATTCATCAATTCTATGCCACATGTTATTTTGGTCCAAATAACACTGTCACTTGGATGACCTCCGACACCGTGCTCACGACATCTTATTCTCAATTTGTTGCTGCCCTTGGGTTTCCTGACACCGGTTTCAAAATCCACAAGGATGACCCCAACCATAGGCCCAAGGGCATTGATGTTTGTGTGGATTTTCTCAAACCGATAGAAAATTTGTCTAATGTGGAGAAACAAAAGGGTCTAAAGCAAGTCTCCATTTGGCGCTCACCTTTCTACATCATTTATCAGTGTGCCATCCGCACCATCTATCCCAAGATGGGTGACAAGGGGTCTTGCAATAGCTACTACATTGATCTCATGCATCGCCTCTATGCATCTCCAAAGGGGAAGATAAATGTTCCTCATTTTCTATGTCATGAGACCCGTCTCGCTAGTTTTCAGCACAAGTGGGCATTTCCTCATGCCCCTTTATTCAGGCTTTTATCGAGCGTGTTGCTCCATTTCCCATTGCCCGCACTCACTTGCATGAGCGATGGGTCATTCCACCTCACATGGCAGATGATTGGGTTCCTCCTCCTACTGCTCCTGCTCGTCGCACTTCAGCTAGTGTTCCTCCTCCTACTGCTTGTTCTACTCCTTCCAGTTCTGCATCCTTTAGGCGCATTGCTCGCTTTCTTGGGAAGGCTCACTCAGCAATGATGAAGGTGTTCACCTTTCATTGCTCCCAAAATCACGATGTTGTCACTCGCATGGTCACTTCCAAGAATGCTCTGAAGGCTCGTCTGAGAGACTCCGGAGTTTATGATGTGAGTGACGATGAATGTCTCCCTGACGAGCCACCTTCTAACTTTGGTTTTCCCTCGGGTCCTGAGTGGGCTGACTTCTTTGACGAGGCTGGTGGCAGTGGTGATCATGATGATGATGTTGATGATGCTCTCTGATGCTGCTATGACCCCCTTTTGGGTATTTGATGCTAAGGGGGAGTGGGCACTATGCTGTTATGTCTTTATTAGCTTGTATCGAACTCATGTTATGTCTTTATTAGCTTGTATCGAACTCATGTTATGAGATTTTATAGACTTATGTTCTATGCTATGTTGTCTTGACTATCTTGTGTATGAGATTTGGTTGTGTTGGTATCATATTGAGGGGGAGCTCTCTTCATGCTTATTCTTTATTTATTGAGCTCCACAACAAATCCCGTTGATATTTTCTTTTGTGCATATATGTTGTCATCAACTACCAAAAAGGGGGAGATTGAAAGTGCAATCATGCCCTTAATCATATTTTGATGTTGATGACAACATGCATGTTGGGACTAATCATGTTTATCAAGTATATCTCAGGATTATGTCTCAAGAGCTTTGTGTGGATCATGACTACGGACAATACACACACACACACACACACACATATCACTCGAGAGCAGAGACACAAGACAAAGACAGAAAGCTTCTGCTTCTTTTTCGGTTTGTTCTTGAGTATAGGGATCCCGCACTATTAAGAGGGGATTGTTGGATTTCGTGAAAGAACTTGCTTAAACCCACAAAATTCCCTCACATTTCTTCTCTAGATTCTTCCTCTAGCTTATGCACAAAGATTGGCATGTTTCTAAGAGGTTCAGCTATCACCGGACGTCCGAGAGTCTACGGACGTCCGACCTCTCTCAGCCGACCGGGCTTTCGGCTCTCCCCGGTTGTCCGGTGCATCTCCACAGAACATATATTAGCGTAAGACCGATCTCACCGGACGTCCAGCCACCGGACATCCGCTCACCTCCGGATATCCGGTGCACTTCCATAGAATGTTTATTTGCGGATTTCCGACCACACCGGACGCCCGGCCTCCGGACGACCGCCGCCTTTCGGGTGTCTGCTGACTGTGAGTTCCATACCTCGTCTGTGCCCCTAGGAGATGTTCGAGCACCCAGACGACGAGCAGACCGGGCAGACGTCTGGTCTAGTCCATGGCACCGGTCGTCCGGTACCCACCGGACGTCCATCAGCCCCTGTGCACTAAGTGGCTCAACGACCTGTTTTACACTCATAGTATATATAGCCTTCTCCATCTCACGGGATAAGGTTGGCCATTCACTTTGAGCTTTCTAAGAACACATCTCACTCCCTCTCTTGATACCCTACACCAAATCCTAGATCCCCAAGGGATTTGGGAACATTTGAGAGAAGTTCTCCAATCAAGTGATAGATCCACTCCTTCTCCTTCTACTCACCCAAGGAATTCGTGATTTGCGCAAGTTCTTGAGCATTCCCCAACGTTCTTGTTACTCTTGGAAGTTGGAGACTCCTAGGTGGTAGGAGTCTTTCGGAGAGGAATCGACCATTGTGATTACCCTCGGAAAAGTTTGTGAGGGTTTGGAGACGACCCCAAGGTCTACCACTAGTGGTTGAGAAACACCTTCGTGGTGTTATCTCAAAGAGAGAATAGGGTGAGCCTTCGTGGCGTTGGTGTGCCTTCATGGTAACATCCACCTCTCTAAACGGTGACGTAGCTTCCCTCCAAGGAAGTGAACATCGGCATACATCCTCGTCTCTCGGAGTTGTGGTTATCCCTAACCCTAACTCCCTACTTGTGGTTACTTGTCTCTTAGTCTTACTTATATCCTAGTGTACTTGCTTACTATCCTACTCATATTACTTGTTTACCTTGCTTAGTTAATAGCATCACACTTGCAATTGTTAGGCTAAACTTTATATTCCGCATTATTGCCTAAAATTGCTAAGTAACAATTAAAATTTGTAATTGTACCTATTCACCCCCCTCTAGGTCCATCTCGATCCTTTCAGCAATTAGATGTCATAAATGCTTCTCGTAATACTCCATGGTATGCTGATTATGCTAATTACATTGTTGCTAAATTTATACCACCTAGTTTCACATACCAGCAAAACAAAAAGTTTTCTTTGATTTAAGACATTACTTTTGGGATGACCCACGCTTTTATAAAGAAGGAGTAGATGGTGTTATTAGACGTTGTGTATCTGAGCATGAACAAGAACAGATCCTACGCAAGTGCCACTCCGAGGCTTACGGAGGACACCATGCTGTTGACAGAACTGCGCACAAGGTATTACAATCTGATTTTTATTGAGAGCGACATTTTGGCTCCTAGGTGTAGATAAACCTATTACGAAATATGTATGAAAAACACATTTCAATATGTTAAAATAATTCAAGAAAAAATATCACATGTACATCTGGACATCCTATGTCCGCACACAAAATTTTGGTGAAAAGGCCATTTTTTGTGGCATGTGTGAAAAAGATAAAAAAATGCCTCATGATTAGCTATAATCAAGCATCGAAAATTATCTTTTTTACACAAGCCACAAGAGAGTGATGGGGGTATTGATGAAGATGTGAACCATCGAATCAAAGCCGGATGGATGAAGTGGCGCCAAGCTTCTGGCATTCTCTATGGCAAGAGAGTGCCACAAAAGCTAAAAGGCAAGTTCTACAGGACGGCGGTTCGACCTGCAATGTTGTATGGCGCAGAGTGTTGGCCGACTAAAAGGCGACATGTTCAACAGTTAGGTGTGGTGGAGATGCGTATGTTGAGATGGATGTGTGGCCACACGAGGAAGGATCGAGTCCGGAATGATGATATACGAGATAGAGTTGGGGTAGCACCAATTGAGGAGAAGCTTGTCCAACATTGTCTGAGATGGTTTGGGCATATTCAGCGCAGGCCTCCAGAAGCTCCAGTGCATAGCGGACGGCTAAAGCATGCGGAGAATGTCAAGAGAGGGCGGGGTCGACCGAATTTGACATGGGAGGAGTCCGTTAAGAGAGACCTGAAGGATTGGAGTATCGCCAAAGAGCTAGCTATGGACAGGGGTGCGTGGAAGCTTGCTATCCATGTGCCAGAGCCATGAGTTGGTTGCGAGATCTTATGGGTTTCACCTCTAGCCTACCCCAACTTGTTTGGGACTAAAGGCTTTGTTGTTGTTGTTACACAAGCCACAAAAAATGTCCTTTTTCACCAAAACTTGGTGCACCCACATATAATGTCCGGATTTACACGCGGAATTGTTTCTCGAATTTTTTTAACTTTTTAAAATGTAAATTTAGACAATGGGTGCATATACACTTATGAGCAAAAGTTAATTTCCAGTTTTTATTGGCCTACTCTCTTCAAGGATGCTCGTAAGTTTGTCTTGTCTAGTGATGAATGCCAAGGAATTGGCAATATTAGTAGACGTCAGGAAATGCCTATGAATTATTCACTTGTTGTTGAACCATTTGATGTTTGGGGCTTTGATTATATGGGACCTTTTTCTTCCTCTAATGGGTATACACATATTTTAGTTGCTGTTGATTACGTTACTAAGTGGGTAGAAGCTATTCCAACTAGTATTGTTGATCATAACACTACTATTAAGATGCTTAAAGAATTTATTTTTCCGAGGTTTGGAGTCCCTAGATATTTGATGACTGACGGTGGTTCACATTTTATTCATGGTGCTTTCCGTAAAATGCTTACTAAATATGATGTCAACCATAGAATTGCATCTCCATATCACCGTCAGTCTAGTGATCAAGTAGAATTGAGCAATAGAGAGATTAAATTGATTTTGCAAAAGACTGTTAATAGATCTAAAATGAATTGGTCTAAGAAACTTGATGATGCATTATGGGCTTATAAAACTGCTTATAAAAACCCTATGGGTACTCCATATAAAATGGTTTATGGAAAATCATGTCATTGACCTCTTGAACTAGAACATAAAGCTTATTGGGCATCAAATAGCTCAACTATGATTTCAAACTTGCCGGTGAGAAGAGGTTATTTGACATTAGCTCACTTGATGAATGGACAACCCAAGCCTATGAGAATGTCAAGTTGTTTAAAGAAAAAAATTAAAAGATGGCATGAAAAAAGGATACAAAAGCGTGAGTTTAATGTAGGTGATCATGTTTTGCTATACAACTCTCGTTTAAGATTTTTTGCAGGAAAGCTTCTCTCTAAATTGGAAGGCCCTTATATTATCGAGGAGGTTTATTGTTCCGGTGCCATCAAGATCAACAACACCGAAGGCACTAACCTGAAGGTGGTAAACAGTCAAAGAGTCAAACATTATATTTCGGGTACTTCCATAAATGTTGAGACAAATATTATTAATACCATAACACCGGAGGAGTACATAAGGGATACTTTCCAGAACGTCGCAGACTCCAAAAAGGAATAGGTATGTTGTACGATAAGTAAACCGACTCCAAAACTGTTTTAATGGTAATTTTTCTCTGTTTTGGAATATTTAAACAAATAGGAAAATTAAAAGTAGTCCGAAGAGTGCACGAGGAAGCGACAAGGCAGGGAGGCGCGCCCTACCCCCTGGGCGCGCCCCAGTGCCTTGTGGCCACCTCGTGTGCCCTCTGGACTCTGTTTTCTTGCATAGTACATCTTTTGGTCGGTAAAAATTCATTATATATCTCCTGAAGGTTTTGACCCTCGTACCACGACAATATCCCCTATTTTTTTTGAGTTATTTTCTGTCAAAGCTTTCAAGGCGAGGCATCATGTCGTCGTCCTCCTCCAACGACGCGGACGATGATGCTTGGTTGATGCAGATGGAACTTAGAAGGGAGGATGCCGTGGGAGCCACGATGGAGGAGGATGAAGGAGATTCACGTGAGGAACAGCCTTCGGCTTCGGAGAGAGGTACTCTGGCGGGCATCTCCGCTATCCCAAATCCCCATCAGGCACTACAAACTACAAACAACCATGAAGGCCAAGAGGTGCGATAAGGGCTTCCCCCTAGGAGGCCCTTACACAGGTTACATCGGAACGACTTTCATAATTTGGTCCATAATTACGGAGTGGAGAACAACCCTCGTACACATATACCCTCCAATTGGGACATATCATGTTCAAGTGAAAGCAATGCAGGAAAATGTTCTTGGTGGCTTGAAAATAAGCATCTTTTGGAGGAAATCCATAAGAATGCAAATATGTTCCAACATTTGCTCCAAGAATTGCAAGTCCTGAAAGGTGCGTTAATAAAGGTGACGGATACATCATCAACTCCATCATCACCACCTCTGAAGGAAGAGACATAAATACATGGGTATGGGCACTCCCCTTGGCAACCGCCAAGCTTGGGGGAGATGCCCCGTATCGTATCACCATCACACCTTTACTTTTATCGTTTTTCTTAGTTCGATCCTTTTGGTTATATCTTGATCTAGTAGAATAAAGCTTTTCTATGAACTAGCTTTGAGTTTTGCTTTGAGATCTATCTATGTACTCGAGTAAAAAGAAATAAAAAGATCATATAATGATCTTATGGAGAGTGATGACTTCACATATAAAGAGTATGATGAATAAAAGTTGTTGAGAGTTGACAAACATAGTTTTAGTCATTGTTGCAATTGATAGGAAGTAATAAAGAAAGAGAGGCTTCACATATAAATATACTATCTTGGACATCTTTTGTGATTGTGAGAACTCATTAAAATATGACATGCCAAAAATTTGATGTTGGACAAGGAAGACAACATAATGGGTTATGTTTTCTTACATCTGAATAGAAGTTATATTGTCATGGATCCTCCAAAATGTTGAGCTTGTTTTTCCCTCTTATGCTAGCCAAATCGTTTGCACCAAGTAGAGATACTACTTGTGCATCCAAACATCCCTTAAACCAGTTTTGCCATGAGAGTGCACCATACCTACCTATGGATTGAGTAAGATCCTTCAATAAGTTGTCCTCGATGCAAGCACTAAAAGTTGCGCTCTAAATATGTATGATCTTTTAGTGCGGAGAAAATAAGCTTTATACGAACTTGTGATATAGAAGAAATAAAAGCGATGAACTGCATAATAAAGTTCTTTATCAAAAGTGGCAATATAAAGTGACATTCTTTTGCATTAAGATTTTGTGCATCCAACTATAAAAGTGCATGACAACCTCTGCTTCCCTCTGCGAAGGGCCTACCTTTTACTTTTATCTTCTACCCTAATACAAGAGTCATGATGATCTTCACCTTTCCATTTTACACGTTTTCTTTTTGGCAAGCACTATGTGTCCGAGAAAGATCCATATATATATATATATATATATATATATATATATATATGTGTGTGTGTGTGTGTGTGTGTGTGTGTGTGTGTGTGTGTGTGTGTGTGTGTATAGGGTGGTCGCGCCGCCGCCAGGCGCCCCGGCGCATCCCGCGGCCATGGCGGGATCCCCACCGCCGACGTGCCACCTCCGACCGCCCTCCCTGATGGCCGCCCCCCGTCCTCTTCGGCTCCATCGCCAAGCACCACCGCAGGTACGAACGAGGTCGATCGGTGATGAGGTTCAGGCAAGTTTGCCCTGCAGTTCCGGCGAGCAGTTCGGCTAGCATGGCCATGCAGTCCGACTAGCCCATGGCTTCAGTTCATGGGCATCTACGCGCTGCCGCGGGTCAGGTCATCCTCTCCGACTCTAGCCAAGATCCATCGCCACAGAGCCCCTTCCTTCGCTCCCACGTATGGGCAATAGTTGAGCACCCCACCAACTCCGATCTGTGTGTCCTCCATTGCTCCGTCCTCGCTGGCACGTCCCGACGCCTGTTATTGCCACTGAACCTCCACGAGTAGGAGTGCAGTTTGCTATGTAGTTCTTTTTTTAACTTGTTCCATGCAGTTCGCTATGAGTGAATTATTTGTACTTTTATTGTTGCTCAAGTTTCATAGATGTTCTAATTTGTTGCAGATTTTGGATGTGCATCTGCCGTGCGGTTTGAATGCAGATGAGCTTCCAGCCTGGTCCACTGATTTTTTGGTTGCAAGTGTAAAGAGAAAATAGTGATCCAGTGTGGTACACGACGATAAGTAGTTTAGCAGCCGTCACATCCTAGTTAGCCATGCATTAGAGTGTTGCATCATGTTTACTCTTTCATCAGAAACCTGAAATGGGGATGACAGAACCCCCAGTCCCCTCTGAAACCAATTAGGGTTTACTAAAAACTTTTTCAATGAACCTGAAATGCCCTTCTAAAATGCCCACCATTTTTGTCTTGGTTCAGAACCTCTGCCAAAAGTGGTGCACATTTTCCTAGGCCATCCTAGGGTTTTTGATTTAAATCATAAGTATTTGAATTTGGGCATTTAAAATTATATAAAATATTTAAATGCTCAAATAAATCCAAACTAAAATGTTTCATGGTGGAAATAATCCAACTATGGACCAGGAGTAGTTTGGTGATTTTTGGAGTTGTCTAAGTATTTTATTAAATTCAACAAAGTTGCAGAAGTATTAAAAAACAGAAAACAGAAATAAAATAGAAAAGGCTTACCTGGCGCCCAGCACCCGGCCCACCTGCCGGCCTAGCCCAGCACCGCGCCAGCGAGCTGCTTGCCGGCCAGGCAGGCAGGCAGGTGCTCGACGGCGAGCACCGCATGGGTGCCACGCACCTGCTCGCCGCCTCGCCGCCTCCCTCGCCCGGCTAACGCCGTGAATCGGCCTCCCTCTCTCCCCCGAACCCCCCAGACACCCCCTCTCCTCTCCAGCACCTCTCCCTCGCTCTCCCACGCCATGGCCGACGCCATCGCCGCCACCCCCTCGCCGTAGCCACGCCCTCCGTCAACCCCACGCCGTGCCACCGTGTCCAGGAGCTCCGCCGCC
>NC_041393.1:339254362-339263161 GCF_002162155.2 Triticum dicoccoides
TTTTACTGCATTAAGACAACGCGTTTCAAACTGCTGTGTGTTACGGTAGTTGAACCCATTTCCTCTGCATGACCTGTCATTGCCACAGTAACTAGATGAAACCCACTAGCATGTGTAGGAGTTGATTGAGCCATATATATGTGTTGTTCCTACCTTGCTATGCCTGCTATGCTTAGAGTCGTGTCAGGTCTGGTTCATCTGGGTGATGGGCTAGAGTGAAATGATTATGTCGGTAATGAGAGTGGTGTGGTGAACACGATTTGGTAAAGGTATCGATGAGAGGCCATGTAGGAGTACATGGTGGGTTGTTTCATTGAAGCCGACCTTAAGCACTGAGATCTGTATGTGTGATTTAAGAATCAGCTACTACCATGCATTGGGCCCGAAACCAATGGACCCTCTCGGCTTCTTATTCATCCTAGTTCTTCGTCCAGGAGTTGCAAGTAGTTTCTGGTGTTTGTAGCCTACTGGAGGCCGTGGACAGCGCTGACCGTAGGGGTGGGCTGTGATGCGGTAGGTACGTGGCACGGTGTACCGAATACCCGTTAGGTATCTCGGGAACCCTGTTCACATCGTTCGGGGCCGTATGGGAAACCTCGGCCGGACTCCCTACGGATGAAACCTGGATAGGCGATAAACCTGGACTGGAGGCTTAGGTGATTAGGTAGGTCGTGGCCGACACCCACGTTGGGCTTCCGCTTGAAGGTTGCCGAGTACATGTCGTGTAAACGACGGTAAGAGGTGAGAGCGTGTATGAAGAAGTACACCCCTGCAGGGTTATCATGATCTATTCGAATAGCCGCGTCCGCGGTAAAGGACTACTTGGTTGCCTATACAGTTCATAGACAAGTAAATGGAAACTGCTAAAAGCCTCAAGATAAGTGTGAGTGCCGAGGATGGCTTTTCCGTAGGGAGACGAAGGTGGATCCTCAGTAGCGTATTGAAGTGGTGAGTAATGGACTCGTGTGCGCAAAACCATTTCAAGTTGGAGTCTCGTAGGTTAGCCTAGCCAAGAGTCAAAGCTGGCTTGCTGCAATAACTCCACCAACCCTTCTTGATAATATGCATGTATGTAGGTTCTGATGTAAGTCTTGCTGAGTACCTTTGTACTCATGTTGCTATAATTTACATTTTACAGAAGACGCTGCAACCCCTTCTGATGGGTTCTACGTAGACGTTGACATCAACGAGTAGGCTAAAGGCCCAGGTGGTGATCCTGAGCTTGTGAAGGACCACGTAGTATAGCTAGGCTTTCCAAGCCTCTTTTATTTTACTAGTTGTCTGTACTCAGACAAGTTACTTCCGCTGCTGGTTTGTATGACTGTATGACTTGAATGCTGGGTCGTGAGACCCGTACCTTGTGTATGTTATGTATGGTTCTCTGAGCCTTAAATAAAGTACTTGTGTCGTAGAGTCATGTTGTGATGCCGTGTTGTATTTGCACATATCGGGCATATTGTGTGTATGATTGAAATGCTTGGTATGTGTGGGATCTGACTATCTAGTTGTTTATCTTTAGTAGCCTCTCTTACCGGGAAATGTCTCCTAGTGTTACCGCTGAGCCATGGTAGCTTGCTACTGCTCTGGAACACTTAGGCTGGCCGGCATGTGTCCTTCTTCGTTCCGGTGTCTGTCCCTTCGGGGAAATGTCACGCATTGAGTACCGGAGTCCTGTTAGCCCGCTACAGCCCGGTTTACCGGAGTCCTGCTAGCCCAGTGCTACAGCCCGGACCCACTTGCTGATGACCGACACGTTCGAAGCTGGGTCATGGATGCCTGTCCCTGTAAGTCAGTGCCACTTTGGGTTTACGACTAGTCATGTCAGCCCGGGCTCCTTATCATATGGATGCTAGCGACACTATCATATACGTGAGCCAAAAGGCGCAAACGGTCCCGGGCAAAGGTAAGGCAACACCCGTGGGGATACCGTGCGTGAGGTCGCAAAGTGATATGAGGTGTTACCGGCTAGATCGATGTGACATCGAGTCGGGGTCCTGACAGCGTTGGTATCAGAGCCGGACTGCCTGTAGGTTCTCCAAGCCAAACTGGTCGATGTTGAGTCTAGAAATTCTTTAGTTATATGTAGGGGAATTGTTTGTGGGTTGGAACGTAAGGCTCTTTTTACTCCTTTATCTTATGACATTCTGATCTGATTCAGTCTATTCTTCCACCGGGGGTTAAGGAATTAGGATCTATTCTCTCTATCAGGTTCACGTGTTACTAATTAGTAGTACCTTACAGGTTTGATGGATACAAGCCTAGTTTAGTTCTTCTACCACGTTATGTTGTTAGGATGGTTTCAGAACTTTGATATGATGATGTTGAGTGTGTATGAAATCCTTTGTCAAATGTCTCAAAATCCTTCTTGAGCATTTACAACTGTTATGCTGCCGAAATTTTGCTAGAAATTCTAATGCCTTTGCATTATGATTGTGCTTTCAGATGGCCACTCGCGACCTCAATCAAGTGAATCGCCTGACTCGATGCTTAGATGTACCCGGCCATACTGCCATGTTGGTCAGGGTAATGACTGAGGCTGGATACCGTTGGTATCCTGAGTACACGGTCGAAGAGCAATTCCGAGACTTTAATCAAAGCCAGTATCTCTGCACTGTCAGGATATTTCCATCTTATCCTGGGTCCACCGAGCCCCTTCACTGCTCCTATGGACTCGGGGTTACTATTGAGATGGCTGTGCAGGACGCCGCCTACTCTATGATGACCATCATGCGAGTCAGATCTGGACTATTTCGGGACTCTGATTTCCGGTATATGCCAGGATCACTTCTGGGAGCACAAGGGTATCTTCAGGCTATCTATGCTGACCCCACTCAGGAGGATTCACGGACTCGCACCACTGCTGAGATGCTCGAGGATAAGGACCGTGAAAATCGGGCCTTGAGGTTAGAGCTCTTCAATACCCGTGCTGACCACTGGGCCACATTGACTCGGTTCGCACCGGCGGTGCAAGCTGGATATTCGGATATGCGCGATCTCTATCCTGTGAGATCTGCTCTGCCAGACGTGATGGGTTGGCGTGATGTAGGAGGCATCACCCCACCTCGCGGTCCCCGCAGGCCACCGTCTGTTGGTCCAAGACCTCATCCTAGTCCCTATGGTCCACAAGCTCCGCGAGATCGTCTGTTTCTGGATGATCATGTTGAGCTTCCAGGCTATGGAGGTGACTTCTATGAGGACTACTACGGATCGGTCTGAGTTAGTGGTAGTATCACTAGTTCGCACTATCTGTGTCGTCTATCGTCCCGCGTGACTCGTGGGATATGACCTAGTTTGTACTCTTTCCGGAGGTGTAGAAAAATAATGTATAGGAGCTTGGGATGCCTCCGATGAGATGTAATCCTCTTTTCACCGTAATAGTACTTTGTTTGGTCTTGTACTAAACCCTGTATGGTGTGTATGACGATGGAATAAAGAAGCAGTTTCTGTATCTACCATGTCATACGGATGATCATCTTGCATTTCGAGTTATTCCTTACATTTTGTATCCTATGTCAGAATTTTATCATCCTGACTAAATCATTGTCTTGTTTACCTAGGATGGTCAACACGCGCACTAACCCTGCTCCTCAAGAGCAGGCCGAAGGCAGTGAAGTCAGGGATGCAAATCTGCCTCATCCTCCTTCCCTAGCCGAGGTTATGATGGAAGCTGAGAGAAACAAGCGGGAGACCAACCGTTTGTTGGAGCGTATTGAACAGAACACAGCACACCATCAGAGGACTAACGTGGTGTCACTCAGTGATTTTATCAAATTACATCCACCCACGTTCCACCACTCCGTCGAGCCTCTCGACGCTGATGACTGGCTTCGCAGTATCTCTCACAAGCTGCGTTCCGCGCTAGTAGCTGAGGCTGACAAGGTCACCTTTGCTGCATATCATCTTGAAGGCCCCGCCAGTCTATGGTGGGAGAATTATGGAGCTATGCGCCCAGCGGGCCATGCCACTACTTGGGCTGAATTCAGTGAGGCTTTCCGTGAACATCACATTCCGGAGGGTCTCATGGACCGTAAACGTGAGGAATTTTGCAATTTCACCCAAGGCCGACTCTCTGTGGATGCTTACAGCAGGGAGTTTGGTAACCTCGCACGATATGCAACTGAGGAAGTTTCTACTGATGCCAAGAAGCAAGCAAGGTTCCGTAAGGGACTTAGTCCTGAGCTTCGCCGCGACCTCCGTCTGCATGAGTGCACATCTTTTCAGAAACTTGTTAACAAAGCCATCAGTGCTGAAACTGGTCAGACTGATTATGACGCAACACGCAAGCATGGCCGTGACATGGGTTCCTCATCCGGTGCTGGTCCTCAGAAGCGCCGCGTGTGGGTGCCCAACACCGCCCTGCCACCCAGGTTCACACCGAGGCCATCTTTCCAGGCGCCTCGCCCTGTTCAACAGTCTGCTCCAGCCAAGCCCTATGGGGGTCCAACCAACAATGCTCCTCCACGTACCAGTTCCGTGACTTGTTTCAAGTGTGGGGAATCTGGCCACTATATGCGTGAGTGTCCCCAGACCAACCCCAACCAATCTACTAAAGCTGTTGGCCGTGGCAAGCCGACAGGAAAAGTGTTCCACGCCAAGCCGGCCACCGCTACATGTGGCCATGTCAACTTTATCTCAGCCGAGGAAGCTCAAGAGGATCCCAACGTCGTTCTTGGTACGCTTCTTGTTAATTGCCACCCGGCATCTGTTCTTTTCGATACAGGAGCCTCTCATTCTTTTATATCCGAAAATTATGCTCGTTTGCATAACATCGCATTCTGTGACATGCCAACCTCTATGGTAATTCAAACTCCGGGATCCAAATGGCAAACTTCTAGAGTAAGCCATGGAAATGAAATCCAAGTCGACAGACTAGTTTTCCTCACATCTTTGATAGCCCTTAAATCTTCAGATATTAATATCATTTTGGGTATGGACTGGATGTCAGCTCATCAAGCCAAAATTGATTGCTTCTCTAGGACTGTTCAACTCACCCATCCTTCGGGGAAGATAGTCAATGTCTTGACCCGAATAGCCAAGCGACAGTTATATTCTCTTAACGCCAGCCCTTTGCCAGACCTTGAGGACGTTCCGGTAGTCCGTGACTTCCCGGATGTCTTCCCAGAGGAATTGCCAGGTGTTCCACCTGACAGGGATGTTGAGTTCGTAATAGACCTCATTCCAGGAACCGTCCCGATTGCTAGAAGACCTTACAAGATGGCACCACTAGAACTAGCCGAGCTTAAGAAACAACTCGATGAGTCCTTGAAAAAGGGTTTCATCCGACCTAGTTCATCTCCGTGGGCTTGCCCCGTCCTCTTCGTCAAGAAGAAGGATGGTACGGACCGGATGGTTGTAGATTATCGACCTGTCAATTTGGTCACAATCAAGAACAAATATCCGCTCCCTAGGATCAACGACCTGTATGATCAGCTCGCTGGATCCTCAGTCTTCTCCAAGATGGATTTGAGGTTGGGCTACCATCAAATCAAAATCAGAAACGGGGACATCCCTAAAACGGCCTTTGTTACTCGTTATGGGCAATACGAGTACACCGTCATGTCCTTCGGATTAACCAACGCTCCAGCCACCTTTTCTCGGTTAATGAACTCAATCTTCATGGAGTATTTGGATAAATTCGTCGTAGTTTATCTCGATGATATACTCATCTACTCTAAGAACGAGGAAGAACATGCCGAACATCTAAGGCTAGTGTTGAAGAAACTTCGAGAGCATCGCCTTTATGCCAAGTTTTCCAAATGTGAATTTTGGTTGTCAGAAGTGACCTATCTGGGTCATGTAATATCTGGTAAAGGTATTGCTGTTAACCCTGAGCGAGTTCAAGCTGTCCTTAACTGGACTCCACCTGAATCGGTCAAGCAAGTTCGGAGTTTTCTGGGCTTAGCGAGCTATTGTCGTCGCTTTGTCGAGAACTTCTCCAAAGTTGCCAAACCTCTAACCGAACTCCTCAAGAAAGATAAGAAGTTCGAATGGACTCCACAATGTGAGCACAACTTTCAGGAACTGAAAAGACGCCTGAGTTCTGCTCCCGTACTGGTACCGCCAGACTTCTCCAAGGACTTTGTTATCTACTGCGACGCCTCGCGACAAGGACTAGGTTGCATTCTCATGCAAGATCGACACGTAATTGCCTATGCTTCACGGCAATTGCACCCACATGAGGAGAATTATCCTACTCATGATCTAGAGCTTGCAGCCGTAGTCTATGCACTCAAGACCTGGCGACATTACCTCCTCGGTAACCGTTGCGAAATATTCACTGATCACCAAAGTCTGAAGTACATTTTCACCCAACCGGATTTGAATCTCAGGCAAAGACGTTGGGTTGAGTTGATCACAGACTTCGACTTAGGAATAACCTACACCCCAGGGAAAGCCAACGTCATGGCTGATGCGCTAAGTCGTAAATCTTATTGTAACAACCTGATGTTACAACAAAGTCAACCGCTTCTCCATGAGGAATTTCGAAAGCTTAACCTTCACATTGTTCCTCAAGGTTTTCTTTCCACCTTGGTGGCAAAACCTACCCTTACGAATCAGATCATCAAAGCACAGAAGGTAGATCCGGGAATCTCCCGCATCAAGAGAAACATCAAGAAAGGAATTGCGAATTGTTTCTCCATTAATGATCAAGGGGTCGTATACTTCGGGAATCGACTAGTGGTTCCCAAAGTGCGAAACCTGAGGCGATTGATCCTTAAGGAAGCTCATGAATCTCCTCTCACCATTCATCCCGGTAGTACTAAGATGTATCAGGACCTACGCTAGAGGTTCTGGTGGACTAGGATGAAGAGAGAAATTGCTCAGTATATTGCTAATTGCGACGTTTGTCGTCGTGTAAAAGCAGAGCATCAACGGCCTGCTGGCACCCTTCAACCCTTAGCTATTCCTGAATGGAAATGGGATAAAATTGGTATGGATTTCATTACCGGTTTTCCCAGGACCAAGAGAGGGAATAATGCTATTTTCGTCGTTGTTGATCGTCTTTCCAAAGTAGCCCATTTCCTACCTGTTCGTGAGAGTATAACCGCTAGTCAGCTGGCAGACTTATACATCTCCCGGATAGTGTCTCTCCATGGTGTTCCTTTGGAAATTAACTCGGATCGAGGAAGTATTTTCACCTCTCGATTTTGGGAAAGTTTCCAAAATGCTATGGGAACCCGCCTTTCTTTTAGCACCGCTTTCCACCCTCAGTCGAGTGGTCAAGTGGAACGCGTCAACCAGATTCTAGAAGACATGCTTCGAGCCTCTGTTATCTCATTCGGAATGGATTGGGAGAAGTGCCTTCCATTTGCCGAATTCGCTTACAACAACAGCTATCAATCTAGCTTGGGTAAAGCCCCTTTTGAAGTTTTCTATGGACGACGATGTCGAACACCCCTTAACTGGTCAGAGACCGGGGAGAGACAATTCTTTGGCCCGGATATGATTCAAGAAGCAGAAGAGCAAGTTCGCATCGTTCGTGAAAAGTTGAAAACAGCCCAATCCCGTCAAAAGAGTCAATATGACCGAAAACATAAGGCTATGACTTTCGAGGTTGACGAGAAGGCTTACCTTCGGGTTACCCCTTTGAAGGGAACCCATCGTTTCGGTATCAAAGGCAAATTGGCTCCTCGTTACATTGGACCTTTTCGCATTCTCGCCAAACGAGGAGAAGTTGCCTACCAATTGGAACTACCTCCGCACCTCTCCAGAGTCCACGATGTCTTCCACGTTTCTCAACTCAGGCGTTGCTTCTCGGATCCTATCTGTGGAGTGGACCACGAAACGCTTGATCTCCAAGATAATCTTACATATCGAGAGTACCCCATTCGTATCCTCGATCAGGCCGAGCGTACCACTCGACGTCATAATATCAAGTTTCTCAAAGTACAATGGTCGCACCATTCTGAGGATGAAGCAACTTGGGAAAGGGAGGATCGCCTTCGACTCGAGTATCCCGCCTTCTTCCCGGAGGAACCCAAATCTTGGGACGAGATTCTTTTGAGTGGGGGTGAGTTGTCACATCCTAGTTAGCCATGCATTAGAGTGTTGCATCATGTTTACTCTTTCATCAGAAACCTGAAATGGGGATGACAGAACCCCCAGTCCCCTCTGAAACCAATTAGGGTTTACTAAAAACTTTTTCAATGAACCTGAAATGCCCTTCTAAAATGCCCATCATTTTTGTCTTGGTTCAGAACCTCTGCCAAAAGTGGTGCACATTTTCCTAGGCCATCCTAGGGTTTTTGATTTAAATCATAAGTATTTGAATTTGGGCATTTAAAATTATATAAAATATTTAAATGCTCAAATAACTCCAAACTAAAATGTTTCATGTTGGAAATAATCCAACTATGGACCAGGAGTAGTTTGGTGATTTTTGGAGTTGTCTAAGTATTTTATTAAATTCAACAAAGTTGCAGAAGTATTAAAAAACAGAAAACAGAAAGAAAATAGAAAAGGCTTACCTGGCGCCCAGCACCCGGCCCACCTGCCGGCCCAGCCCAGCACCGCGCCAGCGAGCTGCTTGCCGGCCAGGCAGGCAGGCAGGTGCTCGACGGCGAGCACCGCATGGGTGCCACACACCTGCTCGCCGCCTCGCCGCCTCCCTCGCCCGGCTAACGCCGTGAATCGGCCTCCCTCTCTCCCCCGAACCCCCCAGACACCCCCTCTCCTCTCCAGCTCCTCTCCCTCGCTCTCCCACGCCATGGCCGACGCCATCTCCGCCACCCCCTCGCCGTAGCCACGCCCTCCGTCAACCCCACGCCGTGCCACCGTGTCGAGGAGCTCCGCCGCCAT
>NC_041393.1:339264931-339338836 GCF_002162155.2 Triticum dicoccoides
TAAGCACTGAGATCTGTATGTGTGATTTAAGAATCAGCTACTACCATGCATTGGGCCCGAAACCAATGGACCCTCTCGGCTTCTTATTCATCCTAGTTCTCCGTCCAGGAGTTGCAAGTAGTTTCTGGTGTTTGTAGCCTACTGGAGGCCGTGGACAGCGCTGACCGTAGGGGTGGGCTGTGATGCGGTAGGTACGTGGCACGGTGTACCGAATACCCGTTAGGTATCTCGGGAACCCTGTTCACATCGTTCGGGGCCGTATGGGAAACCTCGGCCGGACTCCCTACGGATGGAACCTGGATAGGCGATAAACCTGGACTGGAGGCTTAGGTGATTAGGTAGGTCGTGGCCGACACCCACGTTGGGCTTCCGCTTGAAGGTTGCCGAGTACATGTCGTGTAAACGACGGTAAGAGGTGAGAGCGTGTATGAAGAAGTACACCCTTGCAGGGTTATCATGATCTATTCGAATAGCCGCGTCCGCGGTAAAGGACTACTTGGTTGCCTATACAGTTCATAGACAAGTAAATGGAAACTGCTAAAAGCCTCAAGATAAGTGTGAGTGCCGAGGATGGCTTTTCCGTAGGGAGACGGAGGTGGATCCTCGGTAGCGTATTGAAGTGGTGAGTAATGGACTCGTGTGCGCAAAACCATTTCAAGTTGGAGTCTCGTAGGTTAGCCTAGCCAAGAGTCAAAGCTGGCTTGCTGCAATAACTCCACCAACCCTTCTTGATAATATGCATGTATGTAGGTTCTGATGTAAGTCTTGCTGAGTACCTTTGTACTCATGTTGCTATAATTTACATTTACAGAAGACGCTGCAACCCCTTCTGATGGGTTCTACATAGACGTTGACATCAACGAGTAGGCTAAAGGCCCAGGTGGTGATCCTGAGCTTGTGAAGGACCACGTAGTATAGCTAGGCTTTCCAAGCCTCTTTTATTTTACTAGTTGTCTGTACTCAGACAAGTACTTCCGCTGCTGGTTTGTATGACTGTATGACTTGAATGCTGGGTCGTGAGACCCGTACCTTGTGTATGTTATGTATGGTTCTCTGAGCCTTAAATAAAGTACTTGTGTCGTAGAGTCATGTTGTGATGCCGTGTTGTATTTGCACATATCGGGCATATTGTGTGTATGATTGAAATGCTTGGTATGTGTGGGATCTGACTATCTAGTTGTTTATCTTTAGTAGCCTCTCTTACCGGGAAATGTCTCCTAGTGTTACCGCTGAGCCATGGTAGCTTGCTACTGCTCTGGAACACTTAGGCTGGCCGGCATGTGTCCTTCTTCGTTCCGGTGTCTGTCCCTTCGGGGAAATGTCACGCATTGAGTACCGGAGTCCTGTTAGCCCGCTACAGCCCGGTTTACCGGAGTCCTGCTAGCCCAGTGCTACAGCCCGGACCCACTTGCTGATGACCGACACGTTCGAAGCTGGGTCATGGATGCCTGTCCCTGTAAGTCTGTGCCACTTTGGGTTTACGACTAGTCATGTCAGCCCGGGCTCCTTATCATATGGATGCTAGCGACACTATCATATACGTGAGCCAAAAGGCGCAAACGGTCCCGGGCAAAGGTAAGGCAACACCCGTGGGGATACCGTGCGTGAGGTCGCAAAGTGATATGAGGTGTTACCGGCTAGATCGATGTGACATCGAGTCGGGGTCCTGACAGCAGCATGGTCACACTAGCCACGGCGTGGTGCGTCATGGTCTGTGGGCGTGTGCAGTGCACCGTGTGGGTGCGTGCAATATGCAACGCGCCTATTACACTGATTGTTTTGATCTGGCTAGTGCTGATTTTGTGTGTATGTATGTGTTTGTCCTGTGTAAAACAACGGATGAATGTATTATGTCCATGAGCATCATCAGTAGCCATGAGATAGTGGTGCAAAACATAAAGTGCGCATGTAGTTTTGTTAGCTCGGGCGTGCAGTACTTTGTTTTTGTTTTAAGAGGTTCACTTGTTCTTTAAATTATTCAACGAATGTTGCTGCGAGGTAAAATTGTTTTGGTGGAAAAAAAAAATGCAATTTTAATGCAGTCCACTCACCTCATTCATACAGCTCACTAACATTGACCATATAGTCCAGATGTGACTAAAATAAATTCAACAGAAACCAAAACATCTCGAAGAAGTTCGCTTCTTATCACATGTGGTCCACTCGCTTAGTCCATGTGGTTCACTTGTTAGAAAAAAAACAAAAGAAAACTTAATTTTCTTACAATGAAGTTCACTTGAAGTTTTGATGCAGTGCGGTTTTTGGACTGAATCAGTGCGTTCATGTGTCTCATGCAGTAAACACGACGATTTTGGTGTCGCGAAAAACAAAGTGTCCGCGTTTCAGTATTTTCAAAATTTCTTTTAAACCATAAGGAATTAGAGTGTGTGTTCTACATGAAAAAGTTGCGCCTCATCGATGTCTTTCCAACAGCGTATAATTTGAATCATTCCGATAAGCGGTTTGTAAAAATTTCGCGAAAAACAGCCACTGCCTCTCGTCGCCAGCTGCACAATTTTCAAAATTAACTAAAAACTGAAAGGAATCTCAAAAACATTTAAACATATGAAAGTTGCGCCTCGTCCATAGCTTTGCAATGGTGTATCACACGCCTCGTTTCGATAAATGGTTCAAAAACTGGAGCGAAAACAAAACAAAAATTGTAAACAAATTCGAAAAAATAGAATTCCACGATTTATGAAATTTTAAACCGCTCTTAAACCATAACGAATTAGAGAAAATAATACATATGAAAAAGATGCCGCTCGACGATATATTTCCAATGCCGTATCGTTTGCTTCATTCCGATGTGCAGTTTACAAAAAAATCGTGAAAATACGCTCGTTGCATCCCGTCATATGCGCACTGTTTTTGAAACTGATCTTAAACCACGATGAATCTCGGAAAGTGTTCAACATGACGAGACTGTCCATTTTCCATAGCTATCCAACGATATATTATACGCCTCGTGCCGACAAATGGTTTAGAAAATGGAGCGAAAACAATGCCGAAAAAATGCATGCAGTTTTTTCTGGTGACATTGCAGTGCTCGTTTGATAGGGGTGCAGTGCGTGCAGTGCGAAAGTGTTATCAGAATAACTATTCTGCTAATATTAGCAGAATAGACCGGCTGTATATTGACTCAGATGTAGGTTATGATAAAGTATTATTGTTTACATTACCCTTGAGGTAAAAGGTCGGGAGGCAAAACTATAAGCCCCTATCTTTCTCTGTGTCCGACTGAGGCTTTGAACCCATAAGTATCGCGTGAGTGTTAGCAATTGTGAAAGACTAAAAGATGGTTGAGTATGTGGACTTGCTATACAAAAGCTCTTAAATCGACTCTTTCTGATGTTATGACAGATTGCAATTGCTTCAATCACTGAGATAATAGTTTGTTAGTTTTGAATGAAGTTTTTAACTCAAACTTTACCTTCTGAACGAATTGTTACTTTGGCATAAGAAATTATATGACAATATATGTTGCTGTTCTAAAGATGATCACGATGCCCTCATGTTCGTATTTTATTTTATCAACACCTGTATCTCTAAAGATGTGGACATATTTTTTGATTTCGGCTTTCGCTTGAGGACAAGCGAGGTCTAAGCTTGCGGGAGTTGATACGTCCATTTTGCATCATGCTTTATATTGATATTTATTGCATTATGGGCTGATATTACACATTATAGAACAAAACTTATGCCTTCACTCTCTCTTATTTTACAAGGTTTACACAAAGAGGGAGAATGCCAACAGTCGGAATTCTGGACTGGAAAAGGTGCAAATCCGAGAGACCTATTCTGCACAACTTTGAAAGCCCTAAAAATTTACAGAGAATTATTTTGGAACACATAAAAAATATTGGGTGAATAAAGTACCAGAGGGGCCCCACCAGGAAGCCACAAGGGTGGGGGGCGCACTCTACCCCCTGGGCACGCCGCCCTGCCTTGTGGGCCCCCTGGCAGGCCTCCGGTGCCCATCTTCTACTCTAAGATGTGTTTTGGCCCAGAAAAAACCAAGATGAAGTTTTCGGGACGAAGCGCCGCCGTCTCGAGGCGGAACCTAGGTAGAAGCAATCTAGGGCTCCGGCGGAGCTGTTCTACCAGGGAAACTTCCCTCCGGGAGGGGAAATCGAAGCCATTATCATCACCAATGATCCTCTCATCGAGAGGGGGTCATCAATGTCCATCAACATCTTCACCAGCACCATCTCCTGTCAAACCCTAGTTCATCTCTTGTATACGATCTTTGTCTCAAAACCTCAGATTAGTACCTGTGGGTTGTTAGTAGTGTTGATTACTCCTTGTAGTTGATGCTAGTTGGTTTATTCGGTGAAAGATCATATGCTCAGATCCTTAATGATAATTATTACTCCTCTGATTTTGAACATGAATATGCTTTGTGAGTAGTTATGTTTGTTCCCGAGGACATGTGAGAAGTCTTGTTATAAGTAATCATGTGAATTTGGTATTTGTTCGATATTTTGATGAGATGTATGTTGTCTCTCCTCTAGTGGTGTTATGTGAACGTCGACTACATGACACTTCACCATGATTGGGGCCTAGGGGAAGGCATTATGAAGTAATAAGTAGATGCTGGGTTGCTAGAGTGACAGAAGCTTAAACCCTAGTTTATGTGTTGCTTCATAAGGGCAGATTTGGATCCACATGTTTCATGCTATGGTTAGATTTATCTTAATTCTTCTTCGTAGTTGCGGAAGCTTGCGAGAGGGGTTAATCATAAGTGGGAGGCTTCTCCAAGTAAGGACAGCACCCAAGCACCGGTCCACCCACATATCAAATTATCAAAGTAACGAATGTGAATCAAATGAGCATGATGAAAACTAACTTGGCAGTAATTCCCATATGTCCTCAGGAGCCTCTGCATTATATAAGAGTTTGTACAAGCTTGTCCTTTGCTACAAAAAGGATGGGCCACCTTGCTGCACCTTAGTTACTCTTGTTACTTGTTACCCGTTACGAATTATCTTATCACACAACTATCTGTTACCGATAATTTCAGTGCTTGAGGAGAATAGCTTGCTGAAAACCGATTGTCATTTCCTTCTGCTCCTCATTGTGTTCGACACTCTTACTTATCAAAAGGACTACGATATATCCCCTATACTTGTGGGTCATCAATGATTAAACCCCATCCTTTTACCCTTAATAGCAATGATACATACGTGTCATGTCCCTTTCTATCACTGAGATTGAGCACCGCAAGATCGAACCCATCACAAAGCACCTCTTCCCATGGCAAGATAAACCAATCTAGTTGGCCAAACCAAACCAGCAAATCAGAGAAGAAATACGAAGCTATAATAATAATGCATAAAAGAGTTCAAAGAAAACCCAAATAATATTAATGGATAGATCTGATCATAAACTCACAATTCATCAGATCCCAACAAACACACCGCAAAAAGTCATTACATCAAATAGATCTCCAAGAACATCGAGGAGAACATTGTATTGAAGATCAAAACGAGAGAAGACGCCATATATCTACTAACTACGGACCCATAGGTCTGTGGTAAACTACTCGCGCATCATTGGAGGGGAAGCAAGGATGATGCAGAAACCCTCCGTGATTGTTCCCCCCTTCGGTAGAGTGCCGGAAAAGGACTCTATATTGGATCCCGTGGTTCTAGAACTTGCGGTGGCAGAAAAAGTATTTCATGGACTCCCTTGAGGTTTCTGGGATTTTAGAGTAATGGAGGCGGAGGTAGGTCAAACAATGCTCATGGGCCCCACTACCCACCAGGGCGCGCCAGAGGCCCAAAGCATGCCCTAGTACCTAGTGGGCCCATTTCCATCTTCCCATGGCTTCTAGAAGTCCAGGGTCTCTTATCACTGGCAAAAATCTCCAAAAAGTTTCATGGCATTTGGACTTCGTTTGGTACTGATATTCTTCAAAGTAAAAAATAGCAACTAGCACTGGGCACTAAGTTAGTAGGTTAGTCCCAAAAAATGATATAAAGTTGCTTGTAAATGTATGTAAAACATCCAAGATTGATAATATAATATCATGGAAAAAATTATGGATACGTTGGAGACGTATCAAGCATCCCCAAGCTTAATTCCCGCTCGTCCTCGAGTAGGTAGGTGATAAAAATAGAAATTTTGATGTGGAATGCTACCTAACATATTCATCATATATTCTTTTCTTTGTAGCATGGACATTTGGACTTGAATGATTCAAAGAAATAATCTATAATTTGACATGAAGGCACCAATACTCAAACATCCTAGTTGGTGCTTTATAAGAGAAGATGGAGACTCAACATAAAAATAAAAATTGCATAAAAGTAAATAGATAGACCCTTCGCAGAGCGAAGCAAAGATTTGTAGAGGTGCCAAAGCTCATAGCTAAAATTGAGAGATAAACCTATTTCAAGAGGCATGCTTTTCCTGTCAATGAAAACGACCGAGAATTATCAATATCTTCCATGCTAGACAAGTTATAGGCGGTTCCTGAACAAAAAGTAAAGTTTTATTTCCTTTCCACCATTATTACACAATACATGGCTAGCCGTATCCACGGGTGCCTTCCATACCAACACTTCCCAAGGAATTTATTATCATAGTATTTTTTTCCATTTCGGGACTGGGCATCCCTATTACCTGCCACACTCTCGTGCAATGACAACTAACACTCATCGTGAGAATAAAATACCTATCATGGAAAAATTTGGCCACCCTTGCCGCTTCATGAGCCGTACAGGCACACAAAGGGAATTCAATTTGAAAATTAGAGTTGGCACATAGAAATTTACTTGGAACGGCATGCAAATACCGCATATAGGTAGGTATGGTGGACTCATTTGGCACAACTTTGGGTTTAAGGAGTTGGATGCACAAGGAGTATTCCCACTTAGTAAAAGGGAAGGCTAGCAAATAGATTAAGAAGCAACCAACCAAAAAAACAAAACGGTCATAAACGCACATTGAACATAATTAACACTGAATAATGCACCACAACTAGGATATAATTTTTTTGCAGAACTATTGACTTTACGTGCATGCATAGGGAATCACAAACCTTAACACAAATATTCTTACTAAGGCATAATTATTCATCAACATGACTCACATATCACTATCTCCATATCGCAAAACTATTGCAAGGAATCAAGTTTATAACATCCAATGATCTTCATGAGAGTTTTTGTTATATACACCTTGGATATCTATCAGTTTGGGATCAAATTCATATCTCATGCAAATTACCATTACTATTCTTAACTCTCAAAAAAGATCTAAGTGAAGCACGAGAGCATAAATATTTATTCGAAAAAATCAACTCTCAAAATAATATATGTGAAGCATGAGAACATATTTTTTAGAATTTTCCAAATCTCAAAATAATATAAGTGAAGCATGAGAGCATATTTCTTCAAAATATAACCACCGCCGTGTTCGATAAGATATAAGTGAAGTACTAGAGCAACTGCCTAGCTCAAAAACTTTAAGTGAAGCACATAGAGTATTCTAGCAAACCATGATATGTGTGTGGCTCTCTCAAATAAGTGTGTTTAGCAAGGAAGACCGTGTCAAATTAAAAAGCAAATAAAGTAAATATTCATATAACACAAGTGGCTCCAAGCAAAACTCATGATATGTGACGAATAAAGATATAGCTCCAAGTAAAATTACCAATGGTCGTTAGAAGAAAGAGGGGATGCCTTCCGGGGCATCCCCAAGCTTAGTTGCTTGGTAGTCCTTGAATATTACCTTGGGATTCCTTGGGTATCCCCAACATTAGGCTCTTGCCACTCCTCATTCCTTCATCCATCGCGATCTCACTCCAAACATGAAAACTTCAATCACACAAAACTCAACAAAACCTTGTGAGATCTGTTAGTATAATAAAGCAAATCACCACTTTAGGTATTGTTGCAATCCATTCATATTTTTTTATTGCATTATACATAATGTATTCTAACTTAATAATGGCTTATACCCCCTGATACAATCCATAGATTCATCATAAGCACACAATGCAACTAAAATGTAATCTGTCAAAAACAGAACAGTCTGTAGTAATATGAACTTTAACCATAGTTATGTAACTACAAAAATTCTGAAAAATTCGGATAACGTGGGAAATTTGTATATTAATCATGTGTATAAAAATCAGAATTTTTCGTCGCTCCAGTGATTTTTAACAATTCTGCTACTGGACGTACAAGTTTCTGTTAATGCACAAAATCAAATCAACTATCACCCTAATCATCCCAGAAGCTTTACTTGGCTCAAACACTAATTAAAACACTAAAACACAATCATAACAGTAGCATAATTGTATATTTATTGAAAAACATAAAGGGAAACAAAAAATTAAAAGATAACTATTGGGTTGCCTAACAACTAGCGCTATTGTTTTACGACCCTGGCTAGGCATAATGCAAAGTTTCAAGTGTTGTCATCTTTGATTTTGGCAATTTTTGTAGGATTTTTCTCAAACTCGGGAGGCTCTTTACTCTTCCCATTATTATCAGGAAATGAGACCATCTTGAGATCTAAAATATCCAGCCACTCATAACACAGAGTAATAAAGTATTCAGGCGATTGACGTTCCCACTATTATTTTTGAGAGGTTCGTTAGACTTTTGCAACTCAACCATTTTTTTCTATATATCACCCAATTCGTCTAATATTTGAATCCCCTCTTGAGTAAAAGTAAATCCCTTTTGTGGTGGTGGAACTCCCAACATTCCCTCTATTACTACATAGGCAACATTTGTATCAATCTCAACAAAACTCCCTTTAGCGGCAAAATCCAAAAGTTGTCGCTGATGCATCATTAGACCTATATAAAAATTGCGAAGAATTTTTTTCATCCCCTTTTAAGAAGCAAACACGGGAAGATTCCATTAACATATACCAAGAATCCTTAAGATTTTCTCCTTGTTTCTGGTTGAAGTAAAGAACTTCGAAATCCAGTGGCAAAGGAGGGATAGTTATGCTAGTCATGATGACAAGATAGCCAAGACAGAAAGGCAAACGGAAAAATACTTTTGTATTTTTGTAAAAACTTTTTAGAGGTGGGAGAGATGATTACAGAGGCAAATGACAAATAAAGTAAATGCAAGGAGGTAAAATTTTATGCAAAGGTACTTGATAGATGTTGATGATGTCTCCTCGACAACTGCACCAGAAATTCTTCCTACTACTTGTGAACTACGTTGGGATTTCCCCGAAGAGGAGAGGATGATGCAGTACAATAAAGATAAGTATGTTGCTCAGTTATGAAACCAAGGTTATTAATCTAGTAGGAGAACCAAGCAACACTATGTAAACAACACCTGCACACAAACAACAAATACTTGCAACTCAACGCGTAGAGGGGTTGTCAATCCCTCAACGGTTATGAGCAAGATTAAATTGTATAGGTTTTGGTAAATAGATCTAACAAAAATACAAAATAAAAGAAATAAAAGAAAATTGCAGCAAGGTATTTTTGGTTTTGATATATGATATAAAATAGACCCGGGGGCCATAGTTTTTGTCGGTTACATTTGTTTTATGTAAATCATCTTTTTTGCAAATCATGGCTGCTGAGTTGTGCTATTTTGCTTGTAGTCGTACGAGGATGAATAAAAATTTAATGATGCCAGCTGTACCCATCGCCTGGCAGTACGTTGGATCCGGACTCTGCTGCGGCTACTAGAAGCACAATTATCTCATGAAGACGCGCTAGCCCGTGCGTAATGGAAGTCCCTAAACAAACATACGCATGCAGCAACAACCTAGAGTTGCAGGTTCACTGTGCGGGTCTGGCCGGCGGCGTTCTAGCTGAGGAGATCGTGTTGAGACAGGCACATGGGTCGATCAAAATCTAGCTCAGTGGAGCACACATCAGGGAGATTCTTTACTTTCCTTTTTGATTCAGCTCCTAGTCGGTCACTGGCCCTCTGCTACTTGTTTCTAAAAGGTACATAAACCTTGAGTGATACTGACCTAATTAACAACTAGTTTTGGAGCACGATACCTGATACGTCTCCAACATATCTATAATTTTTGATTGTTCCATGCTGTTATATTATCATTCTTGGATGTTTTAAAATCATTTTATAGCAACTTTATATCATTTTTTGGGACTAACCTATTGACATAGTGCCCTGTGCAACTTGCCGTTTTTTGCTTGTTTTTTACTTCACGGAATATCAGTACCAAACGGAGTCCAAACGTAGCGAAACTTTTTGGTGATTTTTTTGGACCAGAAGACACCTTGGGGCCAAGAAAGCACTAGAGGGGAGGCCCGTAGGGGGCACCACCTATCAGGGCACGCAGGAGCCCAGACATGCCTAGGGGGTTATGGGCCCCACAGAGACCTCCTGCATCGCCTCTTTGCCCTACAAATTCCCAAATATTCCATAAACCCTAGGGGAGTCGATGGAACACAATTCCAGCTGCCGCAAGTTCCAGAACCATGATATCCAATCTAACACCATCACAGAGGGGTTCATCATCCTCATTGGTGCCTCTCCGATGATGCGTGAGTAGTCCACCATAGACCTACGGGTCCGTAGGCAGTAGCTAGATGGCTTCCTCTCTCTCTTTTTATTCTCAATACAATGATCTCTTGGAGATCTATTTGTTGTAATGACTTTTTGTGGTGTGTTTGTTGGGATCCGATGAAATTTGAGTGTATGATCAGATCTTTTATCCATGAGTATTATTTGTGTCTTCTTTGATCTCTTATATGCATGATTATTTATAGCCTCATATTTCTTGTTCAAATATTTGGTTTAGTTAGGCCAACTAGATCAATTTTTCTTACCATGGGAAGAGGTGCTTTGTGATGGGTTTGATTTTGCGGTGTTCTTTCCGAGTGACAGAAGGGGCAGCAAGACACGCATGTATCATTCCTATTAAGGTTAACAGGATGGGGGATATTCCTACATGAATAGATCTTGTCTACATCATGTCATCGTTCTTATTGCATTACTTCATTTCTCCATGAACTTAATACACTAGATGCATGCTTGACAGCGGTCGATGTGTGGAGTAATAGTAGAAGATGCAGGCAAGAGTCGGTCTACTAATCTTGGACTTGGTGCTGATATATTTATCATTGCCTTGGATATCGTAATAATTATTTTATCTTCTATCAATTTTCCAACAGTAATTTGTTTACCCATCATGTGCTATTTCTTGAGACAAGCCACTAGTGAAATCTACGGCCCCGGGTCTATTCTTTATCATATTTGCTTTCTGATGTATTATTTGCCACTTTTATTTTCAGATCTATTATTCCAAAACCCCCAAAATACCTTGGTGCACTTTTTATTTGCATCTTTTATTTCGTGTTTTGTCGAGAGCTATTTATAAAATCTACCACAAAATTATCTATCTTTTACCATGGAGGGATTGACAACCCCTCTTACGCGTCGGGTTGCAAGTGTTTGTTCCTTGTGTGCAGGTACCATTTACATAGTATTGCTTGGTTCTCCTACTGGATTGATACCTTGGCTTCACAACTGAGAGAAATACCTACCATAGCTGTGCTGCATCATCCATTCCTCTTTGGGAAAGACCGACGCAGTTTCAAGCGACATCAGTACCCCAAATTAAGTACTACTACTCCATGTAAAGATCAAAACCAATATATTCTTGGTGTTTGGTGGTAGTAGTTCTGTACATATCGCTTCTATTTTTCCTCGGTATGCTACAACCATTGCTGTCAACAAGGTTCTATTTTTTCAGGCTATTTGCTTAGCTCGTAAAATTATTGCACAAAGAGTTTTTTCTGTCTGTTGGTTTGTACTACATTATTTTTTGCAGATATTTCTACCGACGCTTGTATGTGGCGTCGATCTGGTGAGTCTCTTGCCGTCACCTTGGCCTGTCGAGCTATCTCAACATTGACCTCACGTCAGATAATCGATCTCGACTACATCACATCTCCATCTCGGCGATCCGACGTTGTCGTCCCGCCAGCGCCGATCACATTGTGGCGTCGCTCGGCGTGCATCCCTCTACAGGGCCACTCCGAAAGTCCGATCTCGGCATTCATGCCATATTTCTTTAGTAGTTTACTTCACTTAAATTAATTAAGTAGAAGATTTTTTTAATCTTCATTGGTATTACTTTTGGCTTGCACTATTATATGTGTGTAGGCAATCGGCTTTGGCGGCGTCACGCGGTCACCTCGGCATGCCGATGTCATCACCCCACATCCGTTGACCAAGTGGTATTGTCACCTTGGCTAAATCGGAGGCTTCACCATCGCTTCATCGATCTACTCCAAGGACTCCAACATAACCATGTCGACCGGCTCCGTCACCTCGGCTACACTGGGGGCTTCACCTCTCCAAAGCTGTCGTGATGTGTCGCTAATTCGGAGTGCCAAGCTCTTCGCACGGCCACCTCAGGACCGGCTTGGGGCTGGGACCTCGTCCCACCGTAAGCTCGGGTCGCGTCATCAACACCGAGCATATTAATGAACTAAGTCGCTTTCGTGCCCAATTTTTTTTATGTTTAATTTTTGTTCGGTTCGATAAAAAAATATATTTTTCTTAAACAAAAAACTGTTTGTTAAAAACTTTGTTTGTTAAAAAAGGTGTTTGTTAAAAATGTTGTTTGTTAGAAAACACTCCTTTTTCCCAAGTTAACTGGGGGCTCTTAAATTTACATGAGCCAGTTTATAATGAATGTTTTTCTTCTTAGTCGTTGCAAAATATTTTTCTAGCACTCCCTTTTCGACTCGAGAGTATGGTCAATAGCCAGATGGCCTGGTCTCTCTCTCTCTCTCTCTCTAAAGCTGCTCGAGTTTAGTTCACTAAACTGGCCTTTGAGAAACACTTCACCCTCGGGATAGGTAGATTGAATCCGAAGGCTAGCCTACTTGAAGTCTAGAGATTGGATGTGTCATGTTAAAGCACAACAGAAGCACAAATTTATCTTAAAGACAAATTTTGGGTTGGCACAAAAAAACTTGATTTAATTTAGACGTAAACTTTTTATGTGAGTTTTTTTGGTTCTCTGAGCTTATGGCACTTTTAACCTATTTGTGTGTCTCTAGCATAAGTCTCGCAGTACAATGCGAGGCTCCTTTAAAGCATCGACAATATCAAAGGGGGGCTGCGACTAGCGCCAAACCCACCAAAAACCAAGGTACCCCATGGAGTCCTCAGCAAAGTGTTCTTAGACATTACTTTATATGCATCGGTTTTGAATTGTGTCTTCGGTCAATAGTTGGGTGGCCCACCTCCTGTGCTTGCCTCCTAAGTTTCGATTTGTTTGGCTAGGTGTGCAAAGGGAGAACCACTGCGATTGTGCTTCCAGCTCGAATGGTTAGGCGGCTCAATGGAGAAGGCCGAAAACTGACTGTCGCAATGGGCATAAACCGGTCAACGATCTGATGAATGTCTCAAACTATAGACCGAGAGAGGTTACCCGTGTTAAACAATGGCCTTTCATAAAATTGGCTGAAGTGTTAATGGCTTGACCTCTGCTAACGACGAACACTAACCGGGGGCTAGTAACTGGCCTCCCAAACTTTAAGCTCCTACGATTAAGTGAAAATTATAGAGCCTGTATATCTAATTGTCTCATTTCCTCTAACGCAACCGCCTCTGGGCACCGAGACATTGGCTAAGGGTTGTCTTGTTACTATGGAAGCATCCTGCATAACATCTACAAAGGGGTAGAAGCCGACGATGGGTCACTTTCAAATGATAAACAGTCACAACAGAGTCAACATAAGCATGACTTAAGATTTTGGCCAAGCTGGTTTGCCTGGCTCCTGTGCTTACCCCCTACGTTCCCGATAGTTTGGCTAGGGGGTAAAGGGAGCACCTCTATGATTGTTACTTCTAGGTCATTTGGGTTAGTGCCTCCGACTGGGTGAAGCCGAAAGCTATCCATCTTAAGAATGCAATTTGTCGGCAACGACGGAACTGAAAATTTAGGTCCACTTAGGACCACAGAGTTTGGGACCTTTCCCCAAACTAAATCCTCAATATTTTTCTCTCACATTGATCAGAGTTGAGGTTTTAAGATCATTGTCGACATGACAGCCTATGAAAATGAATTTATAAATGAACTATTTTCCTAGAAGATGTTTCTTGCGCTAAATAGTAATATAACATATCTCTTTGCATACATTTGTTTATAAAACCGCATGGCCAGATTGCCTTGTTTTCCATAAATCTTTGCCCTCATAAAGGCTTTATAAAGTAGGACAAACACTCCCTGGCTACTGGCCAAGGAGGTTGAAGCCGATGGTCGGTCAACAAAGTTTTGTACAATGCAGATCCGAGCATTAATGATTTAATGTACTAGGAATCATAAAATTATTACACATAAAATTGCGAGTAAAGTCAATTTACTGCAGCCCATCTTTTAAAGAGTCAAGGGCACAACTGAGCACCTGACATAACGCTCTCATAATTCCTTATCGGCATTGAATTCCTATCTATTAAGCTCCTTGGGGCTGACCTTGGCGAGCTCGGCTTTCGCTAGCTCTAGCTCCCTTAGGAGATCTTTATTCTCTTTTCGCGAAGTCTGTGTTAACAACAAAATTTTCTGTCAAACAGATATCGATCCTTAATTCAGCCACCTATGACCACATTAAGGCTCGGGGGCTACTAGGCTTCGTGCTTCTCATTTACAAATATTAAATGGGCACATCGATCCCCTGATTTGGTGTTTCCAACCGACCAATGACTCGGGGGCTACTGCATTAATGATTCAATGCCGATAATTTACAAAGTGCAAAACAGTTTCCGAGGAGATTATGATCCTCAGGTTGGTCGGCCGCATCCTACCTGAGTCTCGAGGACTATGCACACCGTGTTTCCATTCTTACATATGCTGTCGAGCTAGGAATAGATCCTCAGGCCGATTTCGCGAACCGACCTGAGTCTCAGGGGCTACTGATTAGTGGTTTCATGTTTTCCTTCAGGTGCATCTCGGATTTTAGGAGGACACACACCTTGAGGGCTACTGGCTATATATCTCGCTAGAGAATAAATTGCACCAATCAAGAATAATATATCGGCAAAAAATCTGCCCAAGACCGAGGTGGTGCACCACCTCAGAAGCAGTCGGCATAAAGCTCGGATGCAAGTGGCTATGTCCATATAGGACATTTTCGGCATTAAGCTCGGTTGAACTCCTTCAACTTTTTCAAATCAAGCTGGTCTATGATACCTCATATACAGTCCGATGTTGGAGCTCGGCTGCAAAATGACACCTCGGATACAGTCCAGCATTGGAGCTCAGCTACAAAACGACACCTCGGATATAGTCCTGCGTTGGAGCTCGGACGCAAGAGGACATTGTCGCTCGGAAAAAAACTTCAAGCCTGAGGTGTGGCATAAAAACAACAATGCATTGATAAAGGCCAAGAACTTAAAGGGGCTCCCCGAATGCCCGACGTGTGATCTCTTCGGATTCAGCTCGGCGATCCTCAAGATTGAAGATGGGAAGATTTGCTGAACTAGCTTTTAAGACCGACGACCGAAGATAAAGAACAGTTTGCAAGAACCGAGGAGCGTCCCAAAACTTGAAGACCGGTTCACGGGGCTACTAACGGTGTCCTGGACTAGGGGGTACTCACCACGTCATCTCCCGACCAGGTCGGTTGGGCCGAGGACCCCCATGCAGTTCTCTCACAAGCCACTTCGGGCAGGCCATGCCGCATACAAGGGAGATTCCACAAGACTTGGCGCCCAAGACGAGGACTCCTTTAAACCCTAAGCCTCCTGTACATTATATAAACTGAAGCCAGGCTAGTCAAAAGATCAATTCATATTCATTATAACAATCTTGTGGTAGATACATGTACTCTGTGCTACACGCCATATGAATACAATCAAAACAGGACATAGGGTATTATCTCTTTGAGAGAGCCCGAACCTAGGTTAAATCCCGTGTCCGTGTTACCATCGCTCCAAGACGCCTTTCTTAGGACCCCTACTATGAGATATGCCGGATATAGAACCGACAACATATGTGTCATGTCCCTTTCTATCACTGGGATTGAGCACTGCAAGATCAAACCCATCACAAAGCACCTCTTCCCATGACAAGATAAATCAATATAGTTGGCCAAACCAAGCCAATAAATCAGAGAAGAAATACGAAGCTAATCATGCATAAAAGAGTTCTAAGAAAAACCCAAATAATATTCATGGATAGATCTGATCATAAACTCACAATTCAACGGATCCGAACAAACACACCGCAAAAAGTCATTACATCAAATAGATCTCCAAGAACATTGAGGAGAACACTGTATTGAAGATTGACAAGAGAGAAGAAGCCATCTAGATACTAACTACGGACCCGTTGGTCTGTGGTAAACTATTCACACATCATCAGAGCAGCAGCAAGGATGATGAAGAACCCCCTCCGTAATCGTTTCCCCCTCCGCTAGAGTGCCGAAAAAGGCCTCTAGATTGGATCTCGTGGTTCTGGAACTTGCGGCGGTGGAAAAAGTATTTCGTGGACTCCCCTGAGGGTTTTGGGATTTAGAGTATTTATAGAGGTGGAGGTAGGTCAAAATGATGCTCGTGGGCCCCACTACCCACGAGGGCACGCCAGAGGCCTCTGGCACGCCCTAGTGCCTAGTGGGCCCCCTTTTCGTCTTCTCATGGCCTCTAGAAGCTTCTAGAGTCTCTCATCACCAAAAAATCTCCAAAAAGTTTTGTGGCATCTGGACTTCGTTTGGTACTGATATTTTACAAAGTAAAAACATGCAAAAAACAACAACTGGCAATGGGCACTAAGTTAGTAGGTTAGTCCCAAAAAATGATATAAAGTTGCTTGTAAATGTATGTAAAACATCAAAGAATGATAATATAATAGCATGGAATAGTCAAAAATTAAAGATTCATTGGAGACGTATCAGAGATCAACATGAGTAGCAAATGATTCACAGTAAGAGGCTACTATCTCAAAGTCAAGTCCATATTTAGTGCTAAACTTATGAAAAGCATCGGTGTCCATAAAAGATTTAACACAATCAAACTCAAGTTTTATACCTGACTCATTACCTTTGTCGAGTTCCCAATCTCCAGAGTTGCGTTTAATTCTTTCCAGAAGATCCCATGTGAATTCAATAGTTTTCTTCATAAAGGAACCAACAGAAGGATAATAGAGCATTGTTTGATCATTATGAGAAAGCCGGGCATAAAAGTTTTGTATGATAATTTCTCTTAGAAGATCATGATTGGGGCATGTGTACATCATGTACTTAAGGCTCCTCCAAGCTTGAGCGATACTTTCTCCTTCAGAAGGCCAAAAATTATATGTATAATTCTAATCACGATGAACCAGATGCATAGGATAAACTTCCAATCCCATGTTCCAATGTCATCACATATCCTATACCATGTCAATGCCTTTCCCCCAAAGATAAAGGGAAAACCTTCTTCTTAACTCCACTTTCGGATAATCCTGCAATCTTAAATAATCCACAAACTTCATCCACATAGATTAAGTGCATATCAGGATGTATTGTTCCATCTCCTGCATAAGGATTAGCTAGAAGTTTCTCTATCATACCTGAAGAGATCTCATAATAAATATTTTCAGTAGGTGCAGTAGGTTGAGGGGCAACTCTTTGTGCCTCTAGTCGAGGTAAAGATACCCCGAACAAACCCCTCAAAGGATTACTTTCCATAGTAATAAGTGACAGTAAATTTCAGCATGTAATATAAATGTTTCCTTACCAAATTCCACTCACCAAAGGCGATTCACTCACCGGCAACGGTGCCAGCAAAAAGTCTCGATGACCCACAAGTATAGGTATCAATCATAGTGCTTTCCATAAGTAAGAGTGTTGAACCCAACGAGGAGCAGAAGGAAATGACAAGTGGTTTTCAACAAGGTTTGTCTGCAAGCACTTAAATTATCGGTAACAGATGGTTTGATAGTAAGGTAATTTGTAACAAGTAACAAGTAATTGTAGCAAAGGTGCATCAAGGTAGCCCAATCCTTTTTGTAGCAAAGGGCAGGCCGGAACGGTTTCTTATAATAAGCAAAGCGTTGTTGAGGACACAAGGGAATTTAATCTAGTCACTTTCATCGTGTTTGTTTTATTTGCCTTGGCTACTTTGAAATCTGATATGTGGGAGGACCAGTGTTAGGGTGCTGTTATTACTTGAATGAGCCTCCCACTTATGATTAAACCCTCTCGCAAGCATCCACAACTACGAAAGAAGAATTAAGATAAATCTAACCATAGCATGAAACATACGGATCCAGATCAGCCCGTTACGGAATAACACATAAACTAGGATTTAAGCTTCTGTCCCTCTAGCAACCCATCGCCTAAGTAATACTCTATAGTGCCTCCCCTTAGGACCAAGTATGGTGAAGTGTCATGTAGTCGATGTTCACACGACACCACTAAGGGAAACAACAACATACATATCATTAGCATATTGAACGAATACAAATTCACATAATTACTTATAACAAGACTTCTCCCATCTCCTCAAGAAAAAAAGTAACTACTCACAAATCATATTCATGTTCAAGATCAGAGGGGTATTGAATATCATCAAGGATATGAACATATAATCTTCCACCAAATAAACTAATTAGCATCAACTACAAGATGTAATCGACACTACTAGCAACCCACATGTACCAATCTGAGGTTTTGAGACAAAGATTGAATACAAGAGATGAAGTAGGGTTTGAGATGAGATGGTGTTGGTGTTGGTGACGATTTTGATGAAGATTGGTCCACCCACTGTGAGGGTTGTTGGTGATGCTGATGGCTTCGGTTTCCCCCTCCCGGAGGGAAGTATCCCCGGCGGAATCACTCCACCGGAGAGCAAAAGTGCTCCTGCCCAGGTTCCTCCTCAAGATGGCGGCGCTTTGTCCCGAAAGTCCTCTCTTGATTTTTCTATAGGAGAAGATGGGCCTTGGAGGCTGGTTAGGGGACCCATGAACCACCTGGGCACGCCCAGGTGCCTCATGGGCACCTAGTGGTCCCCCCTGGTATTTATTTTCTCTAGTATTTTTGTATATTTCAAAATAATTCTCCATGAAATTTCAACGCTTGGAGTTGTGCAGAGTAGGTATCTCTAAGGACAGACCCAGTGCATAGAAGCTCCCACACAAGGTGGGGTCTGGGGAGGGATTATAGGAACCTAGTCTTACCCGTGCAAAGTGCAATGCAGAGAGGCTGGTTCGAACCCAGGACCTCTTGGCACAAGTGGGGAGGACTTCAGCACTGCGCCAGGCCTGCCCTCAGAGTAGGTATCTCTAATGTAGCATTTTCAGGTCTAGAATTCTAGCTGCCGGCAATCTCCCTCTTCATGTAAATCTTGCAATTTGAGAGAGAAAAGGCATTAGAATTGCACCACAAAGTATTATATTGATAAAAAAACATTATAAATAATAGTAGGGAAACATGATGCAAAATGGACGTATAAGTTCACTGTTTTTATTTGCTTTTATTTTATTTTATTTATACATCTACAACTACCATATTTTATCCTTGCAATTGGCGAGAACGAGGGGATTGACAACCCTCTTGCCTTCATTAGGCGCAAGCATTTGTTTTGTGTGTGGGCAGGTACCGTTCATGTTGTTTATGTGTCGTCTCCTGGTTCAATAAACCTTGTTCTTAACTGAGGGAAACACTATATTCTACTATACTGCATTGCCCTTCCTCTTCGGGGAATCCCAACACCATCACAAGTAGCACACACTTGTGATTGAAAGTAGCACCATGTATTTCATATGGAGAGTCTCCATGATTTTAATTTTCATATACTAGTGCGATTTTTACATCACAGAACTTGACTTTCATGTTCCGATGACAAGCTACCTCAAAATGCTCGAGGTCTTCATGAGAAAGTCAGTTGAATGCACACCCACTTTGTTTCTTATAGAGAGAGCTTTCATACACTTGTAGATCTAGGGCACCCGTTGCATGGCAATCCCTAGTCCTTGCATTAACATTGATTGTAAGGCCTCTCCAATGCCAAACGATCAATCCTTGTTAGTGAGACTTTATTATACTTTTTGTCTTCCCTTATAAACCTCATTCATCATTCTCTTTGCCATCAAAATTGCTAAGTCCTTCGCTCATGCTCAAATATTGTGGAAAAGTTCAAAATGGTCAAGCAAGGAAAAGAATGAATCAATTGCTTGGTTTGGCACGAGTGTTGTTCATGACTTGATTTTTTTGTTAGGAATACCGAGCATGCCACGCTTTTCATGGTTAAGTGTGTAGAGATCATGTTCTTTATCATCTCAATTTTGAGAAGGCAATGATTCTTTATTAATATGTTTATGTATTATTTATTGCAATGCCAAATTGGTAGAATATTGCCTTGAATCACTCGTATCCCAATATTCACACCGCAGTTACATCTTTGATCAAGAACATGTTATGTAGCATTCAACATAAAAAATTCTTTTGTTATCATTTACCTACTAGAGGACGAGTAGGAATTAAGCTTGGAGATGCTGATACGTCTCCAATATATCCATAATTCTTTTTGTTTCATGCTATTATATTATCACTTTTGTGTCCTTTATATGTTATTTTATATTATTTTCCGGACTAACCTATTAATTTAGTGCCCAATGTCAGCTCATATTTTTTGCATGTTTTTTGTTTCACAAAAAACTCATACCTACCCAAGTCCACACACGATGAAATTTTACGTAGATTTTCTCTAGAACATAAGACACCCTAGAAGCTTCGGGGATGACCCACAAGACCGGGGTGCCCAGGGGGCTGACTTGTGGCCCCCTCGTAGCTCTGTTTGCCCTAATTCCTGGCCTATAAATTCTCATATATTATGAAACCCTCGAAATGAAACCCAAAACAATTTTATCATTGCCACAAACCTTTGTTCCTCCACGATCCCATCTGGAGCCCTGTTTCGGTACTCTGTCGGAGGGAGAAATCATATGATAGGCCATCTTCATCAACCTTGCTGCCTCCACGGTGATGCATGAGTAGTTCCTTCAGGACCTACGGGTCCATAGCAGTAGGTAGATTGCTTTCTCTATCTCTTTTGATCTTCTCTAAGATCAATCCGATGTAATCTTTTGATATGTGTTTGTTGGGATATGATGAATTGTGGGTTTATGATCAGATTATTTATTGAACTATTTTGAATGTCTTGAAGTTTCTCTCTTTTGTAATTTTATAACTATGTATGCTTTCTGATCTATGAGTCTTCTTTGGCCAATTAGAAGAGTAGATTTTCAAAGGGAGTGGTTCATAGTAGTGGTGTCGGTGTCAAAACCAATAGACCGCGGGGTAGGGGATCCCGAGCTGTGGATCTCGGATCGAAGGTAACAGGAATGAAGGAGATGGTGTTTACCCAGGTTTGGGCCCTCTTGATGGAGGTAAAACCATATGTCCTGCTCTTTTTCATAATGATGGAGATGTATCTAGTACAGAATTGATCTACCTCAAGATAGTAATGTGTGGTCTAACTCTAAGGCTAGGAGAATGATTTTGCATTGATGTCCCCTCTATGGGCTAAAACCTATTCCTTATATACACGCCAGGGAGGGTATCTAGGGTTAAACGATCGGTAGCTGTGAGCCAGGTGGTGACAGAGATCTTGGAGTATACGTCAAGTCTTCGGGGCTGGTAGTCTTGATCACGCCTCCTGCATACAGCTTCCAGACTCTATCTCGATCATGAATGAAGGCTTGCCGGCACAACCCGAGGAGAATGGGCCAGCTAGGTTAATACCCCCTTATCCAGGACACTGTCAATAGCCCCTCAACGGGTCTTTGACGCCGAGGAAAATTCTTACGGGACTTTGGACTCTAAGTCTTTGGCTCGACGGGCGAGGTCCCCTCTAAGGAATGGCGCCAGAAAAAGGTCTTGATAACCCACAAGTATAGGGGATCGCAATAGTTTTCAACCCAAATTTTTTGATCCAACACAAGGGGAGCCAAAGAATATTCACGAGTATTAGCAGTTGAGTTGTCAATTCAACCACACCTGAAAGACTTAATATCTACAGCAAAGTATTTAGTAGAAAGTAGTATGGAAGTAACAGTAACGATGGCAAAAGTAATGGTAGCAGTTTTGTAGTGATTCTAACAGTAGTAGCAACAAAAGTAACTTAGCAAAGATCAATATGTGAAAAGATTGTAGGCAATGGATCGGCCATGCTAATTGCGTTAGATAACATTCATAATGTAGCAGTCATAACCTAAGGTGACACAGAACTAGCTCCAATTCATCAATATAATGTAGGCATGTATTCCGTATATAGTCATACGTGCTTATGGAAAAGAACTTGCATGACATCTTTTGTCCTACGCTCCCGTGGCAGCGGGGTCCTAATGGAAACTAAGGGATATTAAAGCCTCCTTTTAATAGAGAACTAGACCAAAGCATTAACACTTACTGAATACATGAACTCCTCAAACTACTGTAATAACCGAAAAGAATCCCAATTATTGTCACCTTGGGGTATGCGAATCATAACTCGTAACAGGTGTCTACAACTTGCAAGACAGGATCAAGAACACAAATATATTCATGAAAACATAATAGGTTCAGATCTGAAATCATGGCACTCGGGCCCTAGTGACAAGAATTAAGCATAGCAAAGTCATAGCAACATCAATCTCAGACATAGTGGATACTAGAGATCAAAACCTAAGAAAACTAACTCGATTACATGATAATCCTCATCCAAACCATCACCGTCCAGCAAGCCCATGATGGAATTACTCAAGCACGGCAGTGAGCATCATGAAATTGGTGATGGAGGAATGTTGGTGATGATGATGGCAACGAATCCCCCTCTCCAGAGCCCAGAACAGCCTCCAGATCAGGCCTCCCGATGAGGAACAGGAGGAGGCGGCAGATCCATATCGTAAAACGCGATGAATCCTTCTCTCTGATTTTTTCCCTCCCCGAATAGGTACTAATAGAGTTGGAGTTAGGGTCAGAGGAGGTCCAGGGGGCCCACAAGCCTACAGGGCGCACCCCATGGCTTGTGGCATCTGGGTGGCCCCCTCTAGTAACTTCTTGTGCTAGTATTTTTTATATATTCCATAAAAATTCTCCGTAAATTTTCAGGTTAATCCGAGGACTTTAATTTCTGCACAAAAATAACACCATGGCAATTCTGCTGAAAACAACGTTAGTCTAGGTTAGTTCCATTCAAATCTTGCAAATTAGAGTCGAAAACAAGAGCAAAAGAGTTTGGAAAACTAGATACGATGGAGATGTATCAACTCCCCCAAGCTTAGCCCATTGCTTGTCCTCAAGCAGTTCAGTTGACAAACTGAAAGTAACAAAGAAAAACTTCTACAAACTCTGTTTGATTTAGTTGTTGCAAATAGGTCTAGCAAATATTCAGGTTTTCAACAAAGATTATGAACTAACCATATTTACAATAACATTTAGGTCTCACATTTACTCATATTAATGGCATAATCAACTAACGAGCGATAATAATAATTCTTGGATGACAACACTTTTTCAAAACAATCATGATGTAATATGGTAAAATGGTATCTCGCTAGCCCTTTGTGTGACCGCAAAAATAAATGCAGAGCACCCCTGAAGATCAAGGACTAATTAGACATTATAATTCATAGCAAAAGAGATCCAGTCACGCTCATACTCAACATCAATTTAAAAACAAAGCATATAAATGATAGTGGTGCTCTCCAGCTGGTGCTTTTGATAAGAAGGTGATGACTCAACAACAAAAGTAAATAGATAGGCCCTTCGTAGAGGGAAGCAGGGATTTGCAGAGGTGCCAGAGCTCGAAGTTTTTAAAACAGAGATGAATATAATTTTGAGCGGTATGCTTTCATTGTCAACATAACAACCAAGAGATCTCACTATCTTCCACGCCAGATACATTATAGGAGGTTTCCTAACAAAATGGTAAAGTTTTACTCCCCCTCCATCAACAATCACACTCCACGGCTAGCCGAATCCATGGATACCGTCCATACCAACAACAATCCCAGGAGTTTTGTTTTATTATTATATTTTGATTCGAATTCGAGCATGGAACTGGGCATCCCGATTACCAACGACCTTCTCGTGAATGGCAAGTGAATAAACACTCATCGTGAGAATAACCCACCTAGCATGGAAGATATTGACAGCCCCAGTTGCTACATGAGCGATTCGGGCATACAAAACAAATTATTATTTGAAGGTTTAGAGTTTGGCACATGCAAATTTACTTGGAACGACAGGTAAATACCGCATATAGGTAGGTCTGGTGGACTCATATGGAACAACTTTGGTTTATGGAAGTGGATGCACAAGCAGTATTACCGCATAGTACAAGTGAAGGATAGCAAAAGACTAGGGAGCGACCAACAGTGAGTGACAACTGTCATAAACATGCATTGAGATTAACCAACATTGAGTGCAAGCATGAGTAGGATATAAATCACCATGAACATAAATATCGTGGAGGGCCACTCAACATTTTCATCGTGGTCTTCTCCTTATGACCCAAAGAAAAGAAAAAGAATTTCAAAGAAACACATTGAAATATTTTTGGAGTTTTTGTTTTTCTTAAGAAAGTAAAAACGGAAACGAGAAAAACTATTTACACGGGAAAGCTCCCAACAAGCAAAATAAGAGCGAGAAATCTTTTTGGGTTTTCTTTTAATACTACAACTAATTAAACTGAAAGAAAAAGTGAAAATAAGAAAGAAATATTTTTTGATTTTATCAAAGTTTTTCAAACACACAAGAAGAAAGCAAGAAAATAAACTAGCATGGATGACATAATTTAAAAGGATGAACACCGACAACTGGAAGGAATGTGTGAACATGAATGTAATGTTGGTTAGAAATATATACTCCCCCAAGCTTAGGCTTTTGGCCTAAGTTGGTCTAGGGACACAATTCGAAATAACCCTCTACTTGATACGGCAGAGGGTCCTGAGGGTTCCAATGGTTGGCGAGCTCCTGTGGCTCCCACTGATAAGTAGGCTCCTGGTATAGAGCAGGTGCTGGTGCTGGCTAAGGTGCTGAAGGTTGTGTCAGCCTCCAGTATGTGTAAATGTCCTCGAGCATAATGGTGTACCTGCCTGAACGAATATCGAACAAAGAAGGTGCAGGCAAGGTAATAATCTCACAAGTACCCTGACTAAATACTAGATTGTAGAGGAGTCGCTTGTCGTCGTCTTTGGCAATAAAATCATGTGCTATCGTACTAGCATAGTTTAAACATTTAGTGGGTAACAACATCTCCTCCTTGTCATCATGCCTAATGGGTATGTTAAAATATTTAGCAAGGCAAGAGGCATAGACACCTCCAAAAATGGTACCCTTCGAACAGTTTATGTCTAACCGCCGAGCAATAATAGCACCCAAACTAAAAGTTCTCTCAACATATAAAGCATGGCGCAAAACGGCAAGGTCAAGGGCATTGAGGCCTCCACTGTCCCCTCAACCAATCAAACATCTCCCGGCAAATAATGAACAATAATGTAAATTAGGAAAATGTAAACTAGCCACTCTCGCTTCCGACAACCCTTTCTCTTCCCCCACAGTAGTTTCAGAAGGGAAATCCTCCGCGTCTCTAGGACGTGGCTCACTGATGCTGCCCTCATAAGGTATTTTGCAAACTACGCAAAAATCATATAGTGTCATTTGTTTAGGCACATCATACAAGTCAAATTCTACCATGGGAGGATCCTTCCTAGAATGAAAGTGAAAACTTTGCATGAAGGTGTTAGTGACTAGGAGGTATTGGTCACACTTACCTTGAAGGAATGCGGTAATGCCGACATTCTCCGTAAAATAATAGAAGTCATCATAAATACCTGCCTCCCTCAAGAATGTATCACTTGGCCATTCACATGGCCGAACCTTCGCAACGCGAGGAAGGTTGTACTTGGGCTTCTTCTTCTCCTCATTTTCATTTCCTTCTGAATTCCGGCTCGAAGAACTCCTTAACCACCTCCTCATGGTTTCTCTTTCCTCTGAAATTTTCTGGAATTTTTAGTGACTCAAAATAAAAGTGAACCAAACTCAACAGAAACAATATCAACTACTCCAACAAGTGTCTAGAGGCTACATCATGCAACAAAACTACTTTGGAACATATAAATTTAACATGCAAGCTCAAGAACATGGTGACCACAGCAGCAAAAATTTGCAATACATGAACAAAAACTAATTGTACCAACGGAGGAGTCACATACCAATGAACAATCCCCCAAAACAGTTTCAGAAATGGAGTTCCAAGCAAGGAGATCGAAAATGGCAGCAAAATGAGCAAGAACACGGGTTTGAGCAATGGTGGAATTTTTTGGAGGAAGACGAAGTGCATGGGTGCTGGAATAAGTAAGGGGGATGTCGGTGTACTAGAGTAGGGGTACCCTAGTATCCCGAACTTGTGCACGGGCAGTTGCAGCACCCCGCGGCAAGGCTTGCCGGGCGACCGCCAAGGTCCTCCGTGGTTCCCTTGGAGCCATTCAAGAACAAAGTATTCAAGCCAAGGAGACGAGGCCCCGGCAAGAGGAGCTTGCCGGGAAGGACAACCAAGGCATTTCAAGGAACTTGCCGCGACGCGCCACGCGTCCCGGCAAGACCCGGTGAGCGACAAGCTTCTGGGCGCGACAAGACAACGGCCGCGTCAAGGCGCTTGCCACGACAGGTTATCACTCTGCACCCGTGCTCCAGCGCATCCACCAGCGTGTCGCCCTGGGGCCTTCCCAGGCGCGCGTGGCAGGAGGCTGAGCAGCCAGCAGTGTGAGGTGGCAAGCGACGCTGACAAGATTACCATCGTGGCGAACGGTGGCGTCCCTGACGGTCCTTTTCTGCACTGTTTGGGCGACACAGACGGGCATTTAATGCCTTTGTCCCCTGCCGTTAGGGTTAGGTAGGATGCACTGTGCAGGTAGCTGTACCAACCGCAACTCCTTTTCCATTTTTACCCTTGTCTGTGTTGCCACCTGTCGGTGACCCCTTTGAGCATATAAAAGGAGGCCCATGCGCAACGTAGAAGGGGTTCGGACCCAGAAAATCACACACGCTCGGTCTCGTTAGCAGCTAGAGTGTACTGTAGCACTCAGCGCTCTTGAACAAGAACACAATACAATCAGACAAGCAGCAGTAGGAGTATTATCTCTCCGGAGAGCTCCGAAGCTGGGTAAACTGCTTGTGTGCTTCACCTCGATCTGCTCTTCATGCGATCTCCGCCCCCCCGCCGAACCGAAAGGGGCTCGGTCCGCCGGTCCCATAGGTGTTCGTGGATCAGCTTCCCCGACATCTTTGGCGCGCCAGGTAGGGGTGCCTCGAGGTTGTGTGAACCTGATCCGGCGTTCACACGAGCTAGATCTTCATCTTCTTCATCGACATGCCACCGAAGAAGAAGACTTCGGCGGCAGTTGTTCCGTCCACGTCAATCCCACCACCACCGGAGCAAATGAGTGGTGGGGAAGACGCCGGCGGAAGAACGGACATCGACGAGGGAGCTCACGACGCTGCTAGGTCCAAGGACAAGGCTGCGCAGACCTCGGCGTCCGTACACGTTCCGCGCCCATCTCAGGAGGCGCAGGACCGACAGCATCATGGTACTCGCAGTACCATACGTTTGTTGGGCCAAGATCGAGCTGGTGGATCTCGGGGTGCTCAAGACCAGCATGCACGCCAACATGCTGGCACGAGGGAGGCACGGTCGCCTGGACGGGATACTGCTCCTTCTAACATAGTTAGAAGTCTGAGCATATCCCGCTCCTCGCACCGTTCGCCACTGCCACCCACCACTCCAGCAGAAGCTTTGGCGCGAGCTCAGCTGCTCCTGGATTACCCTCCAATGGAAGACAAGATCGACGGATGGAGGGCCACCATCCAGAGTCTCACCGGCTTCGCCAACGGCGACACTCCACGGCAGCTGAGTGCTTCGCTGCCGCGGCAGGGTTGCCAGGCGCGAGCCGATGGCGACAAAACTGGTGAGGGTGCAACCACCATGCACTCTCCACCCCGAAGGCCAAGATCGCCGACTCGTCGGATCCACCTCGACAGCGACTCCACCGCATCATCAGATCCACGAGCTCGTCGTGATCAGCGCCAAGTTCTTCATGAATGACAGCAAGAAGACGCTCGTACTCGCATCGAGCGCCGAAGAGAAGCGCGACGTCAATCCGACAAGCGCGCTGGGTCCTGTGTTGACATGCATGCGCCAGGGGAACCAGGCAACTTGCCGTACGCGGTAGGTTGCCCTGCGTTCACTCGTGAGCTGCGACAAGTCTAGTGGCCCAGCACGAAGAATTTCAAGCCAGATGTACCAGAGAAGTATGACGGCAAGTCGCATCCGTCGGAGTTCCTCAGCATCTACACCATCGCGGTGCAAGCTGCGGGGGGCGGGACGACAAGATCCTTGCCAACTACTTCCCACTGGTGCTCAAACCCAACGTCACATCCTGGCTCATGCACTTGCCTGACAACTCCATATCTTCCTGGGCAGATCTATGCCATCAGTTTGTCGGCGCCTTTACAGGCGGCCACAAGCCTCATGGCCAAGAGAGCGATCTTCATCTGCTTGCCCAGAAGGAAGGAGAGCCCCTGCGCAAGTACATTCAGAGATTCAGCCGCGTGCAGCACAACATCCCAGATGTCCACCCTACCGCGGTAATCAGTGCGTTCCATCAGAACGTGCGGAACCACAGGATGCGGGAGGAGATGGCGATGTGCAAGATCAGAAACATCAGTGAGCTATATGCCCTGGCCGACAAGTGTGCACGTGCTGAGGAAGGGAGGAAACTTCCCGGAGAGAATATAGGAGCAGGGGGATCTGATAGTGAGGAGACTGCCCCGGCAAGGAAAAACCGGCGGCGGAACAACAGGAAGAAGAAAGGCAAAGAGGTGCTAGTCGTTGAGAAGTCCGGCAAGGGAGCCAAAGCTGGTAGCTCCGGCAAGGAGGTTTCCGCAGCTGTGGCAGTCGCCGACAAGCAGGACGGCACCAACAAGCAATACTGCAAGATCCACCGCACCAAGGGCCATGACCTCCAGAGCTGCAAGAAGGTCGAACAACTTGTTGAACAACAAAAGGCTGAATACGAGCGACGCGACAAGGAGAAGGCCCAGGAAGGTGCTGGAGGATCCGGCAAGAAACATCCCGGCCGAGGAGGACGCCGCGGCAAGGCTAAGCAGCGTCGAGGAGATAGACCTCCCCGCGGCCGCGACAAGGATGAAGAGCACGACGATGATGAAGATATGGATGATGACGAGACCGATGAGCAGGAGTTAAAGAAAGCCACAGAGGTCCTGTGTGTTGACGGTGGTGCTTCTCTACATACTTCACACCGCCAGCTCAAGCAGTGGGTACGGGAAGTCAATGCAGCAGAACCACCCGTCGAGTCACGCAAGCCTCTGAAATGGTCCAGCACGCCTATCATCTTTGATATCTAGGACCACCCTGATCGCATAACTACGGTCGGGTGCTTGCCGATGTTGGTTTCACCAACTATCCGCAACCTCAAAGTCACTAAGATGCTAGTTGACGGCGGGGCCGGCTTGAACTTGATCTCCTCCGCGGTACTCCAGAAACTCCAGATCCCTGATAGCGAGCTCGAAGAGACTGGCACATTCCAAGGAATCAATCCGGGAAGGAGCAGGCCGAAGGGAAAGATCACGTTGCCGGTAACATTTGGCAGCGAGTTGAACTTCAGGACTGAGAGGGTCACTTTTGACGTTGCTAATTTTCCATTACCTTACAATGGGATACTCGGCCGTCCAGCACTCGCCAAATTCATGGCAGCCTCTCACTATGCATACAACGTACTGAAGATGCTAGGCCCGATAAGTGTCATCTCTGTCCCTGGCGACAAGAAGGATGCTCTTATCTACGCCGACAAGATCTACCGGGAAGCAGCAGCCGCAACAGATCGCAGGTCACTTGCCGCTGAAGCCCCCGGGGGAAGAAGAAGACCAAGTCCGGCAAGAGCTCTGATGCCCACTCCGGCAAGCGCACCTCTTCGGAGTGCTGCGCTACCGTCGAGGACGCACCATCGAGCTCCACCGGCAAGTGTAAGAAGACAATGGCGGCTCCACCAGAGACCAAGAAGGTGTCCGCCAAGGGGGACGACACTGGTGGTACCTTCACCATCAGCGCCACTCTCGACCCTAAATAGGAAATCGCGCTCGTTGCTTTCCTGCGGGCGAACGTCGACGTGTTTGCGTGGCAACCGTTTGACATCCCCGGTGTTCCCAGGAAAGTAATCGAGCACCATCTTGCCGTCTGTCCTCATGCGCGGCCCGTCAAGCAGAAAGTCAGGAAACAAGCATTGGAGCGCCAAGAATTCATTACAGAAGAAATCAAGAAGTTGGAAGCAGCATGCCTTGTCAGAGGAGTGCTCCATCCCACGTGGTTGGCCAATCCTGTAGTCGTGCGTAAGGCAAACGGGAAATGGAGGCTTTGTATCGACTTTACCGATGTTAATAAAGCTTGTCCCAAAGACCCATTTCCCCTGCCGCGCATCGACCAGATTGTTGACTCCACGGCCGGATGTGACTTGCTTTCATTTCTTGATGCATATTCAGGGTACCATCAGATCTTCATGGCAGAAGAGGATGAGGAGAAGACCGCATTCATCACCCCATGTGGCACATACTGTTTCGTACGGATGCCTTTCGGTTTAAAGAATGCTGGTTCAACATTTGCAAGGGTAGTCCATGATGCTTTTGAGCCGCAAATGCACAGAAATGTGGAAGCCTACATGGATGACATAGTGGTCAAGAGCAAGGACAAGGCGACTCTGATTCAAGATTTAGACGAAACCTTTGCAAGTCTGCGCAAGATCAACCTCAAGCTTAACCCCGAGAAGTGTGTGTTTGGAGTCCCTTCCGGCAAGCTTCTCGGGTTCTTCGTGTCTCAGCGGGGAATTGAAGCCAATCCCGACAAGATCAAGGCCATTGAGCAGATTGAAGCACCAAAGCGCGTCAAGGATGTACGAAGACTTGCCGGTTGCATGACTGCTCTCAGCAGGTTTATCTCTAGGTCTACTGAGCGCGCCCTGCCATTTTTCAAAATTTTGAAAAAGGCAGGTCCAATGAAATGGACTCCGGAGGCGGAGGCTGCGCTGCAGGACTTGAAGAGATACTTGTCCTCCACTCCAACACTTGTCCCACCTAAGCCACAAGAGAAATTGCTGCTGTATATAGCGGCAACTAATCAAGTGGTTAGTGCTGCATTAGTCGCGGAGACGGAGGCGGATGATGAGCCAGCAACCATGGCAGATGCATCCAGCGACAAGCAGGGGACTTCGCCGGCAAGCTCTAATCCCGACAAAGATGGATCTGCGCAGGAGCATGAGAAGATGTAGAAAAGGATGGTGCAGCGCCCAGTTTACTTTGTCAGTTCCCTTCTGCAGGGGGCTAGGTCAAGGTACTCTGGTGTGCAGAAATTGCTTTTCGGCCTTCTCATGGCCTCGAGAATGCTGCGCCATTACTTCCAGGCACATGAGATCACAGTCGTCACTCGTTTTCCGCTGAAGAGGATACTGCAAAATCCAGAAGCAACGGGCAGGATTGTCGCGTGGGCACTGGAACTGTCAAGCTTTGGCCTCAAGTTTGAGAGCACTTCGACTATCCAAAGCAGAGCATTGGCAGAATTTATAGCAGAATGGACGCCAACACAAGATGAAGAAATTCCAGAAACGAGCATCCTCATCAAGGAAGCAAGCAAAGAGTGGCTGATGTACTTTGATGGTGCCTTCTCGCTGCAAGGCGCTGGTGCGGGCGTACTACTTGTCGCACCCACCGGAGAGCATCTCAAGTACGTAGTCCAGATGCACTTTCCCAAGGAGCAAGCAACGAACAATACTATAGAGTATGAAGGCTTGCTTGCCGGTCTCAGGATCGCAGCAGACCTTGGGATCAAGAAGCTCATTGTCAGGGGTGACTCACAGCTTGTCGTCCGCCAAGTGAACAAGAATTATCAGAATCCGTTGATGGAAGCTTACATTGATGAAGTGAGAAAGCTAGAAAAGCACTTTGACGGCCTACACATGGAACATGTTCCAAGAGCTCAGAATGACATTGCTGACGGCCTGTCGAAGTGCGCTGCACTTAAGTTACCTATGGAACCAGGGATCTTTGTGCTCAAGCTGACTCAACCATCTGTAACGCCATCAACTGGACAGAGCAAAAAGAGGAAGTTGATTTCTGGTGACTATTTTCCGGCAGAGCTCCCCGAAGCCGCCGCCAAGAAGGTCATCAAAATCAACACCAAGACTGCTAAGGAGTAGTCTGCTCTGGCAGGCCCTAGGGTTTGTTCCGTTGAAGCAGACGCTCCTGACAAGTTTTGCTCCGACAAGCTTGCCGGGGAACATCAAGCTCCGGCAGAGCCACAGGTTCTCCCCGTAGAAGCGGATGTTCCCACAGCAGCAGATGTGCCTTTAGTACTTGTTGTCGAGCCACAAGCTCCAGCATGGGCACAGCAGATTGTCCGTTTCCTTCAGACAGGAGAACTTCCCGAAGAGCAAGAAGAAGCGGAAAGAGTAGCCCGGCAGTCAAGTATGTACCAGTTTGTCGACAGCACACTATACAGAAGAAGACTCAACGGTGTGAAATTGAAGTGTATTCGCCGGGAAGACGGACAAAAGCTGTTGGCAGAGATACATGGAGGCATATGTGGTCACCACATTGGCGCAAGAGCACTTGCCGGCAAAGCGTTCCGGCAAGGTTTCTTTTGGACGACAGCCCTCCAGGATGCAACTGCACAAGTAACCAAGTGTGAAGCGTGCCAGTTCCATTCCAAGCAGATACACCAGCCAGCTCAAGCTCTCCAGACGATCCCTTTATCCTGGCCATTTTCGGTCTGGGGGCTCGACATCCTCGGCCCCTTTCCCCGAGCTGTCGGGGGCTTTGAGTACTTGTACGCTGCAATCGACAAGTTCACGAAGTGGCCGGAAGTGGAACCAGTGAGGAAGGTGACAGCACAGTCAGCAGTCAAGTTCTTCAGGTCAATTGTTTGCCATTTCGGGACCCCTAACAGGATCATCACCGACAACAGCATGCAACTCACAAGCCGCACCTTCATGCAATATGTCCAAGATCTTGGCGCCAAGATCTGCTTCGCTTCTGTTGCTCATCCGAAAAGCAACGGTCAAGCGGAGAGGGCAAATGCTGAAGTGCTGCGCGGGCTCAAGACCAGAACTTTCGACAGGCTGCACAAGTGCGGAAAGAACTGGATTGAGGAGCTGCCGGTGGTTCTTTGGTCGATCAGGACGACGCCAAATCGAGCCACTGGCCAGACACCTTTCGCTCTAGTCTATGGAGCAGAGGCAGTTCTCCCCACGGAACTCGTATACGGGTCGCCTCGAGTGCTCGCTTATGATGAGCTTGAGCAAGAGCAGCTGCGACAAGATGACGCGCTGCTCCTTGAGGAGGACCGTCTTCAGGATGCTATACGAGCTGCTCGATACCAGCAAGCTTTGCGCCGCTATCATAGCCGCAAAGTTAAAGCCAGAAGTTTCGAGGAAGGCGGCCTTGTTCTTCGGCGCGTTCAGTCCGCCAAGAATTCCAACAAGTTGACGTCGAAGTGGGAAGGCCCTTACCGGGTGAAACGAGTCACTAGGCCTGGTGCTGTCCGCCTTGAGACCGAAGATGGCACTCCGGTGAGCAACTCCTGGAACATTGAGCATCCTTCGTAAGTTTTACCCGTAGGGCGCGGTTGCCGGAACCTGTTCCGGCAACCACCTTTTGTACAAGTCTTGCTGATGTTGCATGTAATCCTTTGTACAAAGCCGGGCGCAGATCCTGTGCATAAGTAAAGCTCATGTGCTCCGCACATCTTGTCAATTTCATGCTTTCTACTTTATATTTGCATGCATTATATGACACTTTGTGCAACGCCTACCCCCGGTAAGCAATAACGAGCCGTAAGGCTCCATATCTTTATTTTCTCTTCTTTCTTTTTCTCAAAAAGGAAAGCAAGGTTCCCCCGCACACAAGTTTGCCGGGGGGAATGGAGAAGATAATGGTGTGGGCCGGGCCAGGCATCGTTCAAGGAAGTTTCGCCTTACCGGAAAGCAAACGACAGAAAAGCTAAGTTGCCAAAGTTTGAGCAATCAGTTTTAATTTTTTTAAGTTATCTTCCTCGAACGACCGTGCTTTGTATGGAAAACCTGTGCACAGAGGAACCAACTCGTAGCTAGTTGCGCCCTTACTTTGTTTCGAGTCCGCTCAACAACTTAAGTGAGCTGCGACTAGTTGCGACAAGGTTTCTTGTCGGAGGCGGTACCGCCAGCAGGCTGCTGATGTCCCGCACTCAGCGCTCGCGGCTAAGGCACCTGCGCCGACAAGTTCCCTAAAAGCGTAGGGTAAAAACATACAAAGGAAGGAATCAAGTAAAGGAAATAACATAGCAAATCTCTACCCAAAATAGAGTTATATTACAAGATAGCTTGTCGCAGCTCTAACAGATGGTTCTCATGACATGACTAGCAGCGACAAGGAGAAAGAGAAAACGGGCGGCCTAATCTACGCGATCGCCCTCAACCCTCTTGATTCCGCTCACCTTGTCCACAATGGGTGCGACAAGGGCCTTGAGCGCTTCCAGATCAGCATCCGGCGGCAAGGACTTGAGGACGTTGGTGAAGTTGAGGCCTGGGTTGCGGAAGGCCACCTTCATCATCACCTTCTGGAGAGCTCCTGTGCAGATCTTGCGCGACTCGTTGGCCAGCTGCTTTGGGATCTTCTCCCGAAGTCGCTGGAGAGCCGTCGCCACGCCTTTGAAGAACAAGCTGAGCTTGGCGCTGGGTTGGAGGTGCTCGTCGGAGGAGTACCCGAGATCCTCCATCCCCAGCTGTGCTAATTCCCCGTCGATGGCGGCGGCAAGATCCACAAGACCCTCGGTCCAGTGCTCCACAGTCTCCCTGAAGGCGTCGTGGGCGGCAGCAGCACTCGCCAGCAGCGCCTCGTCGGCCTTGATCTTCTCCGACAAGGCCACCTCCCGCTCCCTGGCGCCGTCCAGCGTCTGAGTCAAGGTAGCCAGCTTCAGCTTAAGATCCGCATTGGAGTCCTTGGCGGCGCTAAGCTCCTTGCTCCTCTCTGCGAGAAGGCCTTGCAACTCACCATGAGCGGCAGCGTCCTTCTCGTGCTCACGCTTGAGAGCGGCAAGTCCTCGCCGCTCGCCCTGAGATCAGCCTCCAGCTACGCTACCTTCGTCTCTAGCTCCTTCTTGGCGGCCTCGGCAGCTGCGGCGGCACCTTTGCTTCCTTGAGAGCCCCGCCAATTGCTTGCTCGCGCGCAGCAAGCTCCTCCTCGTGGCTGTCAAGGTTGACCTTGCGCTGCGCCAACTCTCCTTCCTGCGCAAATAAATCTTCGGCGACAAGCCGTTGCTTCTCTTCAACTTCAGCCTTCTCGAGGAGGAAGGCTTTCCGCTCCTCGAGAAGTTGCTCCCGCTCCTCCGCCAGGGACTGGAGAGCTTCCTGCCTGAGACCCCGGAGCTCCTCAGCGCGCTTCTCAATATCCACTCCCGCCCTCGCGACAAGTGCTTCTCGGGACGCCAGCTTGGCTTGTCGGGCACGATAGAGCGACAGCAGCTTCCGCAGCAGCCGCTCCTCCTCAGATTCGTCGCTGCTGCTGCTTGGCGCGTCGACCAGCGTCAGCCCAGCGGAGGCGAGCACTTCTCCGTCCAAAATTTCTCCTTCGACTGGCGCCCTAGAGCTTGACGTCCAGGGGAGCTTGATGAAGATACCGTCGCCGGCCTTCAAGTAGGCACTGGGCTGGGGCTCTTCGGAGCCTGGCGCTGCAGCATCGGCGGAGGGATCGGCGGTCGGCGCAGCGCCTGGCGCTCCTGCGGCCTCGGGGCCGTCAGTGCGATCGCCGGATCCCTCGCCAGCTTCTGCGGCGGCAGCCTTGGCGGCCACTTCGCCGGCGGGATCATCAGCGCCGGCCTCTTCTTCGGTGGCGGCGGCGTCGTCGTTGTTGCCGCGCGCGTTCTCCTCGCCGGCGATCTCGGTTTCCATTGGCTCCGCAGCAGATGGATAGAGAAATCAAGCAATTATCCAAAAAGAAAATCAGAAGAAGAAGAACCCAAGGGAAGTTTTCAAGCAAAAGGGTTACCTGTGCTGGGATCTGCAGTCGTGGTCTCAACCACCGGAGGATCACTGGAACTGTCCCTTGCTGGGGAGCTGTCCCTTGCTGGAGAATTCTCCCTTGCCGGAGAACGCTCCCTTGCCGGGGAAGCCTCCCTTGGCGGTGTAGTCGAAGCAGATAGCACTTCGGGAGCAGCTTCCGGGCACTCCTGGTGAGGCTGCTCTGCTCCTACACGAACCAACAATCAGATATCAGTAAAGAAAGAGCAACCATGCACGCCTAACAGCAGGAAATAAAACCATATACTTACGCTGGGGGCTGCGCTGAGGGCTGCTTTGAGGAATGGTTGCCGGGTCCGACAAGGTGGTCTCGGACATGTCCTCTGCCGTCGTGGTGGGGTCGTCCTCGATGACAATCACCGGGGCCTTGTCTCTCTTTGCCGCTCTCTGGGCCAGCGTCCTGAAAAGGAATAGGTTCAGAGTAAAAACAAGTCAGATACAAGACAAAGCAACAGAATCGAAGAACTACAAGACAGTGAAATCTTACTCTTCTTCTTCCTCATCGGAGCTGAGCGCGGAGAGATCGAAGTCCGGCTCGCCTCCGGTGCGATGAGGCGGAGGAGTAGGCTCCCTTGTCCGCTGGGCAGGAGCAGTGGCGGTGGACCGGGAAGACCCTGCCCCGGTTGCCGCAGCGGCATGAGGCGCTCCCGCGGCAACAGTGCTTGCCGCGGTAGAGCGTGTCGCGCGGCCCGACGGCTGTTGACCCGTCTGCCGCCCCGCTACATCCGAGGCCTTGCGGAGACGCCTTCTTGGCGGGGCTGGGGGCTCCGCCTGCAGCAAGCTGTCCGAAAGTTCGGGTCCGACAGGCTCTCCCTCGCCGGGCTCGCTCGGCTCAGCTTCAGGCCCGGCAAGCTCTTCCTCGTCGACGAACTCCTCTCGCTCAGCAAGGCTTGCCGCCTCTGCTGCCTCTGCCTCCTCCACGGTGAATCCAAACACGCCCGCGGCAGCGGCTGCTGCCGCCTCTTCCAGCCTGGTGGCGATGCGCTGCATCTCATCATCGGTGGTGTCGCGGGTGAGGCTCTTCTGCACATCAGCGCGGACCGGCACTTCTACCAGGCCGTCAAAGAAATCCCGCACGACATCGTCTGCAGGCTCTTGCCAAGTCGGGACGATTCCGTGCGAGTCGCACAACGGCATCATTGCATGGATGCGGTCGAGCGAAGAATTGTTGCACAGCGGAACGACATCCCGCGGCAACATGAACGGATGCTGGGGGTCGCGCTTGAACAGCTCCAGGAGCATCGCGTCCAGCTCCAGAACAGTGAAGTTGAAGTTGAGGCCCGGGCACAGCCTCATGATATCCGCCGAGTTCTGGAACTCCCAGGCGGGTCTCCCCCTCTCTTGCAGGGGGGCGATGCGACGACGAAGAAAATCTGCGCCAACTGCGCCTACAGTGAGCCCGGCAAGCCTGAGGCGAAGGATACGGGTGACGGGAATCTTCAGCCTATCGTCTTCCGGGGCCACGTTGCTCCAATCGTTGCCGCACACTACTGGGGTTTGGCGCAGGGCGGTAAATGGCTGCGGGTTCTCCTCGACAATCCAGCACCACTCTGCTCTCCATTCTTCCCATTTGCTGTGGAGCTCTCCCTCCAGATAAGCATCCTTCTTGCCAGTTCTCGAGATCCAAGCGATTCTGCCAGCAAGGGGCTCTCCTCTCTCGACTCGGGGCATAAAGAAGTGGCGGAAGAGGGCTACGTTTGGATGGACTCCGACAAAGTTTTTGCACAGATGTGCGAAAACTTCCATGGTCAGGACAGCATTGGGGGTGAAGTCAAGGAGGTGGAACCCGTAGGTGTTCATGATGTCGCAGAAAAATTCAGAGTAGGGCGGGCAGAGCCCGCAGTAGAAGAACAGCGCAAAGAAGGGATACCCGTTCGGAGCCAGTCTCGAAGCGGTAGCCGGGAGTACCTTCGTGCGTGGATGCGCTCGCGTCTCCGTCGACCAGAAAAGGTAGTAGTACTCCCTCAGCTCCTTTGCGTCAAGCTGAGGGGGGAAGATGGCCCGCTCCTTTCGCAGCGCCGCGAGCCGCTGCGCCTCGGCCGACTTCACGCCCTTCCCCTTGTCGGCTTTCGGAGCCATGGCGGAGGTGGTGGGGGAGATCGACGGCGTTGGTGGTGCTGGTGACAATGGGGGGCGGAGCGCTACTCTTTTTCAGCTTCGGGAAGAAGGGGGGAGCGGCGGAGATTTCCGAGACTGGAGTAGCAACCGGCGAAGTGGGCAAACTGCCCCTGTTTCCCCTGCTTATAAAGAGGGAGGGGACGGACGTTTCGCCCTTTCGAATAAAGAAACCATCCACGATCTCTCCCACGATGCCGCATTCAACGTGTGCCGTTCGGGGAGGGCGCTGTGGATACGGAGTGAGATACGGCGTAACCCAGGCCGCGCGTGCCCGTGCCCTGTTTTGGGCCTGGCCCAACAGCGCTCGGCACCGTGTGTGGCCCAGGCCCGGGGGCTCCTGTCGGTGTACTAGAGTAGGGGTACCCTAGTATCCCGAACTTGTGCACGGGCAGTTGCAGCACCCCGCGGCAAGGCTTGCTGGGCGACCGCCAAGGTCCTCCGTGGTTCCCTTGGAGCCATTCAAGAACAAAGTATTCAAGCCAAGGAGACGAGGCCCCGGCAAGAGGAGCTTGCCGGGAAGGCCAACCAAGGCATTTCAAGGAACTTGCCGCGACGCGCCACGCGTCCCGGCAAGACCCGGTGAGCGACAAGCTTCCGGGCGCGACAAGACAACGGCTGCGGCAAGGCGCTTGCCGCGGCAGGTTATCACTCTGCACCCGCGCTCCAGTGCATCCACCAGCGTGTCGCCCTGGGGCCTTCCCAGGCGCGCGTGGCAGGAGGCTGAGCAGCCAGCGGTGCGAGGTGGCAAGCGACGCTGACAAGATTACCATCGTGGCGAACGGTGGCGTCCCTGACGGTCCTTTTCTGCACTGTTTGGGCGACACAGACGGGCATTTAATGCCTTTGCCCCCTGCCGTCAGGGTTAGGTAGGATGCACTGTGCAGGTAGCTGTACCAACCGCAACTCCTTTTCCATTTTTACCCTCGTCTGTGTTGCCACCTGTCGGTGACCCCTTTGAGCATATAAAAGGAGGCCCATGCGCAACATAGAAGGGGTTCGGACCCAGAAAATCACACATGCTCGGTCTCGTTAGCAGCTAGAGTTTACTGTAGCACTCAGCGCTCTTGAACAAGAACACAATACAATCAGACAAGAACAGTAGGAGTATTATCTCTCTGGAGAGCTCCGAAGCTGGGTAAACTGCTCGTGTGCTTCGCCTCGATCTGCTTTTCGTGCGATCTCCGCCCCCTCGCCGAACCGAAAGGGGCTCGGTCCGCCGGTCCCATAGGTGTTCGTGGATCAGCTTCCCCGACAGGGGATCCACATGGGACCCACAAGACACCTAGGCGCACCTTGTGGGCTTGTGGCCCACTAGTGCACCCTCCCGAGGGCATTTGGAGAACTTTTATTTTCTGGTCATTTTTTATTGCACGGATAATTCAGAAAATAGAAATATAAAAGTATTTTTTACTTTATTAATTCTAAATAACAGAAAGTAAAAAGTGGGTACAGAAGGTGTGTTTACTAAATTCATCCATCTCGTGCCCATCAAAAGGAATCCATTAACAAGGTTGATCAAGTCTTATTAACAAACTTCTTCCGAATGACATGAAACCGGAGAATCTTCGTATAACACTAGGTTACCTCAACGGGGATATGCATGTCTCCAGTAATAAGAATATCATATTTCTTTTTGACAGTAGGAATAGGGAATTCAAAACCTCCAATAGTAATTCTTGAAATTTTTCCAATAGAATTGATACTATTTACTTGAGGTAGTTTCTTCGGAAAGTGTACCATATGCTCATTACCATTAACATGAAAAGTGACATTGCCTTTATTGCAATCAATAACAGCCCCTGCAGTATTCAAAAAGGGTCTACCAAGGATGACTTACATACTGTCGTCCTTGGGTATATCAAGAATAACAAAGTCCGTTAAGATAGTAACATTTGCAACTATGACAGGCATATCCTCAGAAATACCTATGGGTATAGCAGTTGATTTATCAACCATTTGCAAAGAAATTTCAGTTGGTGTAAACTTATTCGAATAAAGTCTATGGTATAAAGAGAAAGGCATAACACTAACACCAGCTCCCAAATCACATAAAGCATTTTTAACATAGTTTCTTTTAATGGAGCATGGTATAGTTGGTATTCCCAGATCTCCTAGTTTCTTTGGTATTCCACCCTTAAATGTATAATTAGCAAGCATGGTGGAAATTTTAGCTTCTGGTATCTTTCTCTTATTAGTAACAATATCTTTCATATACTTAGCATAAGGAGACATTTTCAAAATATCAGTCAAACGCAAGCGCAAAAAGACAGGTCTAAGCATTTGAACAAAGCGCTCAAAGTCTTTATCATACTTTTTCTTGGATGGTTTAGGGGTAAAGGGCATGGGTTTCTGACCCATGGCTCTCTTTCTTTTCCATGTTTCCTAGCAATGAATTCTCTTTTGTCATATCTTTTATTTTTAGTTTGTGGGTTATCAAGATCAACAACAGGTTCTATCTCCACATCATTATCATTACTAGGCCGAGCATCAACATGAACATTGTCATTATCATTATTACTAGGTTCATGTTCATCACCTGATTGCGTTTCAGCATCGGAAATAGAAGTATCATTTGGGTTCTCAGGTGTGTCAATAACAGGTTCACTAGAAGCATGCAAAGTTTTATCGTCATTCTTTTTCTTTTTATTACAAGAAGGACTAGGTGCATCAGTATTAATTCTCTAAGAGTCTTGCTCAATTCTTTTAGGATGGCCTTCTGGATACAAAGGTTCTTGAGTCATTTTACTACCTCTAGTCATAACTCTAACAACATGCTCATTATTTTTATTGTTCATCTCATTAAGCAAATCATTTTGTGCCTAAAGAACTTGTTATACTTGTGTTTTACCATGGAAGCATGTTTACTAACAAACTTGAGATCATTAACAATTCTACACATATAGTCACTCAAGTGTTCAAGCATATAAGCATTTCGTTTCAATTGTCTACTAACATATGCATTGAAATTCTCTTATTTAACAATAAGTTATCAAATTCATCCAAGCATTGACTAGCAGATTTATTATAAGGAATATCACCTTCATCAAATCTATAGAGAGAATTTACCTCTACCACCCGTGTCGGAGTATTAAGCCCATGTATTTCTTCAATTGGTGGTAAATTCTTAACATCTTAAGCTTTACTACCTTTTTCTTTCAAAGATTTCTTTGCCTCTTGCATATCTTCAAGACCGAGAAATAAAATACCCCTCTTCTTCGGAGTTGGCTTAGGTGGTCGTTTGGGAAGAGTCCAATATTTATCATTACTCAATATATTATTCAATAGCACTTCAGCTTGTTCAACAGTTTGTTCCCTGAAAACACAACCAGCACAACTATCTTGGTGGTCCCTAGAACCATCGGTTAGTCCATTATAAAAGATATCAAGTATTTCATTTTTCTTGAGAGGATGATCAGGCAAAGCATTAAGTAATTGCAGAAGCCTCCCCCAAGCTTGTGGGAGTCTCTCTTCTTAAATTTGCACAAACTTAAATATTTCCTTTAAGGCAGCTTGTTTATTATGAGCAAAAAAATATTTTTCAGAGAAGTAATATATCATATCCTGGGGACTACGCACACAACCAGGAGCAAGAGTTTTAAACCATATCTTAGCATCACCCTTTAATGAGAAAGGAAACAACTTAAGAATATAGTAATATTGATTTTTTTCCTCTTGAGCAAATAGGGTGGCTATATCATTTAAGTTGGTAAGATGTGCCACAACAGTTTCAGATTCATAACCATGGAAAGGATTAGATTCAACCAAAGTGATTAACTCGGGATCGACAGAGAATTCATAATCCTTACCAATAACAAATATAGGTGAAGTAGCAAACTTAGGATCATATTGCATTATAGGATTCAAAGATTTTTCTTTCAACTTGACTAGTAGTTTCTTAAGATCCTCTCTATCCTTACAAGCAAGAAAGTCCCTAGCTACCTCTCCATCCAGAACATAACCTTCAGGTATAACAGGCAATTCATATCTAGGAGTTCTAGGTCTAATAGGTGTTTCAAAGTTTTCAGTTTCAATAATTTCATCAGTTTCAAAAATATCATCAGTTTCAACATTCTCAATATCTTTAGCTCTAGCAATTTGTTCATCTAGAAATTCACCCAGTGGAATAGTATTATCAAGCAAAGTAGTAGTATCATCATAAGCATCATGCATAGTAGAAGTAGCGTCATCAATTACTTGCGACATATCAGAATTAATAGCCGGTGTAGGTGTCGCAAGCTTACGCAAAACAGAAGGTGAATCAAGTGTAAAGTATGATGGCAGTTCCTTACCTCCCCTCGTAGTAGAGGGAAAAAAATCTTGGTTTTGTTATGTTTCAAATTCCTCATGGTGATCAATCAGATATAAATCCCAAGTGACTCAGCAAATATAGCTATGCTCCCCGGCAATGGCGGAAGAAAAAGGTCTTGATAATCCACAAGTGTAGGGGATCACAACCATTTTTGAGGGTAAAGTATTCAACCCAAATTTATTGATTCGACACAAGGGGAGCCAAAGAATATTCACGAGTATTAGCAGTTGAGTTGTCACTTCAACCAGACCTGAAAGACTTAATATCTGCAGCAAAGTATTTAGTAGCAAAGTAGTATGGAAGTAACGGTAACGATGCCAAAAGTAATAGTAGCAGTTTTGTAGCGATTGTAACCGCAGTAGCAATGAAAGTAACTTAGCAAAGATCAATATGTGAAACCTCATATGCAATGGACCGACAATGATAAGTGTGTTGGATAATATTCATCATGTAGTAGTCATAACCTAGGGTGACACATAACTAGCTCCAACTCATCAATATAATGTAGGCATGTATTCCGTATATAGTCATACGTGCTTATAGAAGAGAACTTGCATGGCATCTTTTGTCCTACCCTCCTATGGTAGCAGGGTCCTAATGGTAACTATGGGATATTAAGGCCTCCTTTGAATAGAGAACCGAACCAAAGCATTAACACTTAGTGAATACATGAACTCCTCAAATTACGGTAATCACCAGAAAGAATCCCAATTATTGTCACCTTAGGGTATGCAGATCATAACTCGTAATAGGTGTCTACAACTTGCAAGATAGGATCAAGAACACAAATATATTCATGAAAACATAATAGGTTCAGATCTGAAATCATGCCACTCGGGCCCTAGTGACAAGCATTAAGCATAGCAAAGTCATAGCAACATCAATCTCAGAACATAGTCGATACTAGGGATCAAACCCTAATAAAAACATGATTACATGATAAATCTCATCCAACCCATCACCGTCCAGCAAGCCTAAGATGGAAAGTATCATGAAATTGGTGATGGAGGAAGGTTGGTGAAGATGATGGCGATGAATCACCCTCTCCGGAGCCCTGAACGGACTCCAGATCAGCCCTCCTGATGAAGAATAGGAGGCGGCGGCGGCTCCGTATCATAAAACATGACGACTCCTTCTCTTTGATAGGTACTTATAGAGTTGGATTTAGGGTCGGAGGAGGTCCAGGGGGCCCAAAATCCTGTAGTGCACGCCATAGGGGGGTGGGAGCACCCCCAGGGCTTGTGGCCTCTGGGTGGCCCCCTCTGGTACTTCTTGCACCAATAGTTTTTGTATATCCCATAAAAATTCTCCGTAAATTTTCAGGTCAATCCGAGAACTTTGATTTCTACACAAAAATAACACCATGGCAATTCTGCTGAAAACAGCGTTAGTCCGTGTTAGTTCCATTCAAATCATGCAAATTAGAGTCCAAAACAAGGGCAAAAGAGTTTGGAAAAGTAAATACGACGGAGACATATCAGTGATCCTCACGACCCTGTCTTAGGCAATTGGGGCAGCTGCGTAGTCTCGCGCCTTCACGTGGAGCGATTAGCCAAGCAAGGTTATCTGCCAGATTCAGATCTGACGATGACCCGTGCAGGTTTGACATCTATGAATGGTCAAGTGCACACAGAGAACCACCAGTCCCCTTGAGATGGTGAGAGGGTATGTTTCGTCTCTTTTCTGCTACGTGGATTAGGATTCCCTATCCACCCCTTCCTCCGGGGTCTGCTGGAGTTTTATGGGCTACAACTCCATCACTTCACCCCCAACGCTATCCTTCATATTGCGGGGTACGTCACCCTTAGTGAGATGCACCTCGGATGCGAGGCGCGCTTCGAGCTGTGGTGAAGGTACTTATTGCTTAATGCCCTGCTCCCAGCCAAAAAGTTGTATGAGGTTGGGGCAGCTGAAGTCTGTCGCATTGAAGGAATAGACTACCCGCCTAGCTCACCTCGGGCGGACACCGGCTTCTGGCCCACTAAATGGTTTTATATAGATGATGTCCCTCTCTGGGAGCCGGTTCGGCCAGGACTCCCCTCATTCTCTATGGAGCCCCCAAACAAGGGATATAGTTGGTGGCCCAAGAGCCCGACCTGAGAAGAAAATGCCAAAGTAACGGAACTAGCGGCTCGAGTGACATAGCTGACTCGCATTGGTCTAACCATTATTGATGTAATGGCCACGACGATAGACCAAAGAGTCCAACCACTTCGGCAGTGCCCCCACTTATTGTGTGAGTACAACGGGACTGATGATTCTTCATGAACCATCCGAGAGAGCTTCTCGACCAAGCAACTTTCGGGACAGCACTGGCCGGAATCTATCAAGGGACAGCAGAAGACTTCGCCGATGTCAGTTCCGCAATGGGTTGTGTTGTTATAATCCTGCTCAAATAGTAAGTTCGTTTATTGATCTCCTCTCCTTCATTAAGTTTGTCTCAGTGTCTAACCCTCCGTGTACTTTAAATAGAGATGGGAGTGTTGACTTGAGGGTGTGAGCAGCCCGGCACCTGAGCCAACGAGGACAAATATCGGGCCCTTATTTATGAAGGGAGCAGGTTTTTCATGGAGAGCCTTGACGGCTCAAGGGTTGCTGTTACCCATGAAGCACCGGGGATGAGGCCGGCTTCATCGGTAACACTCCCTTCCTCAACTTGAAAGAGAGCCCCTCGTCCTCTAGCCCCTAGCCGTCTGACTTCTCCTCCGAAGGGACGACGCTCCAAGGGCCTATGCAGAGAAACGGCTCCGCAGGAAAGGGTCTCCCAGGAGGTGCAAGAAGCTCAAGCCAAGGTCACAGGGGAGCGCCCCTTCGATCAACAAGTAATTTTTTATTACTGCCAATGCTAGGACATGTCGGGTATTTAACTTACCCGATCATTCTGCATACAAACCTCAGCAACTAGTGCAAGAGTCACGGGAGCCGCAGCCTCACCTAGGGAGGCAGAAACTCATGCTCCCTCTGGGATTACATCCAAAGCCCCTCGACCCGAGGACTCAGCGACTAGCTCAGCTACCTCCCCGAGATCCAATGTGCAGCGAATTACTACCGACGGAAAGCTTCCCTAAGGAATCTGGCCTTCTCGGATCAGGAGTTCACTACTCTAAGCGCGGTGGATGCGTATCTCGGGGGAGCCCGAGGTGCCTTCGATCAATAGCTGGACGTCTTGTCATGGGGCATGTGGGTAAGATTTTATCCAAATTCTTGGGACTTTGAATTTCGTGTATTTGTTTGAGGACAAACATGACTACCCTTTACGGTAGTAGCCCCTAAGGCTTGGGATGGGTTGCCAGGACTGTGCCAAGGCTTGAAAAACAATTGATGGTTGCGGCCCCCTTACAGGAGGCTCGATGTAAGAATGATTGATAACCCACAAGTGTAGGGGATCGCAACAGCTTTCGAGGGGAAAGTATTCAACCCAAATTTATTGATTTGACACAAGGGGAGCCAAAGAATATTCTTGAGTATTAGCAGTTGAGTTGTCAATTCAACCACACCTGGATAACTTAGTATCTGTAGCAAAGTATTTAGTAGCAAAAGTGGTATGATAATAAAGGTAACGGTAGCAAAAGTAAAGATAAATGTTTTTGGGTTTTTGTAGTAGTTGTAACAGTAGCAACGGAAAAGTAAATAAGCGAAGAACAATATGTGAAAAGCTCGTAGGCAATGGATTAGTGATGGATAATTATGCCGGATGCAATTCCTCATGTAATAGCTATAACATAGGGTGATATAGAACTAGCTCCAATTCATCAATGTATTGTAGGCATGTATTCCGTAAATAGTCATACGTGCTTATGGAAAAGAACTTGCATGCCATCTTTTGTCCTACCCTCCCGTGGAAGCGGGGTGCTAGCGGAAACTAAGGGATATTAAGGCCTCCTTTTAATAGAGAACCGGAACAAAGCATTAGCACATAGTGAATACATGAACTCCTCAAACTACGGTCATCACAGAGAAGTATCCCGATTATTGTCACTTCAGGGTTGTCGGATCATAACACATAATAGGTGACTATAGACTTGCAAGATAGGATCAAGAACACACATATATTCATGAAAACATAATAGGTTCAGATCTGAAATCATGGCACTCGGGCCCTAGTGACAAGCATTAAGCATAGCAAAGTCATAGCAACATCAATCTCAGAACATAGTGGATACTAGGGATCAAACCCTAACAAAACTAACTTGATTACATGGTAAATCTCATCCAACCCATCACCGTCCAGCAAGCCTATGATGGAATTACTCACGCACGGCGGTGAGCATCATGAAATTGGTGATGGAGGATGGTTGATGATGACGACGGCGACGAATCCCCCTCTCCGGAGCCCCGAACAGACTCCAGATCAGCCCTCCCGAGAGAGATTAGGGCTTGGCGGCGGCTCCGTGTCGTAAAACGCGATGAAACTTTCTCCCTGATCTTTTTCTCCCCGAATGTGAATATATGGAGTTGGAGTTGAGGTCGGTGGAGGTCCGGGGGGCCACGAGATAGGGGGGCGCGCCCTACAGGGGGGGGGGGCGCCCCCTGTCTCATGGACAGGCCCTAGGCCCCCTGGTGTATTTCTTTCACCCATAAATTCTTATTAATTCCAAAAGGTGCCTCCGTGGATTTTCAGGATATTCCGAGAACTTATCTTTTCTACACATAAAACAACATCATGGCAGTTCTGCTGAAAACAGCGTCAGTCCGGGTTAGTTTCATTCAAATCATGCAAGTTAGAGTCCAAAACAAGGGCAAAAGTGTTTGGAAAAGTAGATACGTTGGAGACGTATCAACTCCCCCAAGCTTAAACCTTTGCTTGTCCTCAAGCAATTCAGTTGATAAACTGAAAGTGATAAATAAAAACTTTTACAAACTCTGTTTGCATTTGGTTTTGTAACATGAAAAGCCAGCATTCAAGTTTCAGCAAATATTATGAACTAACCATACTCACAATAACACTTAGCTCTCACAATTACTCATATCAATAGCATAATCAGCTAACGAGCCATAATAATAAAACTCGGATGACAACACTTTCTCAAAATAATCATAACATGATATAACACAATGGTATCTCGCTAGCCCTTTCTGAGACCGCAAAACATAAATGCAGAGCACCTTTAAAGATCAAGGACTGACTAAACATTGTAGTTCATGGTAAAAGAGATCCAGTCAAGTCATACCCAATATAAACCAATAGTAATGGATGCAAATGACAGTGTGCTCTCCAGCGGGTGCTTTTTAATAAGAAGGGTGATGACTGAACATAAAAGTAAATAGATAGGCCCTTCGCAGAGGGAAGCAGGGATTTGTAGAGGTGCCAGGGCTCGATTTTAAAATAGAGATTGAATAACATTTTGTGCGGCATACTTTCACTGTCAACGCAACAACTATGAGATGGCTGTATCTTCCATACTAAATGCATTATAGGAAGTTCCCAAACAGAATGGTAAAGGTTTATACTCTCCCAACCACCAGCAAGCATCAATCCATGGCTTGCTCGAAACAACGAGTGCCTCCAACATACAATAGCCCTGGGGGAGTTTTGTTTAATTATTTTGATTTGCTTTGATCTTTTTGGATCATGGGACTGGGCATCCCGGTTACCAGCTCTTTCTCGTGAATGAGGAGCGGAGTCCACTCCTCTTGAGAATAACCCACCTAGCATGGAAGATATAGGCAGCCCTAGTTGTAACATGAGCTGCTCGAGCATACGAAACAAAATTTTATTTGAAGGTTTGGAGTTTGGCACATACAAATTTACTTGGAACGGCAGGCAAATACCGCATATAGGAAGGTATAGTGGACTCATATGGAACAACTTTGGGGTTTAAAGAGTTTGGATGCACAAGCAGTATTCCCGCTTAGTACAGGTGAAGGCTAGCAAAAGACTGGGAAGCGACCAACTGAGAGAGCGACAACAGTCATAAACATGCATTAAAATTAATTCACACCGAATACAAGCATGAGTAGGATATAATCCACCATGAACATAAATATCATGAAGGCTATGTTGATTTGATTCAACTACATGCGTGAACATGTGCCAAGTCGAGTCACTCAATTCATTCAAAGGAGGATACCATCCCATCATACCACATCATAATCATTCTAATAGCATGTTGGCACGCAAGGTAAACCATTATAACTCATAGCTAATCAAGCATGGCACAAGAACCTATAATCTCTAAATGTCATTGCAAATATGTTTACTTCATGATAGCTGACTCAGAAATGATGAACTCATCATATTTACAAAAACAAGAGAGGTCGAGTTCATACCAGCTTTTCTCATCCCAATAAGTTCATCATATATCATCATTATTGCCTTTCACTTGCACGACCGAACGATGTGTATAATAATAAAAATGCACGTGCATTGGACTAAGCTGGAATCTGCAAGCATTCAACTCAAGAGAGAAGAGATGGTAATATGGGCTCTAAGTTAAATAAACAATCATGCTTATAAGAGCCACTAAGCATTTTCAATATGGTCTTCTCGACCCCCAAAAGAAAGAAAATAAAATAAAACTATTTACACGGGAAAGCTCCCAACAAGTAAAAAGAAGAACTAGAAATATTTTTGGGTTTTCATTTTAATTGCTACTACAAGCATGGAAATTAAACTAACTAATTTTTTTGGTTTTTCTTAAGGTTATCAAACACACAAGAAGAAAACTAGAAAAAGAAATTTAAACTGGCATGGATAATACAATGAAAGTGTATGAGCACCGACGACTAGTGTGTGAACATGAATGTAAGGTCGGTGAGAAATACTTACCCCCCCAAGCTTAGGCTTTTGGCCTAGGTTGGTTTAATACCAATGACCGCCTGGCTGATATCCATAAGTGAAACTGGGGTTGTACTGAGATGCAGAGGCGACCGCCTCCTGAGCAGCAGCGTGTTGGCGAGCTGCCTCCATTCCCCTCTCGTATTTAGCTGCTTCTTCCCTGGTGACAACATATCTTCCTTTTGCCTGATAATCAAAAAGGTAGGGAGCAGGAAGAGTAACAGGGACGATGTTGCGTCTGTCATAGATTAGTCGATAATGGAGGAATTGTTCATTCCTCTCAAGAAAATGATGATCGAACATAGCTTCTTTATCCAAATAAACAGGAGGTAAAATCATATCCCCCTCTCGTGGGGCTATATTAAGAAAATTAGCCACATGGGTTGCATAAATTCCTCCAAATAAATCCCCCCTTCTACTATTATTCTGCAACCTACGTGCAACTATTGCCCCCAAGTTATAACCTTTATAACCTGACACAGCACTCTTGAGGACACAAAGATCAGGGACACACATGTGACATGCTTCATCCTTACCGTTAATGCATCTACCAATAAAAAGAGCAAAATAATGTATAGCAGGAAAATGAATGCTCCCTATGGTAGCTTGTGCTATGTCCCTAGATTCTCCCACAGTAATACTAGCAAGAAAATCTCTAAATTCAGATTTGCGAGGATCATTAATATTACCCCACTGCGGGAGTTTGCAAGCAGTTGTGAAATCCTCTAAATCCATGGTATAAGATGTATCATAAATATCAAACATGACACTAGGAGAATTACGCGCACAGATATATTGGAACCACCGCACAAAGGAATCAGTCAATTGATAGTATTGAGGACACTTATCTTGTAAGAAGTCCTCCAGCTCGGCATTACACACATATGCGTCAAATTCCTCCTTGAAGCCTGCTTCGACCATAAAATCATCGGATGGCCACTCGCAAGCCCGTACATTTGCGTCCCTCGGCAATTCGACATCTTGCTCACGTATAGCAATCCTTGGTCCTTTCTTTGCCAAGGAACCACCTTGGTACATTCTTCTAAGCATATTTCTTTTTCTGAAAATTTCTGAAATTTTAGTAACTTCAAAATAAAAGTGAATAAAACTAAACAAGATTGATAGGAACTACTCCTACAAGTGCCTAGAGCCTATATCATGCACTAGAATTGCTTGGGACCTCAAAAATTTAACATGCAAGCTCAAGAACATGGTCACCTATGCAGCAAAAATTTGCAATGAATAAAGCACTAGAACAAAAACTAATTGGACCAATGGAGGAGTCACATACCAAGCAACAATCTCCCAAAGCAGTTTTGTGAATGGAGCATTGAGCTAAGAGATCGAAAATCGCAGCAAAACGAGCTAGAACTCGTGCTTGAGCTGGATGGGGATTTTTTTGGGTAGAAGATGAAGTGTGTGGGTGCTGGCATAAGTGGAGGGGGGCCACCACGGGCCCACGAGACAGGGGGGCGCGCCCTATAAGGGGGGCGCCCTCCACTCTCATGGCCTGGTGCTTGCCCCTCCTGCAGTGTTTTCAGTGCCTAAAATCCTCAAATATTCCAGAAAAAATCATACTAAATTTGCAGGGCATTTGGAGCACTTTTATTTTCGGACTATTTTTAATGCACAGATAATTCAGAAAACAGACGGATAATACTATTTTTGCTTTATTTAATCTAAATAACAGAAAGTAAAAAGAGGGTACAGAAGGTTGTGCCTTCTAGTTTCATCCATCTCATGATCATCAAAATGAACCCACTAACAAGGTTGATCAAGTCTTGTTAACAAACTCATTCCGAATAACACGGAACCGGAGAAATGTCGAATAACACTAAGTTACCTCAATGGGGATATGAAAATCCCCAACAATAAGAATATCATACTTTTTCTTGATAGTAGGGAGAGAAAATTCAAAATATCCAAAAATGATAGTTGGAACTTTTTCAATAGAATTGATGCTATGAACTTGAGATTGTTTCCTCGGAAAGTGTACCGTATGCTCATTACCATTAACATGAAATGTGACATTGCCTTTGTTGCAATCAATAACAGCCCCTGCAATATTAAGAAAAGGTCTACCAAGGATAATAGACAAACTATCCTCCTCGGGAATATCAAGAATAACAAACTCCGTTAAGATAGTGACATTTGCAACCACAACAGGCACATCCTCACAAATACCGACAGGTATAGCAGTTGATTTATCAGCCATTTGCAAAGATATTTCAGTAGGTGTCAACTTATTCAATTCAAGTCTACGATATAAAGATAGAGGCATAACACTAACACCGGCTCCAAGATCACATAAAGCAGTTCTAACATAGTTTCTTTTAATGGAGCATGGTATAGTTGGTACCCCGAGATCTCCAAGTTTCTTTGGTATTCCACCCTTAAAAGTGTAATTAGCAAGCATGGTGGAAATTTCAGCTTCCGGTATCTTTCTTTTATTTGTGATGATATCCTTCATATACTTAGCATAAGGATTTACTTTCAGCATATCAGTTAAGCGCATAAGTAAGAAAATAGGTCTAATCATTTCAGCAAAGCGCTCAAAATCCTCATCATCCTTTGACTTGGATGGTTTAGGAGGGAAGGGCATGGGTTTCTGAACCCATGGTTCTCTTTCTTTACCGTGATTCCTAGCAACAAAATCTCTCTTATCATAATGTTGATTCTTTGATTGTGGGTATCAAGATCAACAGCAGGTTCAATCTCTACATCATTGTTTTTGCTAGGTTGAGCATCAACATGAACATTATCATTAAGTTCATGTTCATCACCTGATTGAGTTTCAGCATCAGAAATAGAAATATCATTGGGATTCCCAGGTGTGTCTATGACAGGTTCACTAGAAGCATGGAAGGTTCTATCATCTTTCTTTTTCTTCTTTTTAGAAGAACTAGGTGCCTCTAAATTATTTCTCTGAGAATCTTGCTCGATTCTCTTAGGGTGGCCTTCAGGATACAAAGGTTCCTGGGTCATTCTACCAGCTCTAGTAGCCACTCTAACAGCAAAGTCATTTTTATTATTCAATTCATCAAGCAAATCATTCTGAGCTTTAAGTACTTGCTCAGCTTGAGTAGCAACCATAGAAGCATATTTGCTAACGCGGTGAAGTTCATCTTTAACTCTAGCCAGATTATCGCTTACACGTCCTATCTCGAAAGTATTATTCTTTAACTCTCTACCAACATAAGCATTAAAACTTTCTTGTATAGCAAGTCATCAAATTCATCTAAGCATGGGCTATCAAATTTAGTAGAGGGGATTTCAACTTTATCATATCTATAGAGAGAATTTACCTTTACTACCTGTGTCGGGTTATAAAGACAATGTGGTTTTGGCGGTATATTAAGACCATGTATTTCTTCAATAGGAGGTAAATTCTTAACATCTTCAGCTTTAATACCTTTTTCCTTCATTGATTTCTTTGCCTCTTGCATATCTTCAGGACTGAGAAATAAAACACCTCTCTTCTTCGGAGTGGGTTTAGGAATAGGCTCAGGAGTTGGCTCAATTGGTTCAGGAATTGTCTCAGGAATTGGCTAAGGAAGAGTCCATTTTTTTCATTAGTCAACATATTATTCAATAATGTTTCATCTTCGTCGACTGTTCTTTCCCTGAAAACACAACCAACACAACTATCCAAGTAGTCCTTGGAAGCATCGGTTAGTCCATTATAAAAGATATCAAGTATTTCATTTTCTTAAGATGATGATCAGGCAAAGCATTAAGTAACCGGAGAAGCCTCCCCCAAGCTTGTGAGAGACTCTCTTCTTTGATTTGCACAAAATTATATATTTCCCGCAAGGCAACTTGTTTCTTATGGGCAGGGAAATATTTAGCAGAGAAGTAATAAATCATATCCTGGGGACTATGCACACAACCAGGAGCAAGAGAATTGTACCAAGTCTTAGCATCACCCTTTAATGAGAACGAAAATATTTTAAGGATATAAAAATAGCGAGACTTCTCATCATTAGTAAACAGGGTAGCTATATCAGTCAACTTGGTAAGATGTGCCACAATAGTTTCAGATTCATGGCCATAAAAAGGATCAGATTCAACTAAGGTAATAATCTCAGGATCAATAGAGAATTCATAATCCTTATCAGTAACACAAATAGGTGAAGTAGCAAAAGCAGGGTCAGGTTTCGTTCTAGCATTAAGAGACTGCTGCTTCCATTTAGCTAATAATTTCTTAAGATCATATCTATCATTGCAAGCAAAGATTTCCCTAGCAGCTTCTTCATTCATAACATAACCCTTAGGAACAACAGGTAATACATAATCATTGGGAGAACCTTCATCATCACTATCATTAATAATAGGTTCTTCAGTAATTTCATTCCCCCTAACTCTAGCAAGTTGTTCATCAAGAAATTCACCTAATGGCAAAGTAGTATCAAGCACAGAAGTAGTTTCATCATGCATAGCAGAAGTGGCATCATCAATAACATGCGACATATCAGAATTCATAGCAGTAGCAGGTTTAGGTGTCGAAAGCCTACTAATAAGGGAAGGAGAATCTAGTGCAGAGCTAGATGGCAGTTCCTTACCTCCCCTCATAGTTGAGGGCAAAATAGTAGTTCGGTCGTCTTTCAAGTTCTTCATAGTGATCAACAAATATAAATCCCAAGTGACTCAGAGAATAGAGCTATGCTCCCCGGCAACGGCGCCAGAAATTAGTCTTGATAACCCACAAGTGTAGGGTATCGCAATAGCTTTCAAGGGTAAAGTATTCAACCCAAATTTATTGATTCGACACAAGGGGAGCCAAAGAATATTCTTGAGTATTAGGAGTTGAGTTGTCAATTCAACCACACCTGGATAACTTAGTATCTGTAGCAAAGTATTTAGTAGCAAAAGTGGTATGATAATAAAGGTAACGGTAGCAAAAGTAAAGATAAATGTTTTTGGGTTTTTGTAGTAGTTGTAACAGTAGCAATGGAAAACTAAATAAGCGAAGAACAATATGTGAAAAGCTCGTAGGCAATGGATCAGTGATGGATAATTATGCCGAATGCGATTCCTCATGTAATAGCTATAACATAGGGTGATATAGAACTAGCTCCTATTCATCAATGTAATGTAGGCATGTATTCCATAAATAGTCATACATGCTTATGGAAAAGAACTTGCATGACATCTTTTGTCCTACCCTCCCATGGAAGCGGGGTCCTAGCTGAAACTAAGGGATATTAAGGCCTCCTTTTAACAGAGAACCGGAACAAAGCATTAGCACATAGTGAATACATGAACTCCTCAAACTATGGTCATCACCGAGAAGTATCCCGATTATTGTCACTTCGGGGTTCTCGGGTCATAACACATAATAGGTGACTATAGACTTGCAAGATAGGATCAAGAACACACATATATTCATGAAAACATAATAGGTTCAGATCTGAAATCATGGCACTCGGGCCCTAGTGACAAGCATTAAGCATAGCAAAGTCAAAGCAACATCAATCTCAGAACATAGTGGATACTAGGGATCAAACCCTAACAAAACTAACTTGATTACATGGTAAATCTCATCCAACCCATCACCGTCCAGCAAGCCTACGATGGAATTACTCACACACGGCGGTGAGCATCATGAAATTGGTGATGGAGGATGGTTGATGATGATGACGGCGACGAATCCCCCTCTCAAGGAGCCCCGAACGGACTCCAGATCAGCCCTCCCAAGAGAGATTAGGGCTTGGCGGCGGCTCTGTGTCGTAAAATGCGATGAAACTTTCTGCCTGATTTTTTTCTCCCTGAACGTGAATATATGGAGTTGGAGTTGAGGTCGGTGGAGGTCCAGGGGGCCCACGAGATAGGGGGCGCGTCCTACAGGGCGCGCGCCCCTGTCTCGTGGACAGGCCCTGGGCCCTCTGGTGTATTTCTTTCTCCCATACATTCTTATTAATTCCAAAAAGTGCCTCCGTGGATTTTCATGATATTCCGAGAACTTTTCTTTTCTACACATAAAACAACATCATGGCAGTTCTGCTGAAAACAGCGTCAGTCCGGGTTAGTTTCATTCAAATCATGCAAGTTAGAGTCCAAAACAAGGGCAAAAGTGTTTGGAAAAGTAGATACGTTGGAGACGTATCAATGATCAACTGACCGATGCATTGACCCAAACAAAGGGGAAGCCGGATGCTGCTCTAACCGAGGTGGAGTAGGTGAAGAAATTTACTAGGGAGGCGCACGGTAAGTGATCATGCTAACCGTTATGTATGCTATGAAGGGAATGAGATAGCCCTAATGCCAACATACCTTGTAGCAGCGGAAGCCCCAGGTCATCTTGAAAGAGACCAGAAGCAGGCGACGAAGATTTGTTGTATGTGGAGTTGCAACACGAAGTGAGCCGCCATGTGGCTAGTCAAAGATTGGACAACATTAATGCGCTTAGGGAAAAAAGCACAACAGGTCCAGGAGATTGAGAGCTTGAAAGCTTGGCTTGCTGCCGCAGAATCAAAGAATCGGCAAATGATGAAATGATTTTGGTAAGCCACTTTTTCCGAAGAATGTGTCTTTCATGAAGTGCAGCTGAGGGCATGATTAGACTAACATCACCAATGTGACAACTTCTTTGACTGCTTTGCGCCTGATGCCCGAGGAGATGGTGTATCATTTATCCGTGGTGCATGAAAGCACTTGGAAATTGATGAAAGATGTTTACCAAGCTTTATGGACCTAGGTGGAGCAGGTCTTTACCAGGCTTTATGGACCTAGGTGGAGCAGGTCCCTGAAGACATGGCAGTTCTGGCCGACCAACTGAGAAGAGCTCGATGCTGGCTCCAGGATTGGAAAGTCTCCTCCTGCCGAGAAGGTGCAAGGGAGGCCTAGGCTATGGTGAAAAACCATTACACTGGCTTAAATGCGACAAAGTTAGCCAAGGTAGGACTCATGGGGCCTGACGATGAAGAAATCCTGAACAACAATGTGTACGAAAGTGTAATGCATGTGACGCGATTCTCGTAGAAATATTGCATGTTGGAAACCTTAATAGACAGGCTAGGCCGTGCATAATTTGTTTTTTTGTGTGACTTTATGTATCAAAGTACTTTATGTCAATTCTTAGTCCGTAAATCCAAACTCAGCCAACCGTTGGCTTCCACCTCCTCAGCAAATAGCCGAGGACTGTCCTGTACTACTATCTGAAATCATCGGACCTGTTGCTTTGGGTGACAAGGTAATCGGACTATGCAGCTCAAAAGACAAGAGGAAGATAGAAAGTTATGTTATATTACTATTTAACATAAGAAACATCTTCCGAGGAAAATAGTACTTCCAACAGTTCCTTTCCTCGGGTCTTTGTGTTGAACACCTTGGTCTACAGATGAGTAACCACAGGGTTAAAGCCCATGGTCGAGGTTTGAAGAGACCTCGCTCCACATTAACCCTATGTCGTGGCCGACCAATTTGAACTATAAGACTGCTAGCTTTCGGCTTTATCCGTCTTAGGTACTGCACCGGCTGACCCGAGAGTAACAATCACATCGGTGCTCCCTTTGCCCCCTAGCCAAAATATCGGGAATGTAAGGGGCAAACACAAGAGCCGGGCAACCCAACTTTGGCCAAATGTTAAGTTAAATCGATGCATATGATGGCTTTAAAGACAATAGTGCGTAAGAAGTGGAACCATCCGTGTTTTGAAAAGAACATGCTTAATTTGACCTTCGAGATCATTTCAAAATGGTCTGAGGTGTAAGAACAAGGAAAAAAAAGGAAAAGACAAAGAAGAAGAGGTGTAAGTTATGTACATTGGCAGTGTGCAGAGCGTCAGCCATAGAAGCATCGGAGTAGCGCCGTGTTCCAAGAGTTAGGCTCTAGTCAGCCATCCTTTGGATCTCTAGTTCGATAGGCTCCTCCAATTATCACTTGGTCGATGATGAATGGCCCGTCCCATTTAGGTGAGAGTTTGTGCTTCTGCTTTTTGGGATGTAATCTCTTGACGAGGTCCCCAATGTTGAAGTCCTTTGCACGGACCTCTGTGTCGTGGTAGCATCGGGCCTGTTGTTGATATATGGCGGACCTTCACAACTGTAGGATGGTCCAAACGTGACAGTCGAATCAGATACCTGTCGATGAAACTGTGTGCGACATCAATCATAAATGGTGATGTAATAAAACCATCAAAAAAGATGCAAAACATTTGTGATGGCGGTGACATCAAATACGGTTCATATTAGAGTTGCGTGTGCGATGAGTGGCAAATGGTTAATCGAGAAAGAACTGTTTGCAATGATGCAGAACAACAGAAACAGGTAGCCAGATGAGGGTGTGTGCGATATACGGCAGACAGTTCACTAGGATGAACTATGTGTCATTAGGCAACACAATGGAAATGGTTCAACTGAACAAGATGTGTGTGATACACGACAAACAGGTCCGTAATCAGAAATGTGTGCGAAGACCAATAATAACCCAAACGGTTGCTGCTAATATGCCATGTGATTTGCTCTATCTACAGAAGAATAACATGTGTATATATATAACTGATAAACATCCAATTACATAAGTGACTATAAAGATCATTCGCACACACCTCAATAAACAATTGCATGCATTCTAAACTAGGAGAAACGATCGTCTGGTCATCTACTTCTTATGACGCTCCCTCCAGTGCTTTGTGGCTTGATCCCTCGTCCGGGGCAGGAACAAGACACTCTCTCACGTCAACGATCCGCATGTACATCTCGTAGCTTGTGTACGCGTCCTTGGCCGCGTACTTGACATGTTGTTCATCCAGTCTCTCATGCCAGACATTGTGCCTAGCGTTCTTGTCCTTCTTGCTCTCATCGTTCATCTTCAGGTAGTAGGGGTCGATGATGGCCCAGACGATGTCAACCAGGGAGTTCTTTTTGTTGTTGTCGCTGCCCCAGACCTTGTAGTGGTCCTGGATGTTGACAAGATTCTGGCATTTCAAGTTGAAACCTTGAGCGCTTTTAGATCGTTGGTGGTGTCCACCGTAGCGAAACTGTACTCGGAGCTATTGATAAACCTGGAGGAACGCTCGCAAGGCCTTGTGGCCAGGTGGTAGTGGTAGACAAGGATGTCATGTCGCACGCACAACTGGGCGATGGCAACCTTCTGATTGTGCCGGGCACGACCGATGGTGTACTCGAGGTCGAAGCCGACCACTTGGTACTTGTCCTCGGGAAGCAACTGCTCCATAGTTTGGATGGATCTCTCCACCGAGACCGGATCATCCGTGTACACCACTAAGAGGGCCTTCCCCCTACGTGGGTGTCCACCACGTCGTGCGTGGTGAACTGCATGCCGTTGTCGTCGTCGGCCACTGGGAGTGCCATTGGAGCCACGGGGAGTGCCATTGGAACCGCTGGATGTCCTCTCTGTATGTGTCGTCATGGGTGTTCTTATTGTGTCATGTGGCATGAGAGATGAAGGTAAATGGCCGCAGGAATAAATGGGGGCTGGGCAGCATGGATTCTCGGCGCGTCCACATGGCAGTTTTTGTAGCGGGTAACCGCATCATCGCGCCGTGCCCGACGCAACCGCATGCACACGAACATGCGTGATCGTGTGCCAGCCCCAAACACTGGCAGCACACGTGGAGGGACGAGGGTAGAGCGCCCGGAGGGATGCGAGATCAGAGCACGCACGGCAGGACGCGAGTAGAGTGTGCTGCGGCCGCCTCAACCGCAAGCAGCCACACGCAGGAAATGGCCGCCTACAAGCCGGCCGATAGTTGTGTCGCTGCGTAGAGAGCGGCCGTGTGCTACTACCTCCGTCTTGGTCTATTAGTCCCCTTTATATTCTATGCCATACTTTGCCCTTAAATTTAACCAACAAAATGTTAATGCATGTTATAAAATTTATATAATTGGAAACTATGCTCAAATATGAATCCAATGATATAATATTTGGCGACATGCATTCATATTTTATTAGTTAAATCCTACTTATAAACCAGGACGGGGTATATGCTACTTCTTGAGCTTGCGTTGGTTTTTCCTTCAAGAGGAAAGGGTGAAGCAGCAAAGTAGAGATAATTATTTCCCTCAGTTAGAGAACCAAGGTATCAATCCAGTAGGAGAAGAAGGCGCAAATCACCAATACCTGCATCAAACATTGCACCCAACGCGATAAGGGTTGTCAATCCATTCACAGTCACTTGCAAAGGTGACATCTGACAGAGATAGATAAATAAAACTAAACAAAAGATTAAATATTTTTCGGTTTTTTGGTTTATAGATCTAAAAATAAAAGATTGCAAAATTGTAGATCAGAAACTAATATGATGGAAAATAGACCCGAGGGCCATAGGTTTCACCAGAGGCTTCTCTCTTGAAGGCAAAAAATATGGTGGGTGAACAAATTACTGTCGAGCAATTAATAGAAAAACGCAAAGTTATGACGATATCTAGGGCAATGATTATGTAATATAGGCATCACGTCTGTGTCAAGCAGACCGACTCCTGCCTACAACTACTACTATTACTCCACACATCAACCGCTATCCAGCATGCATCTAGAGTATTAAGTTCATAAAGAACGGAGTAACGCCTTAAGTAAGATGACATGATGTAGAGGAATAAACTCATGCAATATGATATAAACCCCATCTTTTTATCCTCGATGGCAACAATTCAATACGTGTCTCGCTAGCCCTACTTTGTCACTAGGTGAAATCACGCAAGGTTGAAACCAAAGCTAAGAACCTCTCCCATTGCAAGAAAAACCAATCTAGTTGGCCAAACCAAACCGATAATTCGAAGAGAAATACAAAGATATCAAATCATGCATATAAGAATTCAGAGAGGATTCAAATAATATTCATTGATAAGCTGATCATAACTCTACAATTCATCGGATCTCGACAAACACACTGCAAGATTACATCGGATAGATCTCCAAGAACATCGAGGAGAACATGGTACTGAGAATCAAAGAGAGAGAAGAAGCCATCTAGCTACTAGCTATGGACATGTAGGTTAGAGGTAAACTACTCACGCTTCATCGGAAGGGCAATAAGCTTGATGTAGATGCCCTCCGTGATCAAACCCCCCTCCGGAAGGATGCCGGAAAAGGCCCCAAGATGGGATCTCATGGGAATAGAGGGTTGTGGCGGTGGAATAGTGTTTTCATGGATGCTTCTGGTGGTTTGGGAACATATGTGAATATATAGGAGGCAGAACTAGGTCAGGGGAGTCACGAGGGGCCCATAAGGTAGGGGCGCGCCCTACCCCCTGGGCGCGCCCTACCCCCTGGGCGCGCCCTCCACCTTGTCGCCGCCTCGTGGCTCTTCTGACTTGAACTCCAAGTCTCCTGGGTGTCTTCTGGTCCAAGAAAAATCATCGTGACGTTTCATTCTATTTGGACTCCGTTTGGTATTCCATTTCTGCTAAGCTCAAAAACAAGGAAAAAACAGAAATTCGCACTAGGCTCTAGGTTAATAGGTTAGTCCCAAAAATAGTATAAAATAACATGTTAATGCATATAAAACATCCAAAACAGATAATATAATAACATGGAACAATCAAAAATTATTGATACGTTGGAGACGTATCAAGCATCCCCAAGCTTACTTCCTGCTCGTCCTCGAGTAGGTAAATTATAAAAACAGAATTTTTGATGTGGAATGCTACCTAACATATTTATCCATGTAATTTTCTTTATTGTGGCATGAATGTTCTGATCCATAAGATTCAAAACAGAAGTTTAATATTGACATAAAAACAATAATACTTCAAGCATACTAACAATGCAATTATGTCTTCTCAAAATAACATGGCCAAAGAAATCTATCCCTACAAAATCATATAGTCTGGCTATGCTCCATCTTCATCACACAAAATATTCAAATCATGCACAACCCCGATGACAAGCCAAGCAATTGTTTCATACTTTTGGTGTTCTCAAACCTTTTCAACTTTCACGCAATACATGAGCACGAGCCATGGACATAGCACTATAGGTAGAATAGAATATGGTGGTTGTGGAGAAGACAAAAAAGAAGGAGATAGTCTCACATCAACTAGGCGTCTCAACAAGCTATGGAGATGCCCATCAATAGATATCAATGTCAGTGAGTAGGGATTGCCATGCAACAGATGCACTAGAGCTATAAGTTTATGAAAGCTCAAAAAAATATGTGGGTGTGCATCCAACTTGCTTGCTCACGAAGACCTAGGGCAATTTGAGGAAGCCCATCGTTGGAATATACAAGCCAAGTTCTATAATGAAGAATTCCCACTAGTATATGAAAGTGACTATATAGGAGACTCTCTATCATGAAGATCATGGTGCTACTTTGAAGCACAAGTGTGGAAAAAAGGATAGTAACATTTCCACTTCTCTCTTTTCTCTCTTTTTTTTGTTTGGCTTCTTTGGCCTCTTTTTTTGTCGGCTTCTTTGGCCTCTTTTATTTTTTTCCTCACATGGGACAATCCTCTAATAATGAAGATCATCACACTTTTATTTACTTACAACTCAAGAATTACAACTCGATACTTAGAACAAAATATGACTCTATATGAATGCCTCCGGTGGTGTACCGGGATGTGCAATGAATCAAGAGTGAGATGTATAAAAATTATGAAAGGTGGATTTGCCACAAGTACTATGTCAACTACATGATCATGCAAAGCAATATGACAATGATGGAGCGTGTCACAATAAAACAGAACGGTGGAAGTTGCATGGCAATATATCTTAGAATGGCTATAGAAATGCCATAATAGGTAGGTATGGTAGCTGTTTTGAGGAAGGTAATAGGTGGGTGTATGGCACCGGCAAAAGTTGCGCAGTACTAGAGAGGCTAGCAATGGTGGAAGCGTGAGAGTGCGTATCATCCATGGACTCAACATTAGTCATAAAGAACTCACATACTTATTGCAAAAATCTATTAGTCATTGAAAGAAAGTACTTTGCGCATGCTCCTAGGGGGATGATTGGTTGGAAAGACCATCGCTCGTCCCCGACTGCCACTCATAAGGAAGACAATCGATAAATAAATCATGCTCCAACTTCGTTACATAACGGTTCACCATACGTGCATGCTACGGGAATCACAAACTTTAACACAAGTATTTATAATATTCACAATTACTCACTAGCATGACTTTAATATCACCATCCTCATATCTCAAAACAATCATAAGGAATCAAACTTCTCATAGTATCCATTGCACTTTATATGAAAGTTTGTATTATATCCCTCTTGGATGTCTATCATATTAGGACTAAATTCATAACCAAAGCAAATTACCATGCTGGTTAGAACGACTCTGAAAATAATATAAGTAAAGAATGAGAGTTCAACAATTTCTATAAAATAAAATCAACGTCGTGCTCTAAAAAGCACTAGAGCAAAATTGCCTAGCTCAAAAGATATAAGTGAAGCACATAGAGTATTCTAATAAATCACGATTCATGCGTGTCCATCTCAAAAGGTGTGTACATCATGGATGATTGTGGAAAACTAAAAAGTAAATACTCATATCATACAAGACACTCCAAGCAAAACACATATCATGTGGTTAATAAAAATATAGCCTCAAATAAAGTTACCGATAGACGAAGACGAAAGAGGCGATGCCTTTCGGAGCATCCCCAAGCTTAGGCTCTTGGTTGCCCTTGAATATTACCTTGGGGTGCCTTGGGCATCCCCAAGCTTAGGTGTTTGCCACTCCTTATTCCATATTCAATCAAATCTTTACCCAAAACTTGAAAAGTTCACAACACAAAACTCAACAGAAAATCTCATGAGATCCGTTAGTATAAAAAAATAAAATCACCACTTTCGGTATTGTTGTGAACTCATTCTTTATTTATATTGGTGTAATATATACTGTATTCAAACTTCTCCATGGTTCATACCCCCCGATTCTACCCATAGATTCATCAAAATAAGCAAACAACACAAAGAAAACAGAATCTGTCAAAAACAGAATAGTTTGTAGTAATCTGAATACTTTGAATACTTCTGTAACTCCAACAATTATAAAAATTAGGACAATATAGGAAATTTATATCTTAATCTTCTGCAAAAGAATTAGTATTTTGTCGCGCTTCTGTTAAAAACGAGAATTATATTACTGAGCGCAAAAGTTTCTATTTTTCAGCAAGATCAAATCAACTATCACCGTAAGCTATCCCAAAGGTCTTACTTGGCACAAACACTAATTTAAACACCAAAAAACAATTACTACAGATGTAATAATGTGTATTTTATTCAATAACAGTAGCAAAACAAAAACACAAAAATAAGTTGGGTTGCCTCCCAACAAGCTCTATTGTTTAACGCCCCTAGCTACGCATAAAAACATAGATCTAGGTATTGTCATCTTTGGTATGAAATCCATAAGTAGCTCTCATAATAGATTCATATGGCAACTTAATTTTCTTTCTAGGAAAGTGTTCCATGCCCTTCCTTTACGGTTGAAACGAATGTTTTCTTCTTTCATATCAATAATTGCACCAATCGTTCTAAGGAAAGGTCTACCAAGAATAATAGGACATGTAGGATTGCAATCTATATCAAGAACAATGAAATCTATGGGCACATAATTCCTACTTGCAACAAAAAGAACATCATTAATCCTTCCCACAGGTTTCTTAGTAGTGGAATCCGCAAGATGCAAATTTAAAGATCAATCATCAAATTCACGAAAACCTAACACATCACATAAAGTTTTTGGAATTGTGGATATGCTAGCAGCCAAATCACACAAAGAATGGCACTCATAATCTTTAATCTTAATCTTAATAGTAGGTTCCCACTCATCACAAAGTTTTCTAGGAATTGAAACTTCCAAGCTTTTTGTCAAAAGATTTTATCATAGCATCAACGATATGTTTAGTAAAAGCTTTGTTTTGATTATAAGCATGAGGATAATTCAACATGATTGCAACAAGGAAATACAATCTATCAAAGAACAATTATCATAATTAAATTCCTTGAAATCCAAAAGAGTGGGTTCATTGCTAGTTAAAGTTTTGACTTCTCCAACCCCACTTTCATCAATTTTTGCATCAAGATCTATACACTCCAAATCATTGGGGCGCCTTCTAACTAAAGTTTACTCATCTCTAATCCCATATTTATCAAACAAAGATTCAATACGAGTCACATCAATCACTTTAAGATCTTCATCATTATTTTCACGAAAACTAGAAGAACACGTTTCTAGAAACCAATCTCGCTTAGCACGCATCCTAGCGGTTCTTTCTTTACACTCATCAATGGAAATTATCATAGCTTTAAGAGACTCATTTATATCATGCTTGGGTGGAATAGATCTAATTTTCAAAGAATCAACCTCAAGAGAGATTCTATCCATGTTCCTAGCCAAATAATTAATCTTACGCAGTTTTTCTTCAACCAAAGCATTGAAACTCTTTTGCAAAATCATAAATTCTTTAACACTGTTCTCAAATCAGAGGGCATCTTATTATAATTTTCATAAGAATTGTTGTAGGAATTACCATAATTATTCAAGGAATTACTTGGAAACGGCCTAGGATTAAAATTGCCTCTATACGTGTTATTACCAAAATTGTTCCTACCAAAAAAATTCACATCCATAGATTCATTATTATTTTCAATCAAAGTAGACAAAGGCATATCATTAGGATCAATAGGAGCACTCTTGCTAGAAAATAATTTCATAAGTTCATCCATCTTTCCACTCAAAACATAAATCCCTTCAATCGCATGCACCTTTTTACTAGAAGAAGATCTTTTGGTATGCCATTGAGAATAATTAACCATAATATTATCTAGGAGTTTAGTAGCTTCTCCTAAAGTAATTTCCATAAAAGTACCTCCCGCGGCCGAATCTAAAAGATTTCTAGAAGCAAAATTCAATCCGGCATAAAAAATTGTATGATCATCCATAAATTTAAACCATGAGTAGGGCAATTTCGTATCATCAATTTCATCCTACCCCAAGATTGTGCAACATGTTCGTGATCAAGTTGCTTAAAATTCATAATACCGTTCCTAATGGAGATGATCTTAGCGGGAGGAAAATACTTGGAAATAAAAGCATCTTTACACTTTTTCCATGAATCAATACTATTTTTAGGCAAAGATGAAAACCAAGTTTTAGCACAATCTCGTAGTGAGAACGGAAATAGCTTTAATTTAACAATATCATTATACACGTCTTTCTTCTTTTGCATATCACACAACTCAACACAATTATTCAGATGGTGTTGGGGATATAGCTTTGAGGTGTGACATGCCTAGGAGGGTCCGTGTTACACCGTCGGCGGTTTAATATGAAGAAGGTTCAAGAAGTCCCAAGGTGTGAAGATGGCGGCTCATGGAAGCAGGCCTGAGGAACACCCAAGGCCCGGGCCTATGAACCGCTGTATGATGACTTGCCCCGTAAGGCATGACTAGTTAGAAACCGAGCCGGTCACGTTGTATGAGCCGACCGGGACTATATAAGCCTCCGGGTCTTGACCTGTGTATATAAAGGTGAGACCCGGCGGCGGGTTAACTCAAGAAATAATAGATCAAGAACTAGGACAAGCGTATTCGCTCCCTTGTAATTGAAAGGGGCCGAACCTGGGTAAACTCCTTGTGCCCTTTGTCTTGTTCAACCCCTTCAAACTAACCTACGTTGCAATGGCTCCACACCTAGGTCCTTTTGCAAGGGCATCTGCCGTGTTAAATCCACGACAGTTGGCGCCCACCGTGGGGCCAGAGCACGGTGGTTTCGAGTTCTTGAAGGCTTCTCAGGGATCAAGGGATACGCCGTGGGGCGGATGACCAAGAGCCACCACGGCAGGATCTACATCGACAATGCTGGCTGGGGTTCCGAAGCCGATTCAATTAAGTACGGGTACCGGGTCCCCTTGGCAGAATTCACGTCTTCATTGGGAAGATTGGCGAATCACAGCTTGAGCCGGATGCCTGCACCGATACCATTGAGATGGCTCAGCACGCGAGACCCGCCAAGGTCCAGCCCGCCCGAAATTGTGCTTTCGTCGGCTTTGTTCACGGGGCGGATCTTGAGGAAGGTTCTGTGTCTCGTGGAGACATGGCCATCTATTCAGGTGATGAGTCTTCAACGAGCGGGACCGAATCAATCTATCAACTACAAGATGGCAGGTTTGGGGGCTACTCCAATGGCGACAGTATTCCGGACTCCTATGAGCCGCCGAGCAGGGCTGCTATGTTCATAACCGGTACACAACCAATGGTGAATTCATCGACTGCCGCGGCGATGACCTATGGTTCAACGACTGCTGCAACGGCCGGGGCGAGCAGCCCTGTGCGCCCGCTGGCTCAGGTCTTATCCAAGCTCTTGGATGCTTTGGCGACTCAAGCACAACATAATGTAGAAGTTGCAAAATTACGGGATGAAGTAGCTCAAGCTAGAGAGGAGCTTAATGGTGAGAATGCCAGGATGGCAATGGATCGCGTCGCGTTGGAGGCCGAGTCACAATGGATTCAAGCACAAGCTTTCCGATTAAACTTGGATCAGAATGCGTCAAATGTTGTTCTTCAAAGGAGGCACCAGAGTCGCCTACCTCCACAGTTTGAGGGGAGAAACCTTTTTATGACACCTGGAGCAGGGCCAAGTAACCATCCCAGGGTGACCTGGGCTACTGAGGCGCCCATGACCAGGGCGACGGCTCAACCTCGTGTAACATACCCGCCTCGTTTGGACTTAACCTCGCCTCTGCAGGTGTTAACACCTTCGGGTCATTATTCCAACCTGCTGGATAACATGATTGCCGCGGTTTCGCGGCTGGCGGCTCTTTTACTAGAAGGCCATTCTCCCGCTGCGGTTGAGGGAGTCCTGGATTAAGGGGTCCTCGGACAGCCGGACTATATACTTATGCCGGACTGTTGGACTATGAAGATACAAGATTGAAGACTTCGTCCCGTGTCCCGGTGGGACTCTCCTTTGCGTGGAAGGCAAGCTTGGCTATTCAGATATGTAGATTTCCTTCTCTGTAACCGACTCTGTGTAACCCTAGCCCCCTCCAGTGTCTATATAAACTGGAGGGTTTAGTCTGTAGGACAAGAACAAATCATAATCACAGGCTAGCTTCTAGGGTTTAGCCTCTACGATCTCGTGGTAGATCAACTCTTGTAATACTCATATCATCAAGATCAATCAAGCAGGAAGTAGGGCATTATTACCTCCATAGAGAGGGCCCGAACCTGGGTAAACATTGTGTCCCCCGCCTCTTGTTACCATTAGCCTTAGACGCACAGTTCGGGACCCCCCCCGAGATCCGCTGGTTTTGACACCGACATTGGTGCTTTCATTGAGAGTTCCACTGTGTCATCACGATAAGGCTTGATGGCTCCATCGATCATCCATAACGATGCAATTTAGGGTGAGGTTTTCCTCCCCGGACAGATCTTCGTATTCGGCAGCTTCGCACTCCGGGCCAACTCGCTTGGCCATCTGGAGCAGATCGATAGCTACGCCCCTGGCCATCAGGTCAGGTTCGGAAGCCTGAACTACACCGCCGACATCCGCGGAGACTTGGTCTTCGACGGATTCAAACCCATGACAGGTGCGTCGAACAGTCACGATGAGCAAGACTTAGATCTGCCATCGGACTGTGTTCGGGAGATCGCACCTGCAGCTGCCCCAGCTCCTAATTCGGAGCAGATCGTGCCATCCGAGGACGGGTGGATAGGCCCCGCCACGGAGGCCGCACACTCATCGGCGATAGAGCCAAACACAGAGTTCGCCTCGAATGAGGTCTGTGTCATCGGACCCTTGGACTCGTCTCCGGCTGCAGGCCCGGAACCGCGTATATCCGCACCCATCGAACCTGATTGGGCGCAATCATGGAGTTTACCTCCGCAATCATGGACTTACTAAATTCGTTGAAATCTCTCTCCCTGTCAGGAAACTCTTGGCCGAACTATGTCCGGCTTGAGTGGGAAGCGGACGATGAAGAAATTCGTTCCCCACCCACCACCCACTTAATAGCCACTGTCGACGACTTAACCGACATGCTCGATTTCGACTCTGAAGACATCGACGGTATGGACGACAATGCCGGAGAAGAACAGGAACCACCGCCCAAAGGGCGTTGGACAGCCACCTCATCATATGATATATATATGGTGGACACACCCAAAGAAAGCAATGGCGATGAGGCGATGAAGGATAATCCCCTTGAGAAGCAATCTAAGCATCGGCATCAGCGGCGCCGCTCTAAGCCCTGTCATAGCGAAAATAGCGATACAAGCACAAGAGACAATAGCACTCTGGATGATGCCGAAGACGAAAACAATCCCGCCCAGCCAAACTCCGAGCAAGCCGGACGGGAAGATGGGCAAGCTAGCCCTGACAAACAGGCAATGGATGGAGACTCAGAGGGTGACAATTGCATGCCCCTCTCCAAAGGCGAGGTGAGCCTCGGGGACAAAGAATTCATCGTGCCTGAGGATCTCGTCGAGCAGGAGTGCTTCAAGCGCCGGCTTATAGTCACTGCCGAAAGCCTGAAGAAAAAGTAGCAGTAGCTCCAAGCTGACCAAGATCTGCTAACCGATAGATGGACTGAGGTCCTGGCAGCCGAGGAATATGGACTCGAGCGCCCAACCAAAAGTTACCCAAAGCACAGGTTGTTACCTCCATTTGAGGAGGCACTAGAGCCTACACTACCAGCGCAGGATGCGGCTGACCGGCCACCTCGTGGCCGAGACAAAGCGGCGTATCATCCTGAACACCAGCCCACACCCCGTCGCCAAACAAATAAAAACTCGAGGTCCCGGGACTACACGCATGACCTGCGAGACGAATTGGAAAACAAAGCAGGACAGTCAAGATCGATCTACGGATCACGGGGATGCACCCCAACGTGTGACGATGACCGCCACACCGGATATACTAAATACAAATCCGGCTGGGCCGAATACAACAAACCAGACTCAGTTGAACTGCGTCGTGATATAGCCCGGCACAGAGGCGCCACACACCCCCTATGCTTCAGTGACGAAGTAATGGAGCATGAATTCCCAGAAGGGTTTAAGCCTATGAATATCGAGCCCTACGATGGGACTACAGACCCCGCGGTATGGATAGAAGATTTCCTTCTCCACATTCAAATGGCCCGCGGTGATGATCTACACGCCATCAAGTACCTCCCACTAAAACTCAAGGGACCGGCTCGGCATTGGCTGAATAGTTTGTGGGCAAACTCCATTGGAAGTTGGGAGAACCTGGAAGACATATTCCTGGATAAATTCTAGGGCACTTATGTGCGACCACCGGATGCTGATGATTTAAGTCACGTAACCCAATAGCCCGGAGAGTCAGCCAGGAAATTCTGGACTCGGTTCCTAACTAAAAAGAACCAAATTGTCGACTGTCCGGGTGATGTAGCCCTAGTGGCCTTTAAGCATAACATCCGTGACGACTGGCTTGCCCGACACCTCGGCCAAGAGAAGCCGAAGTCCATGGCAGTCCTCATGACACTCATGACCCGCTTTTGTGCGGGCCAGGATAGCTGGCTGGCTCGCAGCAACAGCACATCAAGAAATCCTGGCACCTCAGATGCCAGAGATAGCAACGGCAAGCCCCGACGCAACAGACACAAGCGTCACAACAATGGAGATAACGCCGAAGACACGACCGTCAATGCCGGATTCAATGGCTCTAAGTCCGGTCAGCGAAAAAAGCCATTCAAAAGAAACAATGCGAGCCCGTCCAGTCTGGGCCGCATACTCGATCGCTCAAGTCAAATTCACGGCACCCCCAATAAACTAGCCAACCACACCAACAGAGAATGTTGGGTGTTCAAACAGGCCGGCAAGTTGAATGCCAAAAACAAGGAAAAGGGGCCACATAGTGATGAAGACGAGGAGCCCCGGCTGCCAAACACAGGAGGACAGAAGAAATTTCCTCCCCAAGTAAAGACGGTAAATATGATATATGCAACCCATATTCCCAAGCGGGAACGGAAGCATGCACTAAGGTACGTCTACGCAATGGAGCCAGTCGCCCCAAAGTTCAAACCATAGTCCTCTTGCCCGATCACTTTCGATCGCAGAGACCATCCGACCAGTATCCATCATGGCGGTCGGCTGCAATGGTCCTCAACACCAGCATTGACGGATTCCACCTAACATGAGTCCTTATGGACGGTGGCAGCAGTCTGAACCTGCTCTATCAGGATACAGTGCGCAAAATGGGCATCGATCCCTCGAGGATCAAACCCACCAAAACCACCTTTAAAGGTGTCATACGAGGCGTAGAGGCCTGTTGCACGGGCTCAATCACACTGGAAGTAGTCTTCGGATCTCCGGACAACTTCCGAAGCGAGGAGTTAATCTTCGATATCGTCCCCTTCCGTAGTGGTTATCATGCACTGCTCGGACGAACCGCATTTTCCAGATTCAATGCGGTGCCGCATTATGCCTACCTCAAGCTTAAGATGCCAGGACCTCACGAGGTTATAACAGTCAATGGAAACACAGAGCGCTCCCTCCGCACGGAGGAGCACACTGCGGCCCTCGCAGCAGAAGTATAGAGCAGCCTTCTTAGGCAGACCTCCAATTCGGCAATAAAGCCCTCAGACACAACCAAGTGAGTCCGAAGTACTCTGCAATAGGATCATCCGGCACGTGCAGAGCTCGTCTAGCAATTCGGCCTGCATCCTAGTCCCAGTCAAGCAGTGAAACTTGTGGCGCGCGTACATAATTACCCACTTAAAATACCATGGGCATAGGCGGAGGCACAACTACAACGCGGTCCACAATGCGGCTCAACCTCCCCAGGACCCGTACACCTTCCCCTTTTCTTTCTTCCAGGTCCCTATTCTCTAGAGGCTCTTCCGATAGCCTGATTATCGGACCCATCACGGGACGGAAACACCAAGGAGGCAAGGAGCTTTGACGTACAAGGGAATCCCCACGTGGTCTCTGATAACGATTGCTATACCTATTTTACATACCCACACGCAGCTCGCTCTTGGTTAGGACTTGTCAAATAGTCCTATTTTGCTTATCACACTACTTGTATACATACGCCTTGACGAATTATTCAAACAACCATGGAAAATAACATACAACGTCAGCTTATTATAACATTTCTTTATCTTTTTCCTTGAATTGTTTATTTATTACAAGTTGCACCCGTACATTTTGGTACGTTCAGCTCGCCACGGGCTTCAATGTACCCCATAACACGGTAGGAAAAGTCCGAACACTTTTGATAGTGCAGCACCCCGAACTTATAGCATTATATGCATCAGCTCTGAATCATGTCTTGGGTCAATAGTTGGGTTTGCCCGGATTCCATGTTTTGTTGCCTTACATTCCGCTATGTCGGCTAAGTGGCACAGGGAGAACTACTGTGATTGTGTCCCGGTTCTTCTGGACGAGCACCTCAGTAGAGAAAGCCGAAAACTAACTGTCATTATGCGGCGAGAGCTGGTCGCTATTCGAGAGGTTTCAAATCCTTAAAGATTTTTTCCGCTTCGGGCGAGGAATTGGCATTGTCCGATTTAGGCGTGTATAGTGCCCCAAGTCCGGCCTTCCAAATACCAGGGGCTACAGCAAAATTTAAAATTATAGAACTTCTATGGATAAGTGAGAGTGATAAAGCTGTATAGTCCGATTGCCTTGTTCGTTGCGCTAAACACCTCCTTCAAGGACCAAAAATTTGGATAAAGAGTGTTGAGATTTATCCCGAACACCCCGGTACTAGTTACATGGGGGCAGAAGCCAACGACTGGCCAACTCTCAGATTTTATAAACGGCCGCACAGAAGGTAAAATTTTAAATTAACAAGCGTTATATTGCGCAAATGAACTTGTTTTCATATTACAGGATCATATGAGTACATTCACTCAAATATTACATCCTTAGCACATTGCTCCGCCACAAGGCGGGAGCCCTTCAGGACACTGTCATAATACTTTTTGGGCTGGCAGTGCTCCTTGCCCTTCGGTGGCCCCTCCGTCATCAGCTTCTCGGCATCCATCTTCGCCCAGTGCACTTTTGCACGGGCGAAAGCCATCCGCGCACCTTCAATGCAAACTGACCGCTTTATGACTTCGAGCCACGGGCAGGCATTCACAAGCCCCTTCACGAGGCTGAAGTAGCTACTGGGCAAATGCTCGGTAGGCCACAGCCAGACTATGAGGTCCTTCATGGCTAGTTCAGCCGCCTTGTGCAGTTCGACCAGTTGCTTCAGCTGGTCACTCAAGGGCATCAGATGTTCGGTCCCAATATACTAAGACCAGAACAACTTCTTCGTTGAGCTCCCTTCTTCAGCTCGGTAGAACTCTGCAGCATCAGATATGTTGCGGGGCAGATCTGCGAATGCCCCTGGAGAGCTCCAAATTCGGGTAAGTAAAAGGAAAGTCTCCTTCACATGCTTGCTTTGCATAATCAATGCCTTACCCGCCGCGATCTTCTTGGCCGCCTGAACCTCCCGGAGGGCCTTTTGGGCTTCGGCCTTGGCATCTCATGCGCTCTGGAGGGCCTTCGCGAGCTCGGACTCTTGCATCTTAGAGTCAAGCTCCAAGGACTCGTATTTTTTGATGAAATCTTGGAGCTCTTGCTAGATCTCGTCGACTCGGGCCTCTTGCTTCTCGCGCTCGGCGCGCTCCTTGGCCACTTTATCTTCGACCTCGGTCAGCACCTTCTTAAGGGTCGCCACTTCGGTCGTGGCCCCTATTAAACTTCTTGATGCTTCTATTAGCGTCAACAATTTTTCCTTTATAAATATACAGACGGGGTATTGTGTACCTTTGTTTTCCTCGAGCTGCCTCTTCATGAGGCCGAGCTCTTCGTCGGTCCGCTCCAGGTCCCGCTTTAGTCCGGAGACCTCCGCAGTACGAGCGGCAGCGGCCAGCAGCGATGCCTGCTTATTCACATAGACATATTCTGTTAGACTCCTGCGGATGTTATTTGATACTCTGTTCGGCATTTCTTTCCGAACACCAAACAGAGCATCAGGGGCTACTATCTATACTGTGATATTTTCTTACAATTTTATTACTTACCTCAAAGCCTGTTAGGAGGCTGACGCAGGCTTCGGTCAATCCGCTCTTGGTGGACCGGACCTTGTCAATCACCGCATTCATAAGAGTACGATGTTCTTCATCAATGGAAGCGCCGCGAAGCGCTTCCAGCAAGTTATCCGATGCCTCTGGATGGACAGAGGTCACCGGTATGGGCAGCTCGCCCTCCTTAGAGAGAGGTTGCCCGCCTGAATCCGGAACCACTTGGGTTTCCGGAGCCGCATTCGACTGGAGGCTAGACTTGCTGCGGCCCCCGTCATCGGAATCCATGGGGGTCTTCCCTCCCATGTGCCCGGCATCTGGGATTTTTCCTTGGGGTGTCTCCAGAACTGTATCCCCCTAGTCCAGTATCCTCTGAGAAAACACCTCGGTGTCGTCAGCAGGCCTGGGGGAGGAGGCTGTCGGGAGTGAATCGCTGTTCATCACCGACGGGCCCAGAGACCCATCCGAAGAGGATGCGTCGATTTGGGATGTTGTTGGACTGCATATGCATGTTTGGCATGATAAGAAGCAATAAATCAAAATACACCGAAAGTATTACAGTATCCGGACACTTACGACTTAGCCAGGGGCTTGTCCCTGGGTAACCACTCCTCGCCGCTGTAGGTGGCTGCGGTGGAGTTTTCCGGAAGGAAGGTCTTTCCCTTCTTAGATGCTTTGGCCT
>NC_041393.1:339339117-339375889 GCF_002162155.2 Triticum dicoccoides
TTCCTCTTCCTCCTCCTCATCTTCATTGGAGGAGCACGCCTTGGTGTCTTCGGACGATGAGTCCGATACAACCTTGCACCGGAGACCTTTCCTGGTCCCCGCGGCCTTCTTCTCCGGCACCTCATAGGGAGCCGGAAACAACATCTTCGTTAAGAGAGGCGATGCTGGATCTTTGGGCAGTGGAGCCGGATAGTCAATCCGCTCCGCTATCGCTACCCAGTCCTGTTAAATTGGCATGGAGGCTTAGATTCCTCCCGCGAACATGCTGGGGAAAGGCACATCTTGCAAAATATAAAAACTTACCAGATTGGCGGGGCGCTTTGCACCGAGTCCACGATCTTCGGCTATGGGCGGTGGTACCTCGGTGGCCTTGAACAGCACCTTCCAGACGTCTTCGTGCGTCGTGTCGAAGAGCTCTTGCAGCGTTTGGTGTTCGGCCGGGTCGAACTCCCACATATTATAAGCTCATCTCTAACATGGAAGGATCTGGCAAATGAGCATGACCTGGACCACGTTGACAAGCTTGATTTTCTTGCCTATCATATTTTTGATGCGGGTCTGAAGTCCGGTCAACTCCACCGATGAACCCTAGGCTAAACCCTTCTCTCTCCAGGAGATGAGCCACATGGGGATGCCGGATCGAAATTCGGGGGCCGCCGCCCAGTTGGTGTCGCGCGGCTCGGTGATGTAGAACCACCCCGATTGCCACCCCTTCACGGTCTCCACAAAGGAGCCTTCGGGCCAGGTGACATTGGGCATCTTACCCACCATGGCACCTCCGCACTCCGTTCTCTGCCCAACCACCACCTTTGGCTTCACATTGAAGGTCTTCAGCCATAGGCCGAAGTGGGGCGTAATGCAGAAGAAGGCCTCGCACACGACGATAAACGCCGAGATGTTGAGGATGAAATTGGGGGCCAGGTCATGGAAGTCCAGCCCGTAGTAGAACATAAGTCCGCGGACGAATGGGTGGAGGGGAAATCCCTGTCCACACATAAAGTGAGAGAGGAACACTACCCTCTCCTAGGGTTTCGGGGTAGGGACGATTTGCCCTTCTGCTGAAAGCTAGTGCGTGATGTTTGCACACAGGTATCCGGCCTCCCGAAGCTTTGTGATGTCCTCCTCCATAACGGAGGAGGCCATCCACTTGCCTCCCGCTCTGGACATGCTTGGAATGGCTTTACGTAGAAGGTGAGAACTTGGGCGCTGCAGCTCGAGCGAGGGAGAATGGATGAGCAGAGGAAGAAGAAGGCGTGGGTGAAAAAGGGGAATCCTTATCTCTTTATAAAGGCTGTAGAAACCATGCGTCTCCCCACTTGCCCTGTAAACTCCCTTATTCCCCAAGCGCCATGTTGATTGCGCGGTTGGGTTACCCACACCCGTATTGATGAGAATCCCGTGATAAGGGGACACGATCTCTGCTTCGACAAGACATGCCAATGAAACCGCCTGGTAAGATGTGCAGTAGCAGGTTGAGAAAAACGGTTCGAATAATGAACAGGCCGTGGCGTGATGTCACGCTGTGAAAAGTTGTCAGCGGATTAGATTTGTGGAATATTGTGCTCTCTACGGTGGTATGTGGAATTTGTTTTGCAGAGCCGGACACGATCCTTGTGTTCAAAATCTACCTTGGAGTATTCGGAGAAGGAACCCACCTTGCAATGCCGAAGACAATCTGCGCGCCGGACTCATCGTCATTGAAGCCTGGTTCAGGGGCTACTGAGGGAGTCCTGGATTAAGGGGTCCTCGGACAGCAGGACTATATACTTATGCCGGACTGTTGGACTATGAAGATACAAGATTGAAGACTTCGTCCCGTGTTCGGGTGGGACTCTCCTTTGTGTGGAAGGCAAGCTTGGCTATTTGGATATGTAGATTTCCTTCTCTGTAACCGACTCTGTGTAACCCTAGCCCCCTCCGGTGTCTATATAAACTAGAGGGTTTAGTCCATAGGACAAGAACAAATCATAATCACAGGCTAGCTTCTAGGGTTTAGCCTCTACGGTCTCATGGTAGACCAACTCTTGTAATACTCATATCATCAAGATCAATCAAGCAGGAAGTAGGGTATTACCTCCATAGAGAGGGCCCGAGCCTGGGTAAACATTGTGTCCCCCGCCTCCTGTTACCATTAGCCTTAGACGCACAGTTTGGGACCCCCTACCCGAGGTCCGCTGGTTTTGACACCGACAATAGTCGAGGCTCGGAAGGCCTTGGAGCTTCTTCAGACAACAGTAGCTCAACAGACGGCTTATTCATATAACTACGCGCGAATTCATTCAACTGCACAGAGCAGCCGAAGTTATAGCCAACGCATTGAATAGTCGGCGGTTTCCTGCAGGGAGCGGCGTCATAACCCACCACATGGGCATGACCTGCCGCGTGATGATAACAATGTTCAGGCCCTGATGGATCAGACTAGGGCACGTCAAGAGGCAGAGCTGGCGGCTTAGTTAGCGGCTCATCAACGGCTTCGGTTGAACCCGTCGGCATCTGTAGAGGCTGGGATGACTTCCAGGATGGTTGGTGTGCCGTGTGTGGTGCCGGTTCTACAGAATGAGCGTCTGGCCAAAGACTTTAAGGGTCCTCGCAAGGTGCCTAATTACACGACTAATCTTCCACCCGAGGCTTGGATTGAAAGCTACGAGCTGGCTATGGAGATGCTGGACGTGAATGATGTTGTATGTGCCAAGTAATTCACCATGATGCTAGATGGGCCGGCTCGAACCCGGTTGAAGGGACTACCCCCCCCCCCCCAATTCTATCAATTCATGGGCTGAGTTGAAGGCGTGATTTATTCAGAATTTTAAAGACACATGTAAACAGCCCCTGTCGATCATTGATCTCGATGCTTGTGTGCAGCGAGAGGACAAATCAGCCCACCACTGGGTTCGCCGGGTCTCCGCCATTATCCATTCATCAGATAGCATCAATGCTAGTTCTGATGTTCTAATTCTAGAGAAAAATTGTCATTTCACCCCTCTCAATCAGAAGTTAGGGCGGCTTAAACGTCATGATAACCCACAAGTGTAGGGGATCACAATAGCTTTCGAGGGTAAAGTATTCAACCCAAATTTATTGATTCAACACAAGGGGAGCCAAAGAATATTCTTAAGTATTAGCAGTTGAGTTGTCAATTGAACCACACCTGGATAACTTAGTATCTGCAGCAAAGTATTTAATAGCAAAGTAGTATGATAATAAAGGTAATAGTGCCAAAAGTAAAGATAATAGTTTTGTAGTAATTGTAACAGTAGCAATGGAAAAGTAAATAAGCGAAGCACAAGATGTGAAAAGCTCGTAGGCATTGGATCAGTGATGGATGATTATGTCGGATGCAATTCCTCATGTAATAGCTATAACATAGGGTGACATAGAACTAGCTCCAGTTCATCAATGTAATGTAGGCATGTATTCCGAATATAGTCATACATGCTTATGGAAAAGAACTTGCATGACATCTTTTGTCCTACCCTCCCGTGGCAGCGGGGTCCTAGTGGAAACTAAGGGATATTAAGGCCTCCTTTTAATAGAGAACCGGAACAAAGCATTAGCACATAGTGAATACATGAACTCCTCAAACTATGGTCATCACCGAGAAGTATCCCGATTATTGTCACTTCGGGGTTGTCGGATCATAACACATAATAAGTGACTATAGACTTGCAAGATAGGATGAAGAACTCACATATATTCTTGAGAACATAATAGGTTCAGATCTGAAATCATGGCACTCGGGCCCTAGTGACAAGCATTAATCATAGCAAAGTCATAGCAACATCAATCTTAGAACATAGTGGATACTAGGGATCAAACCCTAACAAAACTAACTTGATTACATGGTAAATCTCATCCAACCCATCACCGTCCAGCAAGCCTACGATGGAATTACTCACGCACGGCGGTGAGCATCATGAAATTGGTGATGGAGGATGGTTGATGATGACGACGGCGACGAATCCCCCTCTCCGGAGCCCCGAACGGACTCCAGATCAGCCATCCCGAGAGAGATTAGGGCTTGGCGGCGGCTCTATATCGTAAAACGTGATGAAACTTCCTCTCTGATTTTTTTCTCCGTGAAACGGAATATATGGAGTTGGAGTTGAGGTTGGTGGAGCATCAGGGGGGCCACGAGATAGGGGGCACACCCAGGGGGGAGGGCACGCCTCCACCCTCGTGGACAGGGTGTGGCCCCCCTGGCCTTGATTCTTTCGCTAGTATTATTTATATTTTCCAAAACTTATCTCCGTGGATTTTCAGGTCATTCCGAGAACTTTTGTTTTCTGCACAATAAAGAACACCATGGCAGTTTTGCTGAAAACAGCGTCAGTCTGGGTAAGTTTCATTCAAATCATGCAAGTTAGAGTCCAGAACAAGGGCAAAAGTGTTTGGAAAAGTAGATACGTTGGAGACGTATCAACTCCCCTAAGCTTAAACCTTTGCTTGTCCTCAAGCAGTTCAGTTGATAAACTGAAAGTGATAAAGAAAAGCTTTTACAAACTCTATTTGCTCTTGTTGTTGTAAATATGTAAAGCCAGCATCCAAGTTTTCAGCAAGTATTATGAACTAACCATACTCACAATAACACTTAGGTCTCACAATCACTCATATCAATGGCATAATCAGCTAGCGAGCAATAATAATAAAACTCGGATGACAACACTTTCTCAAAACAATCATAATATGATATAACAAGATGGTATCTCCCTAGCCCTTTCTGAGACCGCAAAACATAAATGCAGAGCACCTTTAAAGACCAAGGACTAACTAAACATTGTAATTCATGGTAAAAGAGATCCAGTCAAGTCATACCCAATATAAACCAGTAGCAATGAATGCAAATGACAGTGTGCTCTCCAGCGGGTGCTTTTTAATAAGAGGGATGATGACTCAACATAAAAGTAAATAGATAGGCCCTTCGCAGAGGGAAGCAGGGATTTGTAGAGGTGCCAGAGCTCAGTTTTAAAATAGAGATGAATAACATTTTGAGCGGCATACTTTCACTGTCAACGCAACAACTATGAGATGGCGATATCTTCCATACTACATGTATTATATGCGGTTCCCAAATAGAATGGTAAAAGTTTATACTCCCCCACCACCAACAAGCATCAATCTATGGCTTGCTCGAAACAACGAGTGCCTCCAACTAACAATAGCCCTGGGGGAGTTTTGTTTAGTTATTTTGATTTGCTTTGATCTTTTTGGATCATGGGACTAGGCATCCTGGTTATCAGCCCTTTCTTGTGAATGAGGAGCGGAGTCCACTCCTCTTGAGAATAACCCACCCAGTATGGAAGATAGAGACAACCCTAGTTGAAACATGAGCTGTTCGAGCATACAAAACAGAATTTCATTTGAAGGTTTGGAGTTTGGCACATACAAAATTACTTGGAACGGCAGGTAGATACCGCATATAGGAAGGTATGGTGGACTCATATGGAACAACTTTGAGGTTTAAGGAGTTTGGATGCACAAGCAGTATTCCCGCTTAGTACAGGTGAAGGCTAGCAAAAGACTGGGAAGCGACCAACTGAGAGAGCAACAACAGTCATGAACATGCATTAAAATTAATTCACACTGAGTACAAGCATGAGTAGTATATAATCTACCATGAACATAAATATCGTGAAGGCTATGTTGATTTGTTTCTACTACATGCATGAACATGTGCCAAGTCGAGTCACTCAATTCATTCAACAGAGGATACCATCCCATCATACCATATCACAATCATTTTAATAGCATGTCGGCACGCAAGGTAAACCATTATAACTCATAGCTAATCAAGCATGGCACAAGCAACTATAATCTCTAAATGTCATTGCAAATATGTTTACTTCATAATAAGCTGAATCAGGAATGATGAACTCATCATATTTACAAAAACAAAAGAGGTTGAGTACATACCGGCTTTTCTCATCTCAATCAGTCCATCATATATCGTCATTATTGCCTTTGACTTGCACGATCGAACGATGTGTATAATAATAGAGCACGTGCATTGGACTAAGCTGGAATCTGCAAGCATTCAACTCAAGAGAGAAGATAAAGCAATATGGGCTCTAATTTAAATAAACAATCATGCATATGAGAGCCACTAAACATTTTCAATATGGTCTTCTACTCTCGACCCCCAAAGGAAAGAAAAGAAAAGAAAACTATTTACACGGGAAAGCTCCCAACAAGTAAGAAGAAGAACGAGAAATCTTTTTGGGTTTTCATTTTAATTTCTACTACAAGCATGGAAATTAAACTAACTATTTTTTTGGTTTTTCTTAAGGTTTATCAAACACACAAGAAGAAAGCTAGAAAAAGAAAATTAAACTAACATGGATAATACAATGAAAGAGTATGAGCACCGACAACTAGAATAGTGTGTGAACATGAATGTGAAGTCGGTGAGAAATACGTACTCCCCCAAGCTTAGGCTTTTGGCCTAAGTTGGTCTACTGCCAAGGACCGCGACTACTCTCCCCGGTGTACCGAGGGGTGTAATCAGGATACCACTGGCTGGCCATCTCCTCCGGATCCCAGTGGTAAGATGATGCATGATAAGGGTCCAGTGAAGGTTCCGGCTCAGGCTTAGGCTCTGGAGTGGATGCTTGGCCTCGATGAGTGTACACCGCTTCCGGCGTGACAAGATAATTAACTATAGTCAAATCAAACAACAGAGGCGCATGCAGAATAATAGTCTCATTGTGTTTCTTATTAAATCTCAGGTTATACAGAAGCATCTTATCTTCGTTGTCAACAATAAACTCATGTGCTACCATCCTCCTGTAATCTAAAATGTAAGGAGGCAATATTGTCTCCTCTTTCTCAAGGTGCCTAATAGGTATCTCAAAATATTTAGCAAGACGTGCGGCATAGATACCTCCAAAGATGGGGCCTTTTGTGCGATTTAGGCTTAGACGTTTAGCAATAACGGCACCCATACTAAAACTATTATCACGAAACAAGGTATGAAGAAGAATAATAATATCAGGAACATTGAAGTTTCCACTATTTCCATGACCAATTAAGCATCGACTAGCAAATATGGCAAAGTAGCATAAAACAAGAAAGTGTATGCTAGAGATTCTCGCATCGGAACCCTTCTTTGGATCACCTACAGTAATGGTGTTGACAAAGCCATCCACATCTTTACGATGTGGTTCATCTAATTTACCCTCAAAGGGTATTTTACATACCGCGCAAAAATTACGTAAAGACATTTCCCCGAATTCATCATATAAATGAAATGATACTGAAGGCGGTGACTTCTTAGGATAATAATAAAAGTTTTGCACGAAAGTATTGGTGAGTAAGAGATACTGATTGATCCGGTCGTGGAGGAAATCGGTGAGGCCTGCATTCTCGATCAAAGAATAAAAGTCTTCATAAATCCCGGCTTCTCTCAAGAAATCGTCACAGGGCCATTCACACGGCCGTACTTCCGCTATGCGAGGAAGATTATACTTGGCCTTTTCCTTCTCTTTAGCTTGCTTTTTCCTGGGAGCCTTGGCTAGAAGAGCCCCTCAAAAATCTCCTTAACATTTTCTAAAAATTCTGAAATTTTAGTAACTTCAAAATAAAAGTGAATAAAACTAAACAAGATTGGTAGCAACTACTCCTACAAGTACCTAGAGCCTATATCATGCATTAGAATTACTTGGGACCGCATAAATTTGACATGCAAGCTCAAGAACAGGGTCACCTATGCAGCAAAACTTTGCAATGAATAAAGCACTAGAACAAAAACTAATTGGACCAATGTAGGAGTCACATACCAAGCAACAATCTCCCAAAGCAGTTTTGTGAATGGAGCTTTGAGCAAGGAGATCGAAAATCGCAGCAGAATGAGCTAGAACTCGTGCTTGAGCTGGATGGGGATTTTTTTGGGAGGAAGATGAAATGTGTGGGTGCAGGAATAAGTGGAGGGGGCCCACCATGGGCCCACGAGATAGGGGGGCGCGCCCTCCACCCTCGTGGACTGGTGCTTGCCCCTCCTGCAGTGTTTTCAGTGCCTAAAATCCTCAAATATTCCATAAAAATTCATACTAAATTTGTAGGGCATTTGGAGCACTTTTATTTTCAGGATATTTTTTATTGCACGGATAAAACAGAAAATAGACAGATAATACTATTTTTGCTTTATTTATTCCAAATAACTGAAAGTAAAAAGAGTGTACAGAAGGTTGTGCCTTCTAGTTTCATCCATCTCATGATCATCAAAATGAATCCACTAACAAGGTTGATCAAGTCTTGTTAACAAACTCATTCCGAATAACACGGAACCAGAGAAATTTCAAATAACACTAAGTTACCTCAACGGAGATATGCACATCCCCAATAATAAGAATATCATACTTTTTCTTGACAGTGGGAAGAGGAAATTCAAAACCTCCAATAATGATAGTTGGAATTTTTCCAATAGAATTGATGCTATGAACCTGAGGTTGTTTCCTCGGAAAGTGTACCGTATGCTCATTACCATTAACATGAACAATGACATTGCCTTTGTTGCAATCAATAACAGCCCCTGCAGTATTCAAAAAGGGTCTACCAAGGATAATCGACATACTATTGCCCTCGGGAATATCAAGAATAACAAAGCCCGTTAAGATAGTGACATTTGCAACTACAATAGGCACATCCTCACAAATAGCGACAGGTATAGCAGTTGATTTATCAGCCATTTGCAAAGATATTTCAGTAGGTGTCAACTTATTCAATTCAAGTCTAGGATATAAAGAGAGAGGCATAACACGAACACCGGCTCCAAGATCACATAAAGCAGTTCTAACATAATTTCTTCTAATAGAGCATGGTATAGTTGGTACCCCTGGGTCTCCAAGTTTCTTTGGTATTCCACCTTTAAACATATAATTAGCAAGCATGGTGGAAATTTCGGCTTTCGGTATCTTCCTTTTGTTTTTAATGATATCCTTCATATACTTAGCATAAGGATTTACTTTAAGCATATCAGTTAAGTGCATACGTAAGAAGATAGGTCTAATCATTTAAGCAAAGCGCTCAAAATCCTCATCATCCTTTGTCTTGGATGGTTTAGGAGGAAAGGGCATGGGTTTCTGAACCCATGGTTCTCTTTCTCTACCATGCTTCCTAGCAACAAAATCTCTCTTATCATAACGTTGATTCTTTGATTGTGGGTTATCAAGATCAACAGCAGGTTCAATCTCTACTTCATTATTTTTGCTAGGTTGAGTATCAACATGAACATTATCATTAACATTATCACTAGGTGCATGTTCATCACCTGATTGTGTTTCAGCATCAGAAATAGAAATATCATTGGGATTCTCAGATGTGTCTACAACAGGTTCACTAGAAGCATGCAAAGTCCTATCGTTTTTCTTTTTCTTCTTTTTGGAAGAACTAGGTGCCTCTAAATTATTTCCCTGAGAATCTTGCTCGATTCTCTTAGGGTGGCCTTCAGGATACAAAGGTTCCTGAGTCATTCTACCAGTTCTAGTATCCACTCTAACAGCGAAGTCATTTTTATTATTTAATTCATCAAGCAAATCATTTTGAGCTTTAAGTACTTGCTCAGCTTGAGTGGCAACCATAGAAGCATATTTGCTAATGAGTTTAAGTTCACCTTTAACTCTAGCCATATAATCACTCAAGCGTCCTATCTCGAAAGCATTATTCTTTAATTCTCTACCAACATAAGCATTAAAACTTTCTTGTCTAGCCATAAAGTCATCAAATTCATCTAAGCATGGGCTATGAAATTTAGTAGACGGGATTTCAACTTTATCATATCTATAGAGAGAATTTACCTTTACTACTTGTGTCGGGTTATCGGGACAATGTATTTCTTCAACGGGCGGTATATTAAGACCATTTATTTCTTCAAGAGGTGGTAAATTCTTAACATATTCAGCTTTAATACCTTTTTCTTTCATTGATTTCTTTGCCTCTTGCATATCTTCAGGACTGAGAAATAAAACACCTCTCTTCTTTGGAGTGGGTTTAGGAATAGGCTCAGGAGTTGGCTCAATTGGCTCAGGATTTGGCTCAGGGAGAGTCCAATTATTTTCATTAGTCAACATATTATTCAATAGCAATTCAGCTTGGTCGACTGTTCTTTCCCTGAAAACACAACCAGCACAACTATCCAAGTAGTCCTTGGAAGCATCGGTTAGTCCATTATAAAAGATATCAAGTATTTAATTTTCTTAAGAGGATGATCAGGCAAAGCATTAAGTAATCGGAGAAGCCTCCCCCAAGCTTGTGGGAGACTCTCTTCTTTGATTTGCACAAAATTATATATTTCCCGCAAGGCAGCTTGTTTCTTATGAGCAGGGAAATATTTAGCAGAGAAGTAATAAATCATATCCTGGGGACTACGCACACAACGAGGATCAAGAGAATTAAACCAAGTCTTAGCATCACCCTTTAATGAGAACGGGAATATCTTAAGGATATAATAATAGCGAGACGTCTCATCATTAGTAAACATGGTGTCTATATCGTTCAAGTTGGTAAGATGTGCCACAACAGTTTCAGATTCAAGGCCATAAAAGGGATCAGATTCAACTAAAGTAATTATTTCAGGATCAACAAAGAATTCATAATCCTTATCAGTAACACAGATAGGTGAAGTAGCAAAAGCAGGGTCGGGTTTCATTCTAGCATTAAGGGATTTCTGCTTCCATTTAGCTAATAACTTCGTACGATCATATCTATCTTTGCAAGCAAAAATAGCTCTAGCAGCTTCCTCGTTCATAACATAACCCTCAGGAACAACAGGTAATTCATAATCAGGGGGAGAACTTTCATCATCACTATCATCAATAATAGCATCTTCAATAATTTCATTCTCTCTAACCCTAGCAAGTTGTTCATCAAGAAATTCACATAATGGCAAAGTAGTATCACGCACAGAAGAGTTTCATCATAAGTATCATGCATAGCAGAAGTGGCATCATCAATAACATGCGACATATCGGAATTCATAGCAGTAGCAGGTTTAGGTGTCGCAAGCTTACTAATAACAGAAGGAGAATCTAGTGCAGAGCTAGATGGCAGTTCCTTACCTCCCCTTGTAGTTGAGGGCAAAATCTTAGTTCTTTCGTCTTTCAAGTTCCTCATAGTGATCAACAGATATAAATCCCAAGTGACTCAAAGAATAGAGCTATGCTCCCCGGCAACGGCGCCAGAAATTAGTCTTGATAACCCACAAGTGTAGGGGATCGCAACAGATTTCGAGGGTAAAGTATTCAACCCAAATTTATTGATTCGACACAATGGGAGCCAAAGAATATTCTTAAGTATTAGCAGTTGAGTTGTCAATTCAATCACACCTGGATAACTTAGTATCTGTAGCAAAGTATTTAGTAGCAAAGTAGTATGATAATAAAGGTAGTAGTGGCAAAAGTAAAGATAATAGTTTTGTAGTAATTGTAATAGTAGCAACGGAAAAGTAAATATGTGAAGCACAAGATGTGAAAAGCTCGTAGGCATTGGATCAGTGATGGATGATTATGTCGGATGCAATTCCTCATGTAACAGCTATAACATAGGGTGACACAGAACTAGCTCCAGTTCATCAATGTAATGTAGGCATGTATTCCGAATATAGTCATACGTGCTTATGGAAAAGAACTTGCATGACATCTTTTGTCCTACCCTCCCATGGCAGCGGGGTCCTAGTGTAAACTAGGGATATTAAGGCCTCCTTTTAATAGAGAACCAGAACAAAGCATTAGCACATAGTGAATACATGAACTCCTCAAACTATGGTCATCACCGAGAGGTATCCCGATTATTGTCACTTCGGGGTTGTCAGATCATAACACGTAATAGGTGACTATAGACTTGCAAGATAGGATGAAGAACTCACATATATTCTTGAGAACATAATAGGTTCAGATCTTAAATCATGGCACTCGGGCCCTAGTGACAAGCATTAAGCATAGCAAAGTCATAGCAACATCAATATCAGAACCTAGTGGATACTAGGGATCAAACCCTAACAAAACTAACTTGATTACATGGTAAATCTCATCCAACCCATCACCGTCCAGCAAGCCTACGATGGAATTACTCACGCACGGCGGTGAGCATCATGAAATTGGTGATGGAGGATGGTTGATGATGACGACCGCGATGAATCCCCCTCTCCAGAGCCCCGAACGGACTCCAGACCAGCCCTCCCGAGAGAGATTAGGGCTTGGCGGCGGTTCCGTCTCATAAAACGCGATGAAACTTCCTCTCTGATTTTTTCTCCGCAAAACGGAATATATGGAGTTGGAGTTGAGGTCAGTGGAGCATCAGGGGGGCCATGAGACAGGGGCGCGCCCAGGGGGAGGGCGCTCCCCCACCCTCGTCGACAGGGTGTGGGCCCCCTGGCCTTGATTCTTTCGCTAGTATTTTTTATATTTTCCAAAACTTATCTCCGTGGATATTCACGTCATTCCGAGAACTTTTGTTTTTTGCACAATAAACAACACCATGGCAGTTCTGCTGAAAACAGCGTTAGTCCAGGTTAGTTTCATTCAAATCATGCAAGTTAGAGTCCAAAACAAGGGCAAAAGTGTTAGGAAAAGTAGATACGTTGGAGACGTATCACGTCACTGCAATGACATGGGTGAGCTCATGGAAGCTCTCATCAAATACGCCGACTCTGATAACACTAAGGACCCTGGGTCTGATTAGGATAAGTCCAACAAGGGGAAGAAGAACGGTAATGGAAAAGGGCAGCAGCAAAATATGACAGGGCATAACCAGGGTAGTAATGGTAAACGCAAGCAAAATGATGGCGGGTCAGGTCTTGTGGCAATACCAATACACAGAATAACAATCAGCGTCATGAGGGAAAACCACCTCAGTTTGGAGGGCCAAAGTTCAACCTTGACGCGATGTTGAGCTAGCCTTGCCCAAAGCACAGTTTTCCTAATACCATCGACTCATATGTGGAAAGATTGTTTTATCATGAAGGAATATAAGAACTCCGGTTTTCATCAGGTCCACAATAACAATAATGGCCCGCACGGCGGGTCAGGATCCGGCTCACACGGGCCGACTTCGGAGGTGGCGGCTCAAGTTTTGGCTATCAAGGACAAGGCAACCAGGGCGGCTATAATCAGCAGCCCGATTAGGGTAACCAGCAAAAATAGTCGGGGTACCAGACCAATCCTAAGTAGCATGGCGGTGGCCAGTATCATGTGTTCACCACAAGCCTTTGCAAGCGAGATCAGAAGGTTCATAAGCACGTGGTCAGTACAGTTGAGCCAGCGGTGTCTCGATATCTACGATGGTCAGAGCAGCCAATCGTATGGAGTCGTGAGGATCACCCGCCCCGGGTTGACAATCCTGGTCAGCTAGCATTAGTGTTAGCCCCTCAGGTTGGGGGTTTCAAATTTACTAAGGTTCTTATGGATGGAGGCAGCAACATCAATATCCTCTATTATGATACTTTTTGACGTATGAATTTGACTGACAAAGATCTTAGGCCGTCCTCTACAGTCTTCACGGTGTGGTGCCTGGTAAGTCGGCATACCCAGTTGGTAAGATTTGAGGTTGCTTTTGGCACTGACTATTATTACAGGGCAGAGACAGTAAGATTTGAAGTGGTCAAAATCAAAAGCTCCTATCCGCTCTGTTTGGACGGTCGACTTACGCGAAGTTCATGGCATGGCCTTGTTATGTGTATCTGTAGCTCAAGATGCCAGGTCGTAAGGGTACCATTACAGTCCATGGTGACAGGAAAATAGCCTTGGAATGTGAAGAAGGTGATGCTGCTTATGCTGAGTCTGCCTGTGCAATGGAAGATCTTTATAAAGATAATGTTGACCCGGGAATATGACTCCGTTAAAGAAAGCAACTACAAATCAGGACCCTTTGTTGAAGTTTAAGTCGGCCAATGATACTAAACAGGTTGACTTTGTCCCTGGTGACTCGTCTCAACAGTTCCCTATCAGTGCTAATATGGATCCTAAATAGGAAAGCGCGCTCATCAAGTTCATCCGTGAGAACCGGGACATTTTGCATGAAGCCTTCAGACATGCCGGGTGTATCGAGAGAACTCGCTGAGCACACTCTCAATATTGATCCTAAATTTAAGCCGGTCAAGCAATTCCTTCTTTGTTTTAATGAAGAGAGATGTAAGGCCATTGGAGAAGAGGTGGCCCGGCTCTTAGCGTCCGGGTTCATTGTTGAAGTTTTTCACCCTGAATGGTTGGCTAACCCGGTGCTGGTGCTTAAGAAGAATGGCACCTTGCGCATGTGTGTGGATTACACAGACCTCGATAAAGTCTGTCGAGCTGATACTTTTGCTCTTCCTTGTATTGATCAGATCATAGGTGCTACCGCAGGTTGTGAGCGTTTGAGCTTCCTGGACGCTTATTCTGGTTATCATCAGATTAAAATGGTAGTTAAAGACCAAGAGAAGATGGCTTTTATTAGACCTTTTGGAGCTTTCTGCTATGTGTCTATGCCTTTTGGGCTCAAGAGTGCCTAGGAGACTTACCAGCGTCGTGTCCAGAGTTGTTTCCATAATCAGATTGGATGTAATGTTCATGCTTATGTGGATGATATTGTTGTGAAGTCTAGAAAGAAAGTGACCCTGTTGGATGATCTGAAAGAGACCTTTGATAATCTTCGGGTCTACAAAATGATGCTTAACCCGGCCAAATGCATTTTTGGTGTGCCTGCAAGCAACTCAAAGAAAAGCAAAGCTATCACATTGCTGGCTAAGCCTGCATGGGTCAATGATGTCCAGCGATTGGCGGGTCGTATTGCAGCTTTAAGCCAGTTTATAAGTCGTCTGGGAGAAAAGGTTGTTCATCTGTACCAGATGAAGAAGAAAACAGATCATTTTGTCTGGAGTGATGCTGCTAATGAGGCGCTTGAGGCGCTTAAAAAACAGTTAGCTGAGTCAGCGGTTCTTGGAGCTCCTGTTGAGAAAGAGCCTTTGCTCTTATATGTGGCTGCTAACAGTAAGGCTGTAAGTGTAGCAATTGTAGTGGAAAGAAAGAAATGGGTAAAGAATATCCAGTCCAAAGGACGGCTTATTATGTCAGTGGGGTCTTGATTGAGTCTAAGCAGCGATACCCACATTGGCAGAAGCTAGTGTATGGGGTGTTCATGGCCAGCGGCAAGTTGAAGCATTATTTTCTTCGCCATCCCATTACTGTGCTCAGCTCTGCTCCCTTAGGAGATATTATTCAAAATAGAGAAGCCACATGTCGGGTAGCCAACTGGACCATTGAGCTTGGACCCCATGGTTTGAAATATATGCCAAGGACAGCTATCAAGTCTCAAGATCTTGTGGATTTCATCAATGACTGGACAGAGTTACAGAAACCTGAGGAGAAGCTTGATAATACATATTGGACTTTTCACTTTGATGGGTCCAGACAATTGGAAGGCTCGGGGGCTGGAGTTATTCTGACTTCCCCATGAGGTGACAAGTTTTGTTATGTTTTAAGGCTAATGTTTCCATGTACTAACAATGCAGCCAAATATGAGGCTTTGCTTCATGGCCTAAGTGTGGACAAAGTGATGAATCTAAGCCGGGTCAGGTGCTTTGGCGACTCAGATTTGGTGGCTCAGCAGGTCTCTAGCACTTGGGATAATAAAGACCCACTCATGGCGGCTTATCGCGGAGCGGTTGATAATATCGCTGGTCACGTCAAAGGTTATCAGGTGGAGCATATGGATCAAAGGAAGAACGAGCCGGTTGATGCTTTGAGCCAGATTGGGTCGCAGCGTAAGTCGGTACCCCCTAATGTTTTTCTTGATGTATTGAATAATCCTTTAGTTAAGTTGCCATCTGAAGAAGATCTTGCTATTCCTAGCCCAGAGGCACACTTGGTGGTGGCTCTCCATGTCATCCTGATTGGACAATTCCCTATTTGGCTTATATGACCCGGGGTGAGTTACTTGAGGATAAACTTTGGCCAGGCACATAACCCACGGTCTAAGTCTATGACTATTGTCAGTGGCGAGCTACACCGATGCAGCATCACAGGGGTGTTCCAACGTTGTATTTCTCCTTAAGAGGGTCGTGAAATTCTAAGGGAAATACATGAAGGCAATGGTGGCCATCATGCCGGCTCTAAATCTCTTATGGCTAAAGTGGTTTCTCATGGATTTTACTGGTTGACGGCTCATGCTGATGCAACATATCTTATTAGTAAGTGAGATGGCTGTCAGAAATTCTCTCGATGGGCTCATGTGCGAGCTCAAGAATTGAGGATGATCCCAATTAGTTGGCCATTTGCGGTCTGGGGCCTGGATATGGTTGGTCCTTGCAAGAGGTCTAAGGATAAGAAGACCCACCTTTTGGTGGCAGTTGGAAAGTTTACCAGTGGGTTGAGGCAGAGCCAGTCAGTAAGTGTGATGTAGCAACGACGTTCAGTTCACAAAGAAATTTATCTTCCATTTTGCTTACCCTCACAGTATCATAACTGATAATGGCACTAATCTGTCTAAAGGTGCTATGACAGAGTTCTGTCAACGAGAGCATATTCATCTTGACGTTTCATCAGTGGCTCACCCATAGTCTAACAGTCAAGCTGAGAGGGCCAATCAGGAGATCTTGAAAGGTATAAAGCCCTGGCTTATGGTTCCTTTACAGCAAACTCCGGGTTGTTGGGTTGAGGAGTTACCCTCTGTAATTTGGAGTATCAATACTACTCCCAATAGGTCCACAGGCTACACACCGTTCTTCATGGTCTACGGGGCAGAGGCGGTTCTTTCAAGACTCGCCCATGTGGCGGCTTATGTTGAAACTACTAATGAAATAGCACGTCAGGATGCACTTGATGTGTTGAATGAAGAGCATGACCTTGCGGCGGCTCGTTCGGCGATATATCAGCAAGATCTACGTCGTTACCATAGCTGCAGAGTCAAGACAAGAACCTTTCAAGAAGGCGACTTGGTGCTCCGGATAATCCAAGATCAAACAGACATGCATAAGTTATCCCCACCTTGGTAAGGACCTTTTGTGCTCAGCAAGAACCTTAACAACAAGTCATACTACCTCATTGATATTCAAGAACACAAGGATTCACTCACATCGGCGGAAGAGACCCGCCGGCCTTGGAACATCGCTCATCTTCGGCCTTATAACACTTGACCACCATCTCTTGTGCTATACATACTTTCATCAATGTATATAGTATGATGAATATAGTAAAGGCGGCATCCCTGATAAATCAGGGCCTCTGTCATTTCATTTCTAAGTATCTTGTTCATAAGGGGCTTCCTGCTCAATGAGCATAGCTATTCTTACCCTCTTGATCGACTTTCATGCCATATTCTAGGTCACTTGGGGGCTTCCTGCTCAATGAGCATAGCTATTCTTACCCTCTTGATCGGCTTCCATGCCATATTATAGGTTTCTTGGGGGCTTCCAACCCAACGGGTTTAGCTTTCTTACCCTCATGACCAGGCTAGATGTCGAATCCTCAGTTTCTACCTGCATGTATGCAAGATGCTGATACGTCTCCAACGTATCTATAATTTTTGATTGTTCCTTGCTGTTATATTATCATTCTTGGATATTTTACAATCATTTTATAGTCATTTTATATCATTTTTTGGTACTAACCTATTGACACAGTGCCCAGTGCCAGTTGTTGTTTTCTGCATGTTTTTTACATCGCATGAAATCAATATCAAACGGAGTCCAAACGCAACGAAACTCCTGGAGGATGTTTTTGGGCCAGAAGACATTCAGTGGGCCAAGTAAGCACTTGGGGGTGGCTCGAGGGGAGCAGCACCCACCAGGGCGCGCCAGAAGGCCCAGGCGCGCCCTGATGGGTTGTGCCCACCTCGGGTGCCCCCTAAACTGCCTCTTTGCTCTATAAATACCCCAAAATTCCAGAAACTCTAGGGGAGTCGACGAAATATTGATCCAACCGCCGTAGAGTCTAGAACCACCAGATCCAATCTAGACACCGTCATGGAGGGGTTCACCACTTCCATTGGTGCCTCTCCTATGATGCATGAGTAGTTCTTTGCAGACCTACGGGTTCGTAGTTAGTAGCTAGATGGCTTCCTATCTCTCCTGATTATTAATACAATGGTCTCTTGGAGATCCATATGATGTAAGTCTTTTGGCGGTGTGTTTGTTGGGATCCGATGAACTTTGAGTTTATGATCAGATCTATGTTTTTATCCATGAAAGTTATTTGAGTCTTCTTTGATCTCTAATATACATGATTGCTTTTACCGTCATATTTCTTCTCTGATATTTGGGTTTTGTTTGGCCAACTTGATCTATTTATCTTGCAATGGGAAGAGGTGCTTTTTAGTGGGTTCGATCTTATGGTGCTTGATCCCCGTGACAGAAGGGGAATCGACACGTATGTATCGTTGCTACTAAGGATAACAAGATGGGATCTATATCTCCGCAATAGATAAATGGATACCGTCTACATCATGTCATCATTCTTACTGCATTACTCCGTTTTGTCATGAACTTAATACACTAGATGCATGCTGGATAGCGGTCGATGTGTGGAGTAATAGTAGTAGATGTAGGCAGGAGTCAGTCTACTAATGTTGGACATGATGCCTATATAAAGATCATTGCCTGGATATCGTCATGATCATTTGAAGTTCTATCAATTGCCCAACAGTAATTGTTTTTCCACCGTTTGCTATTTTTCTCGAGAGAAGCCACTACTGAACCTTATGACCCCCGGGTCTCTTTTCATCATATTTTCCTTTGCGATCTATTTTCTCTTGCATTTATTTTCGGATCTTAAACCAAAAATACAAAAATACCTTGCTGCAATTTATTTCTTCCATGATCTATTTATCCTATCTACCACTTTTACCTCACGTTATTTCCCTATCTTGAGGCGTCGTATCCGGAAGGGATTGACAACCCCTTTAACACGTCGGGTTGCGAGTATTTTTTATTTGTGTGCAGGTGCTGTTTACGTGGTGTGAGGAGGTTCTCCTACTGGTTCGATAACCTTGATCTCATCATTGAGGGAAATACCTACCATCGCTATACTGCACCTCCCTTCCTCTTTGGGGAAATACCGACGTAGTTCTAGCAGACATCAAAAGGAATTTCTGGCGCTGTTGTCGGGGAGGATCTTCAACATCAACCAGGTTCCTAATCACAAATCTCATTTCCTCACAATTTACATTATTTTCCATTTGCCTCTCATTTTCCTCTCCCCCACTTCACAAAATTTTTCCGTTTTATTCGCCCTCTTTTTCGTTCGCCGTTTTCTCGTCAGGTCTTTTATTTGCTTGAACTTGTCATCATGAGTGACTTTGGTATGGCAGAATCAGATGATGGCCTAACTCCTAGAATGGAGCGTACGGGTAATCTAGATGCCAAAACTTTTGTCTTGAGGCAAGGGAATTTTATGGGAAAAGAACATATCCAAGAATTTTTCAATTGTGTCGGAAAATTAAGTCTTGATGATATTCCTATACTTAAAAGGGCTAAATCTTATGCGGAAGCTATTTCGGCACTTGTTCTCAAGCTTGAAACTAGATTTATTCATACTCATCCTACCCTTTAAAGATTGTTCTATGAGTTGCCCGTTATAAAGGATCCTAAAGCTATAAAGTTAGACACTCTTGTTTTGATGAATGAATTTGACTACATAGTATGGGAAGCTAGGGAAATCTTTGATTTTTGTGGCATGAATCGTGAAAAACCCATGATTGATGAAATTATTTAATAATATTGATTATGCTTTGAGACATTTGCTTGGAGATAACCAAATCTTTCATGAGAATCTTAAAAAGCAAGTCCCCATTTTAGATATGATCTAACAAGTTTTTAACGATGTGAATCAACACTATTCTAGAATCACTACCGAAAATCAAAGGAGTTATGATAAAAGCAACTTGATAGTGCTAAGGTTTCCATGGATAATGTGTTTTATGTCTTATTTACAAAACCTCCCGACAAAAATACCTCCAAGGGAAACAAAGACAAGGATAACAAAACTTAGATCCTACGCGTTATGCCTAGCTAGGGGCGTAAAACGATAACACTTGTTGGGAGGGAACCCAATGAATAAAATATATTTTTTCTTTTTGCTTCCTGTTCTTGAGTGTCAGCACAATTATTCTACTGTTATCATTGTGCTTTTTGTGTTTTAATTAGTGTTTGTGCCAAACGAGGCGTTTGGGAAGATTTGGGTGAAAGTTTATTTGATCTTGCTGAAAAACAGAAACTTTTGCGCTCACGAGACTAATTTTAGTTTTTATTAGAAGAGTGATTTTGAGTCGATTCTTTTAGTGGAATATTAATAGACAAATTCCTTACGTCAAACAATTTATTTCATAATTTTTGGAGCGACGTAAATATTCAAAATTTTCAGATTTCTATAGACTGTTCGGTTTTTGACAGATTCTGTTTTCTTTGCGTTGTGTGCTTGTTTTGATGATTCTATGGTTTTCTTTGATGAGTTTTTGCCATAGAAAAGTTGGAATACAGTATATATAATGCAAAAACAAAATAATAATAGGTTTTCTACAGTACTTATAGTAGTGGTTTGGTTTCTTATACTAACGGATCTCACGAAGGTTTTGTTTGAGTTTTGTGTGATTGAAGTTTTCAAGTTTTGGGTTATCTTATGATGGATGAAGGAATAAGGATAAGCAAAAGCCTAAGCTTGGGGATGCCCAAGGCACCCCAAGATAATATTCAAAGAAGTAGCAAGCAACTAAGTTTGGGGATGCCCTCAAGTGGCATCCCCGCTTTCTTCTAACGACCATCGGTATTTTACTTGAAACTATATTTTTATTCGTCACATGATATGAGTTTTGCTTGGAGCGTATTGTATGATATGAGTATTTGCTTGTTTTGCTTTGTGTTTAAAGTGTTGAACCCTTTCTGGACACACCCTTTTGAGAGAGCCAAAAAATGCTATGCTTGCTCCTATGCTTCACTTAAATTTTTAGAGCCATGGATTTGTTCTAGTGCTTCACTCATATCTTTTTGAGCACGGTGTGCTTTGTTAATTTTGAATAAATGCTCTAATGCTTCACTTAGATTTGTTTGGGAGTTAGTAAATTTTGAATAAATTCTCTTTTGCTTCACTTAGATTATTTTGAGAGAAAGAAAAAATTGTGTTCATGATCTTCACTTATATTTGTTTGAGCTTATCAAAAGCAACATAGGAAAATAGTCCCAAAGTGATAGATATGCAAGGAGGATATAATGAAAACTTTCATGAAGATCATTGGACAAAATAAACTTCATTCTTAGTAATGGTTTTGAGATATGACGATATAATATGTGAGTCATGTTGGTGAGTAATTGTGCTTTAGTAAGAATATTGATGGTAAGGTTTGTGATTCCCTATGCATGCACGAAAGTCAATAGTTATGCAATGAAATTTATGTCGTACTTATGGTGCATTATTTGGTGTTACTTATGTTTGCTTGGGTACGAGATTTTTTGCTTTTTGGTTGGTCGCTTATCAATCTTTTTGCTAGCCTTCATTTTGCACCAAGTATGATCACTTCTTGTGCATCCAAAACCCTTTAAACTAGTTTTGCCCTATGAGTCCACTATACCTACCTATATGCGGTATTTTCATGCCGTTTTAAGCAAATTTGCATGTGCCATCTCTAATATTCAAAATAAATTTCTCTTTTGTGTGCTCTACTACTCACGAGGCGGTAAAGGGTAGCCAATATTTAGTATGCTAGATGTGTTATTCTCACAATGAGTGTTTATTCACTTGTAATTGCACGAGAGTATGACAAAGGTACTAGGGATGCCCAGTCCAGAAATGAATAATGAATTTACTTTATGTTGTCAAATAATAAATTCCTTGGAAAGCGTTGGTATGGAGGGCACCCGTGGATACAATTAGCCATGGAAAGTGAAAGTTATGGTGGAAAAAGGATTAAACTTTATTTTCTGTTTTGGAACCACCTATGATGTATCTAGCATGGAAAGTGTTGGGATGCTCCAAGTCGTTTTCGTTGGTAGGAAAAGTATGCCTCCCAAACATAATTTTATCTCTCAATTTAAGCTTTGAGCTCTGGCACCTCTATGAATCACTACTTCCCTCTGCGAAAGGCCTTTCTTTTACTTATGCAATTTTTATTTTGAACTTGAGTCTCCATCTTCTCTTATAAAGCACCAACTAAGGGGCACTATGATCGTATTTGAGCATTGTGTGTAGCTAATATTCGAGTGCGTTTCATGAATGTATCAATGATTGAGCATGATGGGCTAGGGATAACTTGCTTTAGTGTTGATATTTTCAAAGACATGGTTGTTTGTGGGTATACTTGAGTATTAAAGTCATCTTGTCAAAACTAGACTATTGCTTTGAATCATATAAAAGTCCATATGTCCATGCTATAAAAAAAGAAATGTGATGAACTTGTTAGGCAGCATTCCACATCAAAAATTCTGTTTTTATCATTTACCTACTTAAGGACGAGTAGGAATTAAGCTTGGGGATGCTGATACGTCTCCAACGTATGTATAATTTTTGACTGTTCAATGATGTCATATTATCATTCTTGGATGTTTTACAGTCATTTTATACCATTTTTTGGTAATAACCTATTAACATAGTGCCCAGTGTCAGTTGTTGTTTTCTGCATGTTTTTTACATCGCAGGGAATCAATATCAAACGGAGTCCAAACGCAACGAAACTCCTGGAGGATTTTTTTGGGCCACAAGACATCCAGTGGGCCAAGGAAGCACCTGGGGGTGGCTCAAGGGGAGCATCACCCACCAGGGCACGCCAGGAGGCCCGGGCGCGCCCTGATGGGTTATGCCCACCGCGGGTGCCCCCTGAACCGCCTCTTTGCTCTATAAATACCCCAATATTCCAGAAACCCTAGGGGGGTCGACGAAATATTGATCCAGCCGCTGTAGAGTCCAGAACCACCAGATCCAATCTAGACACGTCATGGAGGGGTTCACCACTTCCATTGGTTCCTCTCCTATGACGCGTGAGTAGTTCTTTGTAGACCTACGAGTTCGTAGTTAGTAGCTAGATGGCTTCCTCTCTCTCTCTCTTGATTATCAATAGAATGGTATCTTGGAGATCCATATGATGTAAGTCTTTTGGCGGTGTGTTTGTTGAGATTCGATGAACTTTGAGTTTATGATCAGATCTATGTTTTTATCCATCAAAGTTATTTGAGTCTTCTTTGATCTCTTATATGCATGAGTGCTGATAGCCTCGTATTTCTTCTCCGATATTTGGGTTTTGTTTGGCCAACTTGATCTATTTATCTTGCAATGTGAAGAGGTGCTTTGTAGTGGGTTCGATCTTACGGTGCTCGATCCCAGTGATAGAAGGGGAACTGACACGTATGTATCGTTGTTACTAAGGATAACAAGATGGGATATATATCTCCGCAATAGATAAACGGATCCCGTCTACATCATGTCATCGTTCTTATTGCATTACTTCGTTTTCTAATGAACTTAATACACTAGATGCATGCAGGATAGCGGTCGATGTGTGGAGTAATAGTAGTAGATGCAGGGAGGAGTCGGTCTAGTAATCTTGGACGTGATGCCTATATAATGATCATTGCCTGGATATCGTCATGATTATTCGAAGTTCAATCAATTGCCCAACAGTAATTGTTTTCCCATCATTTGCTATTTTTCTCGAGAGAAGCCACTAGTGAAACCTACGGCCCCCGGGTCTCTTTACATCATATTTGTATTTGCGATCTATTTTCTCTTGCATTTATTTTCAGATCTATTAAACCATAAATACAAAATACCTTGCTGCAGTTTTTTTCTTCCGCGATCTATTTTTCCTATCTACCACTTTTACCTCACGTTATTTGCCTATCTTGAGGCGCCGTACCCGAAAGGGATTGACAACCCCTTTAACACGTCGGGTTGCGAGTATTTGTTATTTGTGTAGGTGCTGTTTACGTGGTGTGAGGAGGTTCTCCTACTGGTTCAATAACCTTGGTCTCATCACAGCGACCGGAAACAATTTCGCCTGTATAATTGTATTTTTTAGCACTACTATACGTATAACTGTATTTGACCGCTCGCCGGTCGCACACGACCTCATTTTGCCGAGCATGTGTGCCAGGAGAGCATATCCCCGATGGTTTCTGGGTCGTGTGGGAAGGACCCCCATATCGCAGTCACTCACTAGGCGACGGTTGAGAACGGCGTTGCGGAAAGGGGTTAAAAACTGTCTGTATCACAAGTCGATGTAAGAGTGCTTTCCCGTGCGACATTATGCTCCTCTTGGAGAGTGTCAGGGCTACTTGTCGATCAAGCTTGGCTTCGAGCTCTTCATACATACATACCTGAGGTGCATCATGTATAATGTTGCAGGAGAGGACTGCCTCGGTGCCACGAACCATAAAATTGGTGTGTAACTAGTGCATCTATTGGGCATAGTACGCAAGCCCCACATGACAGAATCAAATTCCTCTACCCATTTGTAGTCGGCTTTTTTGAGGGAGCACACGAGCCTTGGTTTGATGCCGCTAAGAATTAGTCCGTTGGCTCGCTCCACTTGCCCATTGGACTGCGGGTGGTAGACGGACGCGTAATCGAGCTTGATGCCCATTTTTTTGCACCATGCCTTCACCTCCTTGGCCGTGAAGTTTGTTCCATTGTTTGTGATCAGACTGTGGGGGACACTATAACAGTGTACTGCAGAAATAAATCCAATGACTTGGACAGCTTCAGCCGAAGTAACTAGCTTCCCTTCGATCCATTTAGTAAATTTATGTACCATTACGTGTAGATATATGTTTTTTTGCTCCACCCTTGAGTGGCCCAACCATATCTAGCCCCCACACCGCAAAAGTCTAGGTGGTGGGGATGGTATGAAGGGCAATGGGGCCATATGGCTTTGCTTGGCAAAGACCTCACATCCTAGGAAACGATGTACTAACGTCGAGGCCTCATTGCCAGCAGTAGGCCAATAGAAGCCAGCTCGAAAAGCCTTGCTTACCAGGTTCCGGGCAGTAACATGATGGCCGCTCATGCTGGAGTGTATCTCCTGAAGCAGGAGTCTTCCTTCTTGCTCGGATATGCATCGCTGGGGAACGCCCGTGGTGCTCATTTTATAAAGTTCCCCCTCGTGAACCTTGTAGGCTTTAGATTGCCTATGATCTGACATGCGTCGGTTTGGTTGTCAGAGAGCTATGTTCAGAGCAGGTACGCGAAGAGTGGCTCAGTCGATTGTGCAAATACTGCCATGACTTCGTGTGCGGATGCAGTTTCCTGGACCACTGAGCTGCCTATTATGCCCTTGTCATCTTCAGGCGGGGCGTGTTGCCCGACATCACTTAACTCCAGCGCCCCTTTCTATCTAGACAGACTACAGATGGCTTGAAAAGCCGCTCGAGGAAGGTGTTGTCCGGGACCTTTTTCCTGTTTGGCACCCATTCGTGCAAGGATGTCTGCGGCCTGGTTGCTATCGCGGGGTATATGCAATTTCAGCCCCTTGAACCAAGTCAAGATCTTTATTATGGCGTTTCAGTAAGCTGTCATCTTCGGATCTTTGGCGTCAAAATCGCTGTTGACTTGTGAGATGGTGAGGTTGACATCGCCTCGGACCTCTAGGCGTTTAACACCCATGGAGACTGCTATCCGGAGACCGTGTAAGAGGGCTTCATGTTCTGCCGTATTGTTGGAGTCTGTGTACATGATTTGTAGCACGTATTAGATGTTGTCTCCTGTGGGCGATGTGAGCACGACATGAGCCCCTAGGACAGCGAACATTTTAGAACCATTGTCAGGACCCCGATCCAATGCCACACCGATCTAGCATGTAACACCTCATATCACTTTACAGCCTCACGCACGGTATCCCCACGGGTGTCGCCTTATCAGGCCCGGGACCGTTTGCGCCTTTTGGCTCACGTATATGATAGTGTCGCTAGCATCCATATGACAAGGAACCCGGGCTAACATGGCTAGTCGTAAAGCCAAAGTGGCACTAACTTATAGGGACAGGCATACATGACCCAGCAATGAACATGTCGGTCATTAGCGAGTGAATCCGGGCTGTTGCAACTGGGCTAACAGGACTCCAGAGAATCCGGGCTGTAGCAGACTAACAGGACTCCGGTAGACACCGCATGACATTTCCCCGAGGGTACAGACACAGGAACGAAGAAGGACACATGCCGGCCAGCCTAAGTGTTCCGGAGCAGTAGCAAGCTACCATGGCTCAGTGGAAGCACTAGGAGACATTTTCTGGTAAGAGAGGCTACCAAGGATAAACAACTAGATAGTCAGATCCCACACATACCAAGCATTTCAATAACATACACACAATATGCTCGATATGTGCAAATACAACATGGCATCACAACATGACTCTATAACTCAAGTATGTATTCATTAGGCTCCGAGGAGCCAGGTATTACAAACATGGTCTCATGACCCAACATTCAGAGCATACAAGTCAAGCACATGCGGAAGCTTAACATGTCTCAGTACAGACATCTACAAATGAAAAAGGCTGATAAGCCTGACTATCTACCAGATCCTGCCGAGGGCACAAAAGATCGTAGCTGAGGTAACAAGCTAAACGTCGAAGTCCACGCGGAACTACTAGCGAGACCGAAGTCTCTCTGCAAAACATAAAATAGGCAAACGTGAGTACAAATGTACCCAGCAAGACTTACATCAGAACTAACTACATATGCATCATTATTAACAAAGGGGGTGGTGGAGTTTAACTGCGGCAAGCCAGCTTTGACTCGGTGGCTATCCTGAACTACGACTGCAAGTAACTCTTTTGAGGTGGCTCACACGAGTCCACATATTCACCATATCAATACCCCACTATGGATTCGCTTCCGTCTCCCTACGAGAACGCCATCCATAGCACTCACGCTTATCTTGCGCATTTTAGAGTATCCACTTTCACTTGTCTATGAACTGTATAGGCAACCCAGAGGTCCTTTACCGCGGACGCGGCTATTCGAATAGATCATATTAACCCTGCAGGGGTGTACTTCTTCACACACGCTCTCGCCACTTACCTCCATGTACACGTCATGTATCTCGGCAACCTTCAAGCGGAAGCCTGGCGAGGGTGTCGGCCACGACCTGACTAACCACGCAAGTCTCTAGTCTAGGTTTATCGCCTATTCGGGTTCCATCCGCAAGGAGATCTGGCCGGGGTGTCGCTCATGGCCCCAAACAATGTGAGCAGGGTTCCCAAGCCCACCATCCGGGTTCCACTTGGTACACCGTGCCACTGCACCTAGTCTGTCCCAAGCCCACCTGTACCGGGTGCCACTTGGTAGACTACTAGCACTACCTACAAACACTAGAAACTAGTTGCTACTCCTGGAAAGAGATCAGGCTGATTAATAAGTCAAGAGGGGTCGAGTTACCGAAACCCAATGTAGGGTAGTAACTGTTCATGGATCACAAACATAGAACTCAGTTCCTGAGGAGGGCTTCAATGAGACAACCCACCATGTACTCCTACATGGCCTCTCACCGCTACCTTTACCAAATCGTGTTCACACACTTAGCTCACACACAGTAGGACATGTTCATCATTGTTCCAATTCATCCTCGATGAATCAGACCTGACTCAACTCTAAGCATAGCAGGCATGACAAACAAGCATGAATGAGTAGGCACATCAAGGCTCAAACAACTCCTACTCATGCTAGTGGGTTTCATCTATTTACTGTGGCAATGACAGGTCATGCAGAGGAAAGGGGTTCAACTACCGCAGCATGTAACAGATGAATCGTTGTTGTCCTAATGCAGTAACAAAGAGCAGGAGAGAGAGAGTGGGATTGTATCGGAATGAACAAGGGGGGTTTGCTTGCCTGGAACTTCTAAAGACAATATAGCTCTTCATCGGTGTCATCGAACACATCATCAGAACGTCGTCTACTGAGAGGGGACAAATACCGGCAAACAAGGAAGAACACAATCAATGCAATGCGCAATATGATGCATGATCATGACATGTTAATATGCTATGATTTGGGCTAATGCAACTAGCAACAGGTTAAATGAAGCTGGTTTGAATCCAAGATTCAAATTCAAACACCATATGTGGATATCCAAATGCCATTCATATGATTTGTACTAAACAGCAGCTATAAGTAGTTCTAACATGCATGAAAACAGTACAGATGGATAGATTGGATTTTTCTGATCATCTTTCATATATAAATTATTTCATTTGGAGTTACGGTTGATTTTCTATGAATTTTAGAAGTTTTGAACATTTTCTGGAATTTCCTAATTTATTTCTAAATAAGAATATCCCAGTAAATGTATTTATGACATCAGCAGTGTATCATGCTTGCGTCAGCTGGTCAAAGGGCGGGTCCAGGTCAAAACAGACGTGTGGGGTCCACACGTCAGTGACACAGTTATATAACAGGATTAATTAAATTTAACTAATCAAATTAGCAGGCACTGGGCCCACTGTTAGTGTTAGCAGGGGGGTAATTAGTCCTAAACTAAACTAGTCAGGGGCGGGACCCACATGTCAGTGACCTGGCTTGATCAAACCCCCGGTCAAAAAGGGTCAACGCCACCAGTGGCTTGACGCCGGCGAACGCGGCGAAGCGCTGCGGGGTTTCTCCTCCGGTGGCTAAAAGCACGATGGAGGGCACCAAGGGGAGCCCTTGCTCACCCGCATCCAGGAGAGCACGCGGCTGGGCGTGGGGTGGCCTAGTTCACCGGCGGCGAGCTCATTTGCCGCAGCCGGAGCACGGGGATGAGGCATGCGAGGCTGCGAGCCACGGGGACGCCGGATGAAGTGCTCTATGGGCTCCTGGGAACTCGAGGAGTTTGACTACGCACCCAGATGTGACGGGAACGAGCCCTGGCCGCGTCGGCGACATCGCCGGCGGCAAGGAGCTTGCGGGTGCGACGGGGAGGTAAGCTAGGGGTTGAGCGCGAGGAGGGGAACAGGGGGAAACGGAGAGAGGCTCACGGTAAGGAGGATGGTGCAGACGGTGGGGCCGGGGACGCGTTGGTTGCCGCGAATCGACGGTGAGGTAGCCGGCAGTCGGAGGTTGAAGATGAGGTCAGGGACGACGCTGCAGGGCTCCCGTAGTCGCGTGCGTCGGCGTGTAGCTCCAAGGCGTCGTGGCGGAGGTCGTGGTCATGCTGGTTGACGAGTGGTGGCCTGTAGCCATGGCTATGGCGACGGCGCGCTCTTGGTGCTCATAGCGAAGGGAGGAAGAGAGAGCCGGGGAGGGGGGAGAGCTCGAGGGAGAGTGAGAGAGGGATCCAGGGGTTGCGTGGCGGCCTTAGCGGCCTCCAGAAGCAGCAGCAAGCAGGAGGTGGTCTAGGCGTGGGCGTGCGGGCGTCGGGCACGCACTCGTCCTTCTGTCCGACGAGGAAGACGATAGGAGGAGCTGTGGTGGTGGGCTGGGCCTGTGCTGCTGGGCTGAATTCAGGTAAGGCCAGGTAGGCTTCGTCTCTCTCTCTTCCTAATTCTTTTATGTTTTCTATTTTATTTTGTCTGTTTTGATTTAGTAAAAGTACTAAACCATTTTTATAAGTCCTGGAATAAATTGTGGGCACATATTGGAATATTACCAACATCCCTCAACTGCTTTTAAGATTAATTGGGCATTAAAAATATTTATAGCAGTTAAATGCCCAAATTCAAATACTCTATGGATTAATTCAAAAATCCAAAGTGGCCTAGAAAAATGTGCACCATTTTTGGCAGGGGTTCTAGACCAATTCAAAAATGATGAACTTTTCCAAAGGCATTTTGGGTTCATTGAAAATGATTTTTATTTAAACCTAGTTGGATTCATTTGTGCTAGGGTTTGGATCAATCCCCATTTCAAGTTTAAATGCAATTTAAACATGAGACAACACATGACTAGCTAGGCCAGAGCATAACAGAACTAGGGATGTGACAACCATCGAAATACATGGTCCAATGCGAAGTGTTGTATTCCCGGGGGAGCTCGGCCTACGTCCATTCGGCCAGCACGTGGGATTTAATGGCCCGACCTGGTTTATAGATGATTTTGAAATGTAGGAGCTCTATGTCCCACTTGGCTATGCGCCCTATTGCATCCCTGTTATTAATTATGTCACTTAACAAGACATCGGATGCCACGGTTACCAAACACTCCTGGAAGTAGTGCCGAAGTTTTCATGATGCCATGAAGATGGCATAGGCTATCTTTTGATACTTTGACTTGCACGGGGTTAATACTTTGGACACATAGTAGATGGGTCTATGGACCTGGAATTTGTGGACCTCCATGTCTTGCTCAACCACGAGAACTGCACTAACCACCTAATTTGTGGACGAGATGTATAGTATCATCGGTTCACATGTTACTAGTGTCGCCAGGATTGGATTTGTAGCGAGGAGAGCTTTGATGTCTTCCAGGGCTGCCACGGCCTCCTTAGTCCATTTAAATGTTTTAGTTTGCTTTAATAGCCTATACAGGGGTAGGGCCTTCTCACCGAGTCGTGATATGAAGCGACTCAAGGAAGCCACGCAGCCCGCTAATTTTTGTGCATGTTTGAGCTCTTTTGGAACCTACAATCGGACCAAGGTTCGGATTTTGGCTGGGTTGGCCTCGATTCCTCGACTGGGTACGGTGAAGCCGAGGACTTTGCCAGCTAGGACCCCGAAGACACACTTCTCCGGATTATCTTTGATCTGATATTCCCGTAAGGTGGCAAATGTATCTGAAGGTTGTCTACCAATTTCTGACATGTTTGGTTTTGACAACCACATCGTCAACATAGACCTCAACGGTCTTCTCGATGTGTGTTTTCAGGCATGTTTGAATCATGCGTTGGTAGGTGGTGTAGGCGCTTTTAAATCCAAAGGGCATCGTGTTGAAGCAGAACAACCCATAGGGTGTAATAAATGTTGTGGCTACCTAGTCCGATCCCTGCATCTTTATTTGATGGTATCATGAATAGGCATCCAGGAAGCATAATGCATCATGGCCTGCCGTGGCATCTACAATCTGATCAATGCGGGGTAGGGGAATGGGTCTTTGGGGTAGGATTTATTGAGGTCTTTCAAATCGATGCACAACCGCCAGGACCTATCCTTCATTGGTACCACGGCCAAATTGGCAAGCCAATCAGGGTATTTTATATCTCGGATGAACCCGGCCTCCAGTAGTTTAGCCAGCTCCTCACCCATTGCTTAACGCTTGGGCTTGGGAAAATGTCTAAGTGTTTGCTTGACTAGCTTATAGCCTTTTAGTATGTTCAGGCTATGTTCTGTGAGCCTGCAGGGTATCCCCGGCATGACGGAAGGGTGCCAAGCGAATATGTCCCAATTCTCCCTAAGAAAAGTGCGCAAGGCCTCTGCAATTTCTGGGTCCATGTTTGCCCCTTTGGATGTCGTTTTGGCGGGGTCCGTTGGGTGCACCTGTAATTTTACTATTTCATTGACTGGTTTGAATGAAGTAGACTTCGGTTGTTTGTTGAGGATGACATCGTCCTAGTCGACATCGGCATGCAACACGGTTAGTTCCTCGGCCGCGAAGGCTTTGGACAGGGTCTTGAGGGCGGGCGATGTCGTCTTGTTCTCGGCTTTAAGTGCTCTGTCGGGGTGGCTCGAGATGGTGAGGATACCTTTTGGTCCAAGCATTTTAAGCTTCATGTAGCAGTAATGCGGTATCGCCTGGAATTTAGAGAAGGCGTCCCGTCTGAGGAGGGCGTGGTATCTACCTGGAAAGGCGCGATATGGAATGTGATCTCCTCGGAGCGGTAACTATCCGGTGTTCCAAAGACCACGTCCATGGTTATTTTTCCACTGCAGCGTGCTTCTCACCCAGGGACTATACCTTTAAAGGTGGTGGAACTCTGTTCCATGCACGATTTATCAATGCGCATCCTACACTACTAGAAAAAAGGCTATAGATGGGATTGACACTAATGGCGCACCAGAGAGTAGGTGCGCCATTAGTATATACTAATGGCACACCACCTTCTGATACGCCATTAGAGTTGAAACTACTAATGGCGCACCAGGCAAAGAGTGCACCATTAGTATCAATTTTTTTTTGAACTAGCGCGCCTGTCCAAACATACTAATGGCGCATCCAGATAAAGTGTGCCATTAGTACTTGTAACTACTAATGGCGCACCGGGAAAAGGGTACGCCATTAGTACCAAATTTTTTTTTGAACTAGTGCGCCTGTCCAAACATACTAATGGCGCATCCGGACGTAGTGCGCCATTAGTAGTTGTAACTACTAATGGCGAACGGTGCAAAGGGTGCGCCATTAGTATTAATTTTTTTTTAACTAGTGCGTCTGTCCAAACATACTAATGGCGCATCAGGATAAAGTGCGCCATTAGTAGTTTAATCTAGTAATGGCGCACTGCGGATCAGTGCGCCATTAGTATTTTTTTTTTGCAAAACTACTAATGGCGCACCGTCAGAAGGTGCGCCATTAGTTACCTGGATTACTAATGGCGCATTTAGTGCTGGTGCACCATTAGTAAGTGGGCAGCAACAAGATATTTTGGACAGCCCTCTCCTACCCACACTCACTTTCTCCCCACTTCATTCTCTCCACCTCCTCCTTGTCTCGGGTGCCTCCTCTTTTTCACCTCATTTCCACCATAGATTCATTCAAATTAAGTGGTTAAATTACCTTGTTTTAATAGGTAAGTAAGGGGGGAAGCTATATTTATGTTGTTCTCCCTAAAACAATGTGCACATGCACTTTTTACGGCCTAGCTAGATCTATGTATGTTCGTGGTGTTGCATATGTTTGTGGTGTTGCAAATGTGTTTGTGTTTGGAGGTGTACCGGTATTTGAAATGCGATAGTTGCCAATATTTTGCCGGAATGTTGATTCATTTCCGTTTCGGTGAGAATTTTGGCATTAAGCATTCTTTTTGGTCCTATTTTTAGGGAAAGTCATGCCAAATTTTTGTTTGGTTCTAAAATATCGTTTTGCTCTACCCCGCAGGCGACCATGGTCCGCACGATGACCGAAGGCATCGTGAATAGGTTTTTGAGGTCCGTGAAGGCCGAGATGCTTCAAAAGAACGAGACGGAGATAAGATGTCCGTGTCGAAGATGCAAGCTGAAGAGCCTTATTGCGGACCCGGATTCCGGGCAGGTGCAGGACCACCTGCTCTTGCGTGGTTTCATGGATGGCTATCGGTGGCAAGGTGATGAAGATGACTACGAAGTCATCCATGGGGGCCGGGCAAGAAATGAGGAAGGGCAGCAAGACAACCACCGCGGCTCGGGCGGGCGAGAAGACGAAGAATCCCCAGGAGATGATCACGACGGTGATGTTGTACACAGTCATCATGTAGAAGATGCAGGACATGATGATGAGGAAGATGCCGGAGTAGGCGACGGGCATGATCATGAAGATGATGATGCCGGCGGAGTAGACGACGCTGGACCATCGATGGGCTGGGTGCAGGACCCTCATATTCAAGAGCTGCTTCTCAAGCAGACGGATAACGCCAGAGCTGCCGCCCGAGAGAAAGACAAGATGGATCAACTTGAGTTAGACGCGGTTACTCCATTGTATGAAGGATGCAGGCCCGAGGATACCCGCCTGAAAGTAACGCTCATGGCTCTGGAGATGAAGGTAAAACACAAAACGACCGACGCATGCTTTGACGAGAACATGTCATTCTGGCACGAACGTCTTCCCAAGGGGAACAAGTGCCCGACCAGTTTGGAGGAGGCGAAGAAAATCGTGTGTCCTCTCGATTTACCGCACGTGAAATACCATGTGTGCATGAACAATTGCATCATTTATCGGGACGAGCACGCGGAGTCTACCATATGTCCGGTGTGCGGCGTCACTCGATACAAGAAGAGGAAGAAAGCTCCTCGAAAAGTGGTGTGGTACTTTCCGATCACTCCTCGTCTGCAGCGCTATTTCGCGGACCCTAAGGTAGCAAAGCTCCTGCGTTGGCACGCGGATAGGGAGGAGAAGAAGCGAGAAGATGACGCAAATGATCCGGAGATAGATAAAAAAGACAAGATGCTGAGTCACCCTAAGGATGCGAGCCAGTGGCAAGCGTTGAACTTCGAAGAATCGGAATTTGGGAACGATCCAAGGAACATCATGCTGGGCGCAAGCACCGATGGAGTCAATCCGTTTGGCAGCCAGAGAAGCACACATAGCACCTGGCCTGTGTTTGTGTGGATGTACAACCTTCCCCCCTGGTTGTGCATGAAGAGGAAGTACATTCACATGAGTATGCTAATTGAAGGGCCGAAACAACCAGGGAATGACATCAATCTGTATCTGGGGCTGCTGAAAGAGGAGCTTGACATGCTGTGGAAAACGCCAGCCAATACGTCGGATGCCGCAGAGAAATAATATTTCCCTATGAGAGCCGCACTGCTCATGACGGTGCACGACTATCTCGGTTACGGATATCTCGCGGGGCAGGTAGTCCACGGATTTTCTGGATGCGTAAGGTGCATGGATGACACAATGTATCGCCAGCTAGATAGAGATCCCGGGTCTTCGAAAACCGTGTTCATGGGACATCGAAGGTGGCTTCGCGACGATGACCCGTGGAGGAAACGCAAGGATCTGTTCGATGGTGAAACGAACCCCGAAAACGCCCGTGTACAAGGAGCGCCGAGGAAATAGATAAGCTGTTGAAAAATTGGAAAGACTGCCCACTGCCGGGAAAGAAGCAAAAGGCGCCAGAGCCGGGAAAGAAGTGAAAGGCGCCAGAGCCGCTGCTGAAGGTATGGAAAGCGAGGTCTGTTTTCTGGGACTTGCCGTACTGGAAGATCCACCGTGTGCCTCACAGCCTTGATGTCATGCATATCACGAAGAATGTGTGCGAGAGTCTGCTTGGTACCCTGCTCAACATGCCAGAGAGGACCAAAGATGGGCCGAAAGCAAGGGCAGACTTGAAATCAATGGGCATCAGGCAGGAGCTTCACGCTAATGATGATGATGATGATGATGATGATGAGGCGAAGCAGGACACAGAAAGTCGTCGCAAAGGCAAAAAGGCCAAGAAGACCGGAAATGACTACCCTCCCGCGTGCTTCACTCTAAGTCAGGAGGAGATCGAGCAGTTTTTCACCTGCCTCCTAGGAGTAAAACTTCCTTACGGTTACGCGGGGAAGATAAGCAGATACCTAGACCCAGCGAAGCAGAAGTTCAGCGGGATGAAGTGTCACGACTGTTACGTGCTGATGACACAGATACTTCCAGTTGCAATCCGTGGGATCATGGACACGCACGTCCGTGAAACGCTATTTGGCCTATGCAACTTCTTCGATGTCATCTCTCGGAAGTCGATTGGCGTGAGGCAACTCAGAAGGCTACAGGAAGAGATCATGGTGATACTATGCGAGCTTGAGATGTACTTCCCACCCGCATTCTTCGACGTTATGGTGCATCTGCTGGTCCATATAGTGGAGGATATCATCCAACTCGGGCCGACGTTCCTGCACAGCATGATGCCGTTCGAAAGGATGAATGGTGTCATCAAAGGATATGTTCGCAACATGTCACGTCCAGAAGGAAGCATAGCCAGGGGCTTTCTGACCGAAGAGTGCATCTCCTACTGCACGAATTATCTAGGCATCGAGAACCCCGTTGGTCTGCCCGTCAACAGGCACCTTGGCAGGCTCGCTGGATGGGGTTACCGTGAGGGTCGCCGCGAAATGCATCTCGACTTCGATGGTCGACTCGCCGACTTTGAAAGAGCAAACCTAGTCACGCTACAACACATAGACGTGGTCGATCCTTGGGTGGTACAGCACAAAACCTTTATTAAGAAGACGTACAATGACCGAGGCCAACAGAGGACGGACGGAGATATACTCAAAGAGCACAACTCATGTTTCACGCGTTGGTTCAAGCAGAAGCTTCTGTCGTACCCTTTACATGAGGATTCTTCCACGGAAGAACAACTCATATTCGCCTTGTCACAGGGCGCCGAGCACAACCTGATGACCTATGAGGCATACGATATCAATGGCTACACATTCTACACCGAGGCCAAGGACATGAAGAGCGATGGTTATCAGAACTCTGGGGTAACGATGGAATCCTACACCGGTAACGACAAGGACAGATACTACGGAAGGATCGAGGAGATCTGGGAGCTGAGCTACGCTGGAGAGAAGGTCCCAATGTTGCGTGTCAGATGGGCCAAGAACGTCATAAAAGAAGACCGGTATTTCACCACCATGGTTATACCCGAAGCCAAATCCAAGACCGCGGGCGCAAACGTCACCGCGAAAAATGAGCCATGGGTACTGGCTTCCCAAGTGGACCAATGCTTCTTCATTACCGACCCGCCAAAGCCCAGTCGTGTTGTCATGAGGAGAGGCAAAAGGAAGATCATCGGAATGGATGGAGTAGCCAATGAGCAAGACTTCGAAAAGTACGGCGACCCGAGGATCGAACATGACGACGATGATGAAGTAGCAGCATACACCACAAGAAGAAGCAGGACCGCCCTACCTAAAGGACGTCCGTTCCATAGAAGAACTCCATTTGCGAAAAAGAAGGGCAAGAAGATTGTGAAGAGATAGCTAGCTAAGATCGATTGTATTTAAATCGTAGACTTCATTTCTCGATTGTATTTCATGGGCACTTTTTGAACTATCATGAATATTTTTTAATATCATGGACACTATCCCACCTCGCCAGATCCGGTCCCACTCCATCTCGATCGCTATCCCACCTCGATCTCGATCCCCCTCCTTCTCGATCGCTATCCCACCTCGATCCCCCTCCATCTCGATCGCTATCCCACCTCGCTAGATCCGGTCCACCGGCCGCCGCCGCCGACCGCCCGCACCCTCGATTCCCCTACTCAACCGCCTCCGCCGACCCCCCGCACCCCTCCCCTACTCA
>NC_041393.1:339376128-339376706 GCF_002162155.2 Triticum dicoccoides
ATGATATTTTTAAAAAAATTATTACTGTCTTATAAAAAAAATATTACTGTTATGATTTAAACAAGTTTGAACATATTTAAACACAAATAAGTATCAAACAGCATTTTAAATGCATAAAATAAATCATGGAGCCTGGGAATTGAACCCAGGACCTCCTGGTGTGAGAACTAGCTGCTGACCAGTCGAGCTAGTAGAGAAGACTTGATGTGTATCAGGTCAGGTGGTAGATAACCTGTTGGCTCGAGCAGAAGTAAAAAAAAATACTAATGGCGCACTTGGGTGAGGTGCGCCATTAGCATGTATGTACTTATGGCGCACCGAGGGGTGGTGCGCCATTAGTATTGTGCCGCCCCTACTTCGTATCGATCCCCTATCTCTCCCTCGCCCTCGCCCGCGATCCCCTTCCCCTCTCCTCTCCCAACGCCGCCGCCCCGCCGCCCTCGACGCCGGCCGGACACCAGCGCCGCCCCGTCCACACCATCGTCGCCAGCGCCGCCCCGACACCACTGTCGCCCCGCCGCCCTCGACGCCGCCCCGACACCGGCGCCGCCCCATCCACACCACCGTCGCCAGCGCCG
>NC_041393.1:339377399-339397336 GCF_002162155.2 Triticum dicoccoides
CGCCCCGTCCACACCACCGTCGCCAGCGCCGCCCCGACACCACCGTCGCCCCGCCGCCCTCGACGCCGCCCTGACACCAGTGCCGCCCCTACCGTCGCCAGCACCGCCCCAACACCATTGTTGAGCGCACACAGGAGCCCAAATATCCACGGAGCGCACGGAGGAGATCGTCATCATCCATCCAGATCGGCTTCTTCTTCTTCAACTTCACAGAATCGTTGGTGGTCGTCTCTTCCTCTAGGTATGCGCCTCCTTATTATCCATTCCATGCTCCTACAGTCCTGCGAATTCGCGGCCCCAAGTAGTAGATCGTGGTAAAATTCACTGGAGGAGATTTTTGTGCTCTGCTCTGTTCGACAAACTGGGTGGGGATTTTTTCTCCTTTTCTATGATCATGCGGTTAATTAGTCAGGGCTGTTGTGGAATTCGTAGTGGTGATGATGCGAAAGGCTAAAATCTAGCGCTACTTGCACTTGGTTTGGTTCAGAAAACCCGCAAAGTCTCTCGGATTGGTTAATAATCATATATGTATGCCCTTCCTTCATGTTTGATTAGCACATGCATGTTTCACCCAACTTGTATGAATAGGTTGCTGCTTGTTAGGCACGATGGACATGGTTTGGTCAAGTGCAAATTGAAATGGGAATTGGGTAGGCAGTTAGGCATGATGGCTGGTTGTTGCTGCCCTGTTTATTTTAGTTGTGAGGAAGACTAGTTCTGTTGCTGTTGCCCTGTCAAATGTTCTGTTGTGAGGACGACTAGTTCTGCTCTAGCTGGCATAAACACATCAATGTGGTGCTACCAGCTCTCGAACCGACAAGAAAATTGGTTAACTGTACAAGAAAATGTGGTGCTACCAACCCTCCTCCTGCCACCGTGAGCTCCCCCTCCTCCTCTCCTCCTCTCCCCCTCTCCCCCTCTCACAATTTTTCACATTTTTCTTCCTGGTTCATTAGTTTTAGATATTGTACATCTAGAAAAACCAAATGCAACCAAAACAGTCAATTATAGCGTTGTTTGTCTTGGCTAGTCTTTGTTGATAATAATCATCAACTTGTTGTCTTTTCCTCTCAAGGTTCTTGAACAGAAACAAGAAAGGAACACCCTGTGACTCTATATGTTTCCAAGAGTAGGTAGAATTTGCACGCAACCACCTGTTGTACGTGGAGGTCGGAACATAGGGAGTTGAGCAAGCTAGCGGTAGTTTGACTCCAAGTCTCCTCCTGGCTGTCATGAGACGTCCATGTTATTCTTTCTGTAGTGTACTAGAAAGGTTACATCTTACAAGTTTAGAAGTGCATAGAGGATTGTATGGCATCGTGCAGCCCAACATAACAGAACAGTAGAAGTCCAGAATTCAAAAAATAAAAACAGTAGAAGTCGCTGAGACGTTAGTTGATGATGACAAATTTTTTTCTGAACTCTACTTCAGAATGCTTTTTCTTTCTGAATGGCATGTGCAATTTCTGCAAGGGAAGATCCTTGGTTAATATCTGAAACTTGGTTAATCTACTAGATAAAACTTGGTTCTATCTGAAACAAAGAAACTATACACTAGATAAAATGGTTAGTATCTGAAGGGTTAAGCTTATTTTTGGTTAATCTACTGCTTCAAGTTTGCTTCATCAAATGATGCCTTTTTTGGCCATTTTAATATTTATTGAAATGGTAGTATCTGGTACTTTAATCTTCCACAGTTCACCAAGAATCACTAGGAGTACTGTGCTGCTGTATTATGCCTATAAAAACACTTGTTTGGTCAATTAAACAGGGCATTGAAAATTGACAGGGCATTCACAGTTCACCAAGAATCACTAGGAGTACTGTGCTGCTGTATTATGCCTATAAAAACACTTGTTTGGTCAATTAAACAGGGCATTGAAAATTGACAGGGCATTTTTGTTTTCTGTTGAACCTAAGCAATTTCATACGCTTGACAAAGTTGATGCTTTGTTCTTTTGCTCTGCTCTGCTCTTGCTCTGCATGTGCTTCTCAGTTTGCTAGCTATATCTCTAGGTTCTTGATTGGCTTCACTAGTTGATTGGTTGTTTGCATTGTCTGTTTGTGCTACTTTCCCCCGAGCACCCATGATCTATAGTTCTTGTTACAGACAGAGAGTTGGTCCACTAGTTATGTAGTTTTTAGGAAAATGCTAGTAACTTGTGCTTTCATATCCTAGTTATGTAGTTTTTAGGCAAATGCTAGTAACTTGTGCTTTCATATCTCTGTATTGGTTCAGTAGGTGTTTCCTTTATTTTGTCAGTGTTAGATCATCTAACTGAATTTGTGTGTACAAGCCCTGCAGTGCAGATGTATTTTAGTGTAAGCTCAGCAATTTTCAGTGTAGCCCTGATGCTTCTTATATGTAATTACAGTATAAAACTTCCCCTAATAATAGTGTAAATTTTCCCATAATTTTTGTTACACTGAAAATAAGGCAATTAACTAGCTACTTACTTTATTTGCCCATTGGCATTTGACTTTGTATGGAACCTGAAGCTGTATACCAACTTATCAGATTTATTGTGCTTCTTTGCCACATTTACAGCTACCATGTTGTTTTGATACAGAAACAGTTTGGTAGCTGTCCGTGAACAATGTGGTAGCTGGTACAGTTACCAGGTCTTTTTTTAATTGAACCAAACTGGTACAGTTACTAGGTCAGATGATGCTTAGACTAGGAAGATTGCTGCTAGATGTTAATTTGCTGGTACTAGCTACAATTTGGCACTGAAAAGCAAAAGCAAAAGCCCTTGAGTTTGCTGATATATATTTTTCCATGTTGTGATGGAGGCCTTTTTTGCCTTGTCCACCCGAGAGGCCCTTGAGTTTGCTGGAATGTCGATTAACTTCCGTTCTGGCAAATTCGGGTACTCCATATGTCCTATTTTCAGCAAAGGTCATGCTGAAATTTTCCGTGAATTTTAGCATGACTTTGCTAAAAATAGGACATATGGGGTACTTGTGACTAATGCATGGGCCGGGGTATCTTAGTAGTTAATTAAGTAGGATCAAGTGCCCCTTTATTCTAGCTGCATTAAACCATAGGCGTGCCTCGGTGTCGAAAAATCCTCAATGATAAAAGCTTAGATTTTAGGATGCCTCGGTGTCGACAAACCCTAAATGATGAGACCATGATCTTGTTCGTTGACAATAACCAACTTTTTGACCAAACTTTGTTTCTATTTAGAGAGAAACATGGCCCAGAACGATGAGGCCGGGGGTTCGGGCGGCAAGGCATTCTGGGAGCTGTCCCGAGAGATGGAGGAACAATCTCACTTGTATGAGGACGCCGCCTTCCCCACCGATCCTGAGACCACTGATGGTACCGCCGAGGATGACCCCACTGATGCCACCACTGATGGTGCCGCCGAGGATGCCACCACTGATGATGGCGGCGCACGCACAGATGGCAGCCAACAGAAGAGGCAACGGAAGGACCGGCGCCCGACCGTGCTCCGCACCCTCAAGGAGGAAGTTACTGAAGTGGACTCCGACGGGAATCCAACGGCGCCCGAACGAATAGTCAAGGGGTACTCGCTTCAGCTCGGGTGCATTCTTTGGAGCACCGTCTCGATCAGCACCGAGAACCTGAGGCATCCTGACCGAGGGAATTTGCGCAACCTCCTCTTCACGAAGCTGCATGAATGATACAAGTTCCCCGCTGCTTTTGAAAACACAAGCCTCAAAGGGAATAAAGTGAACAATGATGCCCTCACGAAGATGAGCAAGGCCCTGTCTACTTGGAAAAGCAATGTGAAGAGAATGATCGAGAAAGGTGAGAGTTATGAGAAGATCAAGGAGAAAAATCCTTCGATCACCGAAGATGACTACAACGACTTCAAGATCAATTGCTCGAGCACCGCAAACTCCCAATCAAGTCAGTGGGGGAAAGAAATGCGGGAGCTGAACTTAGGGGAACACAAACTCGGTCCCGGCGGTTACAGAGTGGCGGAGCCTATATGGGACAAGGAGGACGCGGAGCGTGCCGAGCAAGGCCTACCGCCCCGCTTCGAGAAATACAGCGGTAACAAGCAGACTAGGAACTATGTCAGGGCCCTGTACAAGGAGGACCCGATAACAAAGGAGCTTACCACGGATCCGAAGACCAGGGCGCTTGAGCTTGTTCTGGTAAGGAATACACCCCCGCGTAATTAGCTCCATATGGTTGCATTCTAATTAATGAAGCCAAATTTCTAAATGGTTCACATTCCTTCCGTAGGCGACTGAAAGCAGTAGCGCGGGGTCGACTACGAGCAACCCTTGGGACACCACTCTAAATAGGGCATTGAATGTAATGAAGAACAAGGATAAGATCAGTAAGCTGACGTCAGCTGGTCGTGTGGCCGGCAAAGGCTTGTCCACAAAATAGGGGTCATACTATACCGCTGGTGTGCGGAAGGAGAAAAAGACCAGCTCGGAAAGCCAGGCGCGCGAGGTTCAAGAACTCAAGGCACAGGTGGCGCGGATTCCGAAGATTGTCCAAGAGCAAGTGGAACAACGACTCGGAGCGACGATCACCGCCATTGTGCCTACCTTGATCCAGGGGTTGAGTGCGTGGATTGCGGGCGGCCAACAGGGGCCGCCCCCGATTCCTAGATTCACAGCCAGCAACTTGCAGAATGCGATGGCGGGGCCATTGGTGTCTCCGGTGGAGGCGGCATTGGTGTCTCCGATGCCGGCACGGGAGCTTAATGCACCCGGGTGTACGCCGGCCGGCACCTCTGCAGCAAGCGGCCCCTCCGTCAACTGCACACCCGTCGTTGGCGGTGCCTCGACATTAGCCGAGCTCGACGCCATCATCACGGTAACTAATTAAGCCTCTCTCGGCCGAGGACTTCATCTCCTTGCCTTTGACTGGGCATCCCTGACGCCCTACATGTTTTCGCAGGGCGCCGCTGATGTTTCGTGCACTCTCCTGCACTTCGTGAACAACGAGTTGGTCGATGTCGCCAAGGGCAAAATCGTTCAACCGGGCAACCCCTTGTTCCACGGTACCCAGATGCCACCCAACTTGTTTAGGGTTCAACTGGTTCGGGTGCTGCCAGGCTGCGACGAGTTGTTACCTCCGATTCGACCCGTCGGGGCCGACGATGATGATGTGATGACCCTCAGCGCCTGCCTGAGCTGGCCCCTGCTTTGGCCGAAGAGCCAGATTCGTTTGGAGCCGGGGGACACCACCCCAAAGACAACACCGCCAGTCGTGCCGGCGCCAAGTCGGCCCCATGGCAAGACCGCCGCAATGGTGCCGGACATCCCTATGCCACTGGATCCAAACATGCATATGGCACAGGATCAGAACGACTACGACGACGATACATTTGGCAACGTCGATCAGTACTTTGCCGAACATGGGTACGATGGCGACTTCATGGGGGCTCCTTCTCAAGAACCCAACCCAACAAAAGACATGCGCGATCTAGCTGGTACCGCGGAGAAGCCAAGTTGCAACAGGCGTCGTCTGCCGTTCAGCTCTCAGGAGACGCCTCCAGCTGCCGACTCCACCGAGCCTCAGATAGGCGAGGTGCGAAATATTATCAGCCCAAATACACTCAAGAAGGCGGTCTATGAGCAGAACTCGGTCCCATTACAGGAGAAGAAGAAGGCACGCAAAAGAAAGACTAACAAGGGTGCAAGCCAGCCGGCACCGAGTACGATCCGTGCTCAGGACTTGCCACCTTCACCTGAGGATATCTCGAGGAGGGTGCATGTGGCGGGTAGGGCGATGCTACCGACAAATATGCTCAATGCTGCAACCGGTGCTATGCGGAGTCTGCATGACAGTGTTCTTTCTTTGGAGAAGCAGCGTCTCAGAGACAAGGATGTGGCATACCCGATTTTCGCGGCCAAGGTGCCAGAGGGCAAGGGCTTTGTGGATAACTCCATCGGGGGTACGATCGTCCTGCGGTTTGATGACATCCACGCTATGTTGAACCTTCATCCGCTGCACTACACCTTTGTTCGGCTATTTTCGCTGAGTATGGAGATGCGGATCATTCGCGACAAGACCCCGGACATCGTGATAGTCGACCCCTTCTACATGCGTGCCAAGATCTTGGGCAGCACTGGGGACCGGCAAGTCGCGAGTTCTTACCTCGAAGGCTTCATTCTGGCAAACCAAGATAAGGATAACTTCCTCGTGCCTTACTTTCCCGAGTAAGTCCTCCCCTCAACCGCCCCGTAACATATGAATTCTTAGATTTCGATCGCTTTTCTTTTAACATTCCGTGTTTTCTGCAGTGACACACATTGCACGCTCATCCTCCTAAGCCCCAAATATTCCATGGCCACGTATTTCGACCCGGACCGTCAGTCGAACGTAGACTACACAAATGTCAAGAAGGTTCTTGATGATGTTCTCCCCGGCTACGTCAAATCTGGAGGCACCTTCACTAGGCCTATTCGTAAGTACGGCAAGCACGTGTTCTCCCACAATACGATGTTCTGCTGCGTCAAGCAGCCGCCTGGCGGTCAGAAGGGTGCCTACTACGCCATCCATCACATGCGGGCGATCGTACGGGACCATCATCAACTTCTGCTACCGAGTAGACTCAAAGATTGGGCCGAGAGCGTGTCGGCAATCCAGGACGCGGACATCAGACAAGAATTCTTTCGCATCCAGTCGGAGTTTGCGGAAATCATCCATCAAGATGCCCTTCGTACCTTGGGGCAGTTCTACCTCAAAAATCAACCGTCCAACAGTGACATCGACATAATGCTACAAATGCAGGCTGACAACGCCCGTTCTTTCATGACTCCCACGATAGACGGCGGCTTCATCCACGCTTCGGTCCCTTGAGTCGAGTCAAAAGCAGTGATGCTGTGTCTAGTTCTGAAACATCGATTGGCTCATGTTGTAATTAAACTTTAATGAACTTGTAGTATGTCTCTTTGGTTTCGAGAGTCGTTCAACTTAGATGTAATCGATGCTATTAATGTCTTGCTTTTCTCTTCCGATCGTTCTGTTGCATACTTATATATTGCTTATGTATTGTCTGTGAATTGGTACTAACGTTTCGTTTGGCTAGTGCATAGCGATGCCGACGTATGTCGTGTACAAGGGTAAGGTTCCCGGAGTCTACGACGACTGGGAGGAGTGTCGGAGACAGGTTCACCGATTCAGCGGTAACAGTTACAAAGGGTACACCACTAGGGCCGAGGCCGAATCTAGATACGCCCGCTATCTAGCGGGAGAGGGGAGGGAGCGTTGGAGGAACCGGATGAAGACGAGTTCCATCATGATGATGCTCATCGTGATGACCGCAACTCTCTTTTATGTGATGGTAGTTTAGATGATCGATATCGACTTGTAATGTGAAGACAAACTCGCTACTCGCGGTCTCGAGACATGTAATATAATGTTCTATCTTTGTTCGATCTTTTCAATTCGGAGACTAATATGATGAATTGTATTCGGAGACTAATATGATGAATTGTATTCAAAGACTAATCTTCTATTGTATTCGATGAATCTATTGTTGATGTGTGCTGTCTATATTTTGTCAAATTATACATTTTGTAACCTGTGCAAAAAACAGAAAATAAAAAATTAAAAAAAACTAATATTCATACTAATGGCGCATCACATGACAGTGCGCCTTTAGTATGACAAAGCATACTAATGGCGCATCACTGAAGAGTGCGCCATTAGTATGCCGAGGTTACTAATGGCGCATCTTGCTGCCGTGCGCCATTAGTATGCCAGAGCACCTGGGTATACATGGCCCCTGGGAGGCATACTAATGGCGCACTTCTGTATACACTAATGGCGCATCAGTGGTGCGCCATTAGTATATCAGATACTAATGGCGCACCAGGGGGTGCGCCATTAGTAAAATATACTAATGGCGTGGTACTAATGGCGCACCGCTAATGTGCCATTAATGGCCAAATTAGGTGCGCCATTAGTAGGCCTTTTCCTAGTAGTGCTATCCAGAGTATCTGCGTATATTAGATTTAGGTTGCTGCCTCCGTCCATAAGGACCTTCTGAAGCCGGCAGCTGCCTACAATTCGGTTGAGGACCAGAGTGGCGGGGCACCTGTTCGGGGTTGACTTCGGCTCATCGTTATGATCGATGGTGATCGGTGTGTCTATCCACGCACCTTGGGCCAGCACCTGCCGAACGGAATTGATTTCTTGGAGGGCTCGTTTGCGTTGATTGTTAGAGGCGAAGGTCTCGTAGATCATCAAGACATCGTCCTTGTCTGAGGTTTGTTTAGCATGGCGGGAGGTACCTGCCAGGATGGTTGGTCCCCCTTTTGCTACTTGTCTTAACACCCAACGGTCGTGAAGGTTGTGGGTTGGGTAAGAGTTAATTAGGATAGCATGGATCGTACATGGCTTATCTACAAAGCCGTCCAAAGTCGTCCCAGGGTGACCGGAGGATTTCTTCTTATTCCGAGGTCGTTCACTCGGAGTGTTCCATTTCCAAGACCCACACCGAGGTGCTGATCCGGATGCCCGAGGTAATCCTCACAGTTCGAATCCGTGTTTTCCTTGGTGAGCCAGGAATCTTCAATGGCGCAGAACTGCGATACTAGTTTGGATAATTCCGGGAGCATTTGAACGCAGCGACGAGCGAGGGCATTTGAGACGCCTTTATCCTTGCATCTGCGCTCTAAAGCAGCGACTATATCAGAGTCCAAATAATCTGATATCTTGTCTTTGACTGGCAGGAATCTAGTCCAGTACTCCCTGATCGATTCGTTAGGGAGTCGCTGCACATAGGCCAGATCCCAGATGTCGGGTGGGCGAGAGTTATAGGGGCGATACTCTACGTGGGAGATTAGAGAATGAGTTCTGATCTCAAAAGATCGTGGGTTCGAGACCCTGTTCACCTCGTCCGGCGTCGAATTTGTGGTCGTCGGGTGGGCAAAACAAGCTCGGAGGTCGGCCTCATCAGCCGCTTCGGCAGGCCACCGTCCGACTCACTTTGCAGGGATTATCTCGGCCCCTCGTCCTTGGGGGAATTCCTCATAGGGATCAAAGAAGGGCCATGTTTTGCCTCGGCTTCATGCGGAGGTGTATTGGTGGCCGAAGCTTTGGGCACATGAGCGAGCCCTTCTAGTTCGAGGTTGTTGATCAGCGATCCCATTGATCTCTTCATCGATCGCACAGCGAAACTCTCAATGAAAGCACCTGTGTCAGTGTCAAAACCGGCAGACCTCAGGGTAGGCGGTCCCGAGTTGCGGATCTCGGATCGAGGGTAACAGGAATGAAGGAGGCGGTGTTTACCCAGGTCCAGGACCTCTTAAAGGAGGTAAAACCCTACGTCCTGCTCTTGTTTATATTAATGAAGATGTATTGAGTATAGAGTTGATCTACCTCGACATCATAATGTGTGGTCTAACTCTAAGGCTAGGTGAATTATTTTTTGTTGATGTCCCCCCTACGGGCTAAACCCTATGGCTTATATACATGCCAGGGATGTATCTAGGGTTACAAGTTCGGTAGCTATGAGACAGGCGGCGGTAGAGATCTTGGAGTATACGTCAACTCTTCGGTGGTGGTAGTCTTGATCACGCCTCCTATGTATAGCTTCCGGAGTCCATCTCGATCACGGATGAAGGTTGCCGGCCCAACCCGAGAAGAATGGGCCAGGGTTAATACCCCCTTATCCAGGACACCGTCAAGTGGGTTCAGCCGTGCGGTGATCTTGCCCTGTGACAGGAGGGGCGAAGGCATTTATTGAGTTCTTGCCATTAAGGATAAATTGATGGGGTTTGTTCATATTGATTGATCTTATTTTTTCTACATTATGTTATCATGCTTATTGCATTACTCTATTTATTATGAACTTAATTCTTTGAGATGTCTAGATAGCGGTCTTGAGTTGAAGTAATAGTAGTAGACATCAGTAAGTTTAATGATCTAATTGTCACATAGGTAATGCATGTGTGAGATTATGCCATGGATGGTCATCATAACAATGCGCAATTCTATCAGTTGCACAACAGTAATTTGTCTGCTCATCACTACCATGAGAGAGATGCCACCAGTGAACCTATGGCCACGGGGTCTGATACGTCTCCAACATATCTATAATTTTTTATTGTTCCATGCTGTTATATTATCATTCTTGGATGTTTTACAATCATTTTATATCATTTTTTGTTACTAACCTATTGACATAGTGCCCGGTGCCAGTTGCTGTTTTCTGCATGTTTTTTTACATTGCAGGAAATCATTATCAAACGGAGTCCAAACGCAATGTAACTCATGGAGGAATTTTTTGGGCCAGAAGAAAGCCAATGGGCCAAGGAAGCACCTAAGGGGCTGCTCGAGGGGAGCAGCGCCCACCAGGGGGCCCAGGCGCGCCCTGGTGGGTTGTGCCCACCTCGGGTGCCCCCCGAACCGCCTCTTTGCTCTATGAATACCACAATATTCCAGAAACCCTAGGGCAGACGACAAAATATTGATCCATCCGCTGCAGAGTACAGAACCACCAGATCAATCTAGACACCATCATGGAGGGGTTCACCACTTCCATTGGTGCCTCTCCTATGATGCGTGAGTAGTCCTTTGTAGACCTACGGGTCCGTAGTTAGTAGCTAAAATGCTTTCTCTCTCTCTCTCTCTCTCTCTCTCTCTCTTTCTCTTGATTATCAATACAATGGTCTCTTGGAGATCCATATGATGTAAGTCTTTTGGCGGTGTGTTTGTTGGGATACGATGAACTTTGAGTTTATGAACAGATCTATGTTTTTATCCATGAAAGTTATTTGAGTCTTCTTTGATCTCTTATATGCATGATTGCTTATATCCTCGTATTTCTTATCCGATATTCGGGTTTTGTTTGGCCAACTTGATCTATTTATCATGCAATGGGAAGAGGTGCTTTGTAGTGGGTTCGATCTTACGGTGCTTGATCCCAGTGATAGAAGGGGAACCGACACATATGTATCATTGCTACTAAGGATAATAAATGAGATTTGTATCTGCCGCAATAGATAAACCTATCTCATCTACATCATGTCATCGTTCTTATTGCATTACTCCGTTTTCTCGTGAACTTAATACACTAGATGCATGCTGGATAGCGGTCGATGTGTGGAGTAATAGTAGTAGATGCAGGCAGGAGTTGGTCTACTAATCTTGGACATGATGCCTATATAATGATCATTGCCTGGATATCATCATGATTACTGTAAGTTCTATCAATTGCCCAACAGTAATTGTTTTCCCATTGTTTCCTATTTTTCTCGAGAGAGGCCACTAGTGAAACCTACGGCCCCTGGGTCTCTTTTCATCATATTTGCCGTTGCGATCTGTTTTCTCTTGCATTTATTTTCAGATCTATGAAACCAAAAATGCAAAAATACCTTGCTGCAATTTATTTGTTCTGCGATCTATTTATCCTATCTACCACTTTTTATCTCACGTTATTTGCCTACTTGAGGCGCCGTACCCGAAAGCGATTGACAACCCCTTTAACACATCGGGTTGCGAGTATTTGGTATCTGTGTGCAGGTGTTGTTTACGTGGTGTGAGGAGGTTCTCCTAATGGTTCGATAACCTTGGTCTCACCACTGAGGGAAATACCTACCATCGCTATACTACATCATCCCTTCCTCTTTGGGGAAATACCGACGTAGTTCTAGCAGACATCAAAAGGAATTTCTGGCGCCGTTGCCGGGGAGGATCTTCAACATCAACCAGGTTCCTAATCACAAATCTCATCTCCTATGTACATTATTTTCCATTTGCCTCTCGTTTTCCTCTCCCCCACTTCACAAACATTTGTCGTTTTATTCGCCCTCTTTTTCATTTTTTCTTGCCATGGCCGACCCTACAAGGGCTAAGGGTTTTCTTCTGAGTTTTAATGCTTTGGATAACCCCTCGGTCCTCTCTAAGTTCATAAACAATGATGCTATGGAAGGATCTACCGGGGTTGTTAAGGAAAATCTTAACAATTGTGATGAAGATGATCCTGGAATTTTTCGCTACTTGCTTGATGAATCTTTGAAGGAGGCTTGGGATAGGCTGTTGAGAATTCGAGCTAGCTATGTGCCCCAATATCAGATAGAGATATACTTGAAGAGTTTTTATGTTGGTTTACCTTCTTCCTTCAAGCAAGTTTTGGATTCTATCTTTGAAAACAGCTTTCTTGAAGGGGATGCCATTGATACTTATGAAAAGATGAAAATTATATTTGGGCACCCCAAAAGAGAAAATTTGAATCAACTACCCTTATGTGTTTTTATCAAAATGAAATAATTAAAGAGATGAAGGCTAGTTTAAATACGAGTTTTCGCAACATGCTTAATCTTTCCTCCATTATCAATGGACATGTGCTTTCACAAAATAGAAAATTAAATGCCATTGATAGGAATTTTTCCCTTTGCTTTCAAAAGAACAAAGATGACAAAACTTAGATCCTACGTGTTACACCTAGCTAGGGGCGTAAAACGATAGCGCTTGTTGGGAGGCAACCCAATGAATAAAATTTACTTTTGCTTTTTGCTTTCTGTTCTTGAGTGTTAGAACAATTATGATACTGTTATGATTGTGTTTTTTGTGTTTCATTTAGTGTTTGTGCCAAGCAAGACCTTTGGGAAGACTTGGGTGAAAGTTTATTTGATCTTGCTGAAAAACACAAACTTTTGCGCTCACGAGATTCATTGTCATTTTTTTACAGAAGAGTGATTTTAAGTTGATTCGTTTTTCAGAGGATTAATAGACAAATTCCTCACGTCCACCAATTTATTTCATAATTTTTGGAGTTACAGAAGTATTCTAAATTTTCAGATTGCTACAGACTGTTCTGTTTTTGACAGATTCTGTTTTCTTTGCGTTGTGTGCTCGTTTTGATGATTCTATGGTTTTCTTTGATGAGTTTTTGCCATAGAAAAGTTGGAATACAGTAGATATAATGCAAAAACAAAATAGGAATAGGTTTGCTACAGTACTTATAGTAGTGGTTTGGTTTCTTATACTAAAGGATCTCACGAAGGTTTTTGTTTGAGTTTTGTGTGATTGAAGTTTTCAAGTTTTCGGTTATCTTACGATGGATGAAGGAATAAGGACAAGCAAAAGGATAGGCTTGGGGATGCCCGAGGCACCCCAAGATAATATTAAAAGAATTATCAAGCAACTAAGCTTAGGGATGCCCCCGAGTGGCATCCCCGCTTTCTTCTAACAACCATCGGTATTTTACTTGAAACTATATTTTTATTCGTCACATGATATGATTTTTGCTTGGAGCGTCTTGTATGATATGAGTCTTTGCTTGTTTTGCTTTGTGTTTTAATTGTTGAATCCTTGTTGGACACACCCTTTTGAGAGAGCCAAAAATTATGCTATGCTTGCTCCTATGCTTCACTTAAATTTTTAGAGCCATGGACTTGCTCTAGTTCTTCACTTATATCTTTTTGAGCACGGTGTGCTCTGTTAATTTTGAATAAATGCTCTGCTTCACTTAGATTTATTTGGAGTTAGTAAATTTTGTAGAAATTCTCTCTTGCTTCACTTATATTATTTTGAGAGAAAGAAAAAAATTTATGCTGATGTTCTTCACTTATATTTGTTTGAGCCTATGAAAAGCAACATATGAAAATATTCCCAAAGTGATAGATATCCAAGGAGGATATAATAAAAACTTTCACGAAGATCATTGGACAAAATAAACTTGATTCTCAATAATGGTTTTGAGGTATGACGATATGATATGTAAGTCATGTTGATGAGTAATTGTGCTTTAGTAAGAATATTGATGTTAAGGTTTGTGATTCCCCGTGCAAGCACGAAAGTCAATAGTTATGCAATGAAATTTATGTCCTACTTATCATGCATTATTCGGTGTTACTTATGCTTAATGCTTGGGTATGAGATTTTTCGCTTTTTGGTTGGTCGCTTCTCAATATTTTTGCTAGCCTTCATGTTGCACTAAGTATGATCACTACTTGTCCATCCAAAACCCTTTAAACCAGTTTTGCCATATGAGTCCACTATACCTACCTATATGCGGTATTTCCATGCCGTTCTAAGAAAATTTGCATGTGCCATCTCTAATGTTCAAATAAATTTTCTCTTTTGTGTGCTCTACTACTCACGAGGCGGTAAAGGGTAGCCAATATTTTCCATGCTAGATGTGTTATTCTCACGATGAGTGTTTATTCACTTGTCATTGCACGAGAGTACGGCAAAGGTACTAGGGATGCCCAGTCTTGAAATGAATAAATGAATTTACTTTATGTTGTCAAATAATAAATTCCTTGGAAAGTGTTGCTATGGAGGGCACCCTGGATACGGCTAGCCATGGAAAGTGAAAGTTATGGTGGAAAAAGTAATAAACTTTATTTTCTGTTTGGGAACCGCCTATGATGTATCTAGCATGGAAAGCTTTGGTATGCTCCAAGTCGTTTTCGTTGGTAGGAAAAGTATGCCTCTCAAAAATAATTTTATCTCTCAATTTAAGCTTTGAGCTCTGGCACCTCTACAAATAACTACTTCCCTCCGCGAAGGGCCTTTCTTTTACTTATGCAATTTTTATTTTGAATTCGAGTCTCCATCTTCTCTTATAAAGCACCAAGTAAGGGGCACTATGATCGTATTTGAGCATTGGGTGTAGCTAATATTTGAGTGTGTTTCATGAATGGATCAATGATTGAGCATGATGGGCGAGGGATAACTTGCTTTAGTGTTGATATTTTGAAAGACATGGTTGCTTGTTGGTATGCTTGAGTATTAAAGTCTTCATGTCAAAACTAGACTATTACTATGAATCATATAAAAGTCCATATGTCCATGCTATAAAGAAAAGAATGTCATGAACATGTTAGGCAACATTCCACATCAAAAATTCTGTTTTTTATCATTTACCTACTCGAGGACGAGCAGGAATTAAGCTTGGGGATGCTGGTATGTCTCCAATGTATCTATAATTTTTGATTATTCCATGCTGTTATATTATCATTCTTGGATGTTTTGCAATCATTTTATAGTCATTTTACATCATTTTTTGGTACTAACCTATTGACATAGTGCCCAGTGCCAGTTGCTGTTTTCTGCATGTTTTTTTACATTGCGAGAAATCATTATCAAACGGAGTCAAAATGCAGCACAACTCATGGAGGAATTTTTTTGGGCCATAAGAAAGCCAATGGGCCAAGGAAGCACCTGAGGGGCTGCTCGAGGGGAGTAGCACCCACCAGGGCGCGCTAGGAGGCCCAGGCGCGCCCTGGGGGTTGTGCCCACCTCGAGTGCCCCTCGAACCGCCTCTTTGCTCTATAAATACCACAATATTCCAGAAACCCTAGGGGAGGCGACGAAATATTGATCCAGCCGACGCAGAGTCCAGAACCACCAGATCCAATCTAGACACCGTCATGGAGGGGTTCACCACTTCCATTGGTGCCTCTATTATGATACGTGAGTAGTCCTTTGTAGACCTACGGGTCCGTAGTTAGTAGCTAGATGGCTTCCTCTCTCTCTCTCTCTCTTGATTATCAATACAATGGTCTCTTGGAGATCCATAGATGTAAGTATTTTGGCAGTGTGTTTGTTGGGATCCAATGAACTTTGAGTTTATGATCAGATCTATGTTTTTATCCATGAAAGTTATTTGAGTCTTCTTTGATCTCTTATACGCATGATTTCTTATAGCCTCGTGTTTCTTCTCCGATATTTGGGTTTTGTTTGGCCAACTTGATCTATTTATCTTGCAATGGGAAGAGGTGCTTTGTAGTGGGTTCGATCTTACGGTTCTTGATTCCAGTGACAGAAGGGGAACCGACACGTATGTATCGTTGCTACTGAGGATAACAAGATGAGATCTATATCTACCGCAATAGATAAATTGATCTCGTCTACATCATGTCATCATTCTTACTGCATTACTCCACTTTCTCATGAACTTAATACACTAGATGCATGTTGGATAGCGGTCGATGTGGTGGAGTAATAGTAGTAGATGCAGGCAGGAGTCGGTCTACTAATCTTAGACGTGATGCCTACATAATGATCATTGCCTGGATATCGTCATGATTATTTGAAGTTCTATCAATTTCCCAATAGTAATTGTTTGCCCACCGTTTGCTATTTTTCATGAGAGAAGCCACTAGTGAAACCTAAGGCCCCCAGGTCTCTTTTCCTCATATTTGCCTTTGCGATCTATTTTCTCTTGCATTTATTGTCAGATCTATTAAACCAAAAATACAAAAATATGTTGGTGCAATTTATTTGTTCCATGATCTATTTATCCTATATATCACTTTTTATCTCACGTTATTTGCCTACTTGAGGCGTCGTACCCGAAAGGGATTGACAACCCCTTTAACACGTCGGGTTGCGAGTATTTGTTATTTGTGTGCAGGTGCTGTTTACATGGTGTGAGGAGGTTCTCCTACTGGTTCGATAACCTTGGTCTCATCACTGAGGGAAATACCTACCATTGCTATACTGCATCATCCGTTCCTATTTGGGGAAATACCGACGTAGTTCTAGCAGACATCAGGGTCCATTCTCAATTAAGTTGTGAGCTTCTACCATTGCTACTTATTTGCTATCATTATCTTTGCTACCATTATCACTATTAGCTTTTAGTTATGTAAGTAGCAGGAACAAGCAGAGTGGCGACCCCCTTGTCTTTGTTGGGTGCAAGCAATTATTTTGTTTGTGGACAGTTGTTGCTAAAGTTGTTTGTGTCCTTTCTCCTACCGATTCGATAAACTTCGGTTCTTAACTTAGGGAAATACTACCTGCTACTATACTAATTCACCCTTCCTCTTCGGGGAAATCCAACAACTCCATCGCGAGTAGAAAGGACTAGGTGGTTAGCAACTGCGATGGACAACATGAGCCGCACAACGACGCCATGCTTGGGCGACAACGCACACTTCAGACTAGTGAGCTAGAGGGGGAGAAATTTGGTGGACTAATGGCTAGGGGGTGAGCAACCCAATTTGACATTTTATTTAAAAAACCAGTTTATTTAATTAGCTGCTAGTTCCACCGCATATTTCATTGTTGGTATATCAAACAATCTTCGAGTTGGGCAAACTTTAAGTGTAGCCTTTTTAGATTATTACAATGCCACACAAATATCCAACACATTTGGAGAACATTTATTATCCGTTTATCAAGTAAGTCCAAATTAATTAATTAATGCAATAACATGCTCAAGAGATGAAAAGTATGCACATACAATATAATAGACAAATATACCTAGGTTATTACTACCTAGATGTTACATCAAGTTCCATGAGTAGGCCCTCGAGAATCCTAAACTGCGGGTGATGAGGACATCACTACTATAGTTACACCCACAACCCTTGATGCTACATATACTGGACCAATTACTAGAGCTCGTGCATGCCAACTAAATTACCAGGTACTTTTATTTCTTGATAACGATTCTAATGTTTGTGAGAATATGATGCTACCTAAATTGGATACTTTTGTATTGCTTACAAATGAAGGACCCAACATGGACAAGAAGGATGAACGTTGGAGCATGATCAAGCATGGAGATGACGGCGCGCGCAAGGGGAACAAGAATGGAGTTTCTGGTGGAGTTTTTAGCACTTTGGAGCCACCATGATGACATCCAGCGGCAGGGACGGACTATACAAGATGGCTTTTCTTAAATTGTGTCCATAGCTTAACATAGGTGTTGCGCCACCTTATTTTTGGGCCAGACCCATGTAATTTTGAAATACAACTTCTTAGGCTATTTTTAGAGTCCATATTGCAGGGGAAATGACTCAGGAGGTGTTTTAGTACCACCTTGCCAAGGGTGGAAGAAATCCTCTCTTTCCCCCTATAAATATAGCCCTTAAGGCAACGTTTAAACTTGAGGGTTTGTTTAGATTAATGTTTGCCATAGCTGCAACTCGCGTCCTTCGTTTGTGTTCAACGACCAGACCAAGACGTCACAGAACCCCACTTGGTTAATAAAGCTTTCCTCTTACATTCGCAATATCCAGATTGCAATCTCAGTTTTGTGCTTGTTCTTTGTTTGCCTGCAGGAAATGGACCCTCATAATCAAATTGATCATGCTCTGGTGTGGTCAATAACCTCTCGGAGTTGGTTTTGCGATTGCCAAGGTGTGACATCATTGCGCATTCGTAGCCGGATTGTCAAAGTCGACTTCCACAGGAAGCAATAGCTATCTCATTGAAACATCGGGACACCTTGGCCTCTATCAAGTGGTATCAGATTTCCAGGTTACTCGGTGAGATTTTGACCTGTTTGTCATAGACTAGATCGCATCTGTTCTTTATACCTAAAGTCCACAAAAAAATTAGGGTTAGTTCATCATATTCGAACCAATCTAAGCCTTTGCATAATCTTTTTCATGTTTTGCTTTGTTGAATTTGCGGTTGCATCATTGTGTCGAGTTGCTGGTGTTACTGTCTAGTCCTTTAGAGTTTTGAGTTCTTTTCACAAGTTGTCAGGCCGCCGTCGCACCATCTTCACCATCGCTGCCATATACCACAATCGTCATCACCACCGCCATATACCACCATCGCATATCCGCAGTCAATCCGTGTCCATATACACCACCACATATCTGCCGCCATCACGCCAATCTGAATCCACCTCCATCACAGATTCGCCACCAATCCGTGTTCCGCCACCGCTACATATATCCGCCAACAATCTGAGTTCCACTACATTCCTCTCCGCCACCAATCCTATTACAAGTCTAGTATTTGCTTCACGGTTATTGATTTCTAAATCACACCATACTACGTGTTGTGATCAAGTCAGACTCGCAAACTTCTATGCCACCCGTAGAAGAAAATTAGTTCCAAACTAAAAAAACTAAGTCTGGAAAAGTTTGGCTAGGCAATTTTAGACCATTTGTATACTTTTTTGAAAAATATTTGCTGCGGAGCAAAAAAAGTGAAAGAAAAAGAGTAGAAAAAGATTCAGAGTTTGCTCCTCCCTTGTTTACGTGTAGCGCCATGATTTTGTTAGTGTTCTAGGCACACGTCTCTAGCACGGTCTAGCCTAGGACCTGCACAGTACCATCTTTGAGCGTTTATTCAACTTTGCATCTCTGAATTGATTATTGCTGACCCTTTTTGCTACCATATATTAAGCCTTCCGAACCCCACATACATCAACATCATGCGTTTGACACCACCTGGCAATCACTCGATCCAAGCTTTGAGAGTTTTAACTATAATGGTTGCCAATCACTGCCTGCTGCTTGGTAAGAACTGGTAAGAATTTGGGATTCGCATGATAGAACTGTGACTCTCCACCACAACACCACCACACTTCCTAGTAGTATGTAGGATCATATTCTAGTGTGTTTCTATTGCTTCTAACCATGATAGGATCACAAACCGACAAGACTGACTGGGAGAACATGACGAACAAGGTGGTACATGATAAATTTCAGCAAATGTTGGGTGAACAAGTGCAAGACGTGATGAGGAGCTTTGGAAAGGCACTGGAGCGGATAGATGACACTGAGAAGATAACTGACACCAAGTTGGATGCCAAGTTTGCTGAAGTGCTCGTACTTCTACCACCACTTTCTCCGCATGGTACATCATTGCAACAACAACAACAACCTCCATGTCGCAATCCAGTACGACGAGCGAAGTGTGTTCCTCTTGAAGAAGGCTAATATTCTCGTGCCGCTGCTACTATTGTCGCTACTTCTATTGCTCCTGTTGCTATTGCCATGGAGGACAACGAATACGAGGGCGACTGCGAGGATGAGATTGTGCAAAATCAGAACTACGTGCAACCACCAGCACCACCACCAGGTCGTCCACAAGCATATAATCAGGACGGCAAGGCTGCACCACCACCTCAGGTACGAGATCATGACCATGTTCATAAACTAAAATTGTTTTTGTTTTTGTTGTTGTTGTTGTTTTGTTGTTGTTGTTGTTGTTGTTGTTGTTGTTGTTGTTGTTGTTGTTGTTGTTGTTGTTGTTGTTGTTGTTGTTGTTGTTGTTGTTGTTGTTGTTGTTG
>NC_041393.1:339397443-339422923 GCF_002162155.2 Triticum dicoccoides
CAAAGTATCAATCTGGTAGGAGAACGAAGCAACACCATGTAAACGGTACCTGCACACACAAAAAATACTTGCAACCCAACGCGTAAGAGTGGTTGTCAATCCCTCCTAGGTAACGGCGCTAGAAATTGGCAAGTTGGCGGGAGAATATTTGTGATAGATTGGATAAATAGCTCTCGCTAAAACGCGAAATAAAATATGTAACAAAAAAGTGCAGCAAGGTATTTTTGGGTTTTGGAATAATAGATCTGAAAATAAAATCGAATAAAATTAGATCTCAAAGCAAATATGATAAAGAATAGACCCGGGGGATGTAGGTTTCACTAGTGGCTTCTCTCGAGAAAATAGCACACAGTGTCTAAACAAATTACTGTTGGGCAATTGATAGAAGATCGAATATTTATGATGATATCCAAGGCAATAGTCAATATATAGGCCTCACGTCCAAGATTAGTAGACTGACTCCTGCCTACATCTACTACTATTACTCCACAAATCGACCGCTATCCAGCATGCATCTAGTGTATTAAGTTCGTGGAGAAACAGAGTAATGCAATAAGAACGACGACATGATGTAGACGAGATCTATTCATGTAGTAATAGCTCCATCTTGTTATGCTTAATAGAAATGATACATGCGTGTCTTGCTGCCATTTCTGTCACTGGGAAAGAACACCGGACGATCGAACCCATCACAAAGCACCTCTTCCCATGGCAAGAAAAAACGATCTAGTTGGCCTAACTAAACCAAAGGTTCGAAGAAGAAATACGAGGCTATAAATAGTCATGCATATAAGAGATCAAAAGAAGACTCAAATAATATTCATGGATATAGATCTGATCATAAACTCAAAGTTCATCGAATCCCAGCAAGCACACTGCAAAAAGAGTTGCCTCAAATAGATCTTCAAGAGACCATTGTATTGAGAATCAAGAGAGAGAGAGAGAGAGAGAGAGAGAGACATCTAGATACTGCCTATGGAACCGTAGGTCTATGGTGAACTACTCACGCATATTTGGAGAGGCACCAATGAGGATGATGAACCCCTCAGTGATGGTGTCTAGATTGGATCTTGTGGTTCTGGAACTTGCGGCGGCTGGAATTGTGTTTCATCAAATCCCCTAGGGTTTCTGGACTTTTTGGGAATTGATAGGGCGAAGAGGCGGTGCGGGAGGTCACCGAGGTGGGCGCAACCCACATGGGCACGCCTGGGCCTCCTGGCGCGCCCAGGTGTCTTGTTCTCACCTCGGGCCTCTAGTACTTCTTTGGCCCACTGGGTGTCTTCTGGTCCAGAAAAATCTCCAAAAAATTTCACTGTGCTTGGACTCCATTTGGTACTGATATTTCGCGAAGTAAAAAACAAGCAAAAAACAACAACTGGCACTGGGCACTATGTCAATTGGTTAGTCCCAAAAATGATATAAAGTTGCTATAAATTGATTGTAAAACATCCAAGAATGATAATATAACATCATGGAACAAGCAAAAATTATAGATACATTGGAGACGCATCATCATCCCCAAGCTTAACTCCTACTCGTCCTCGAGTAGGTAAATGATAAAAACAGAATTTTTGATGTGGAATGCTGCCTAACATGTTCATCGCATAATCTATTATTTTGTAGCATGGGCATTTGGACTTTTATATGGTTCAAAGCAATAGTCTAGTTTTAACATGAAGATTTCAATACTCAAGCGTATCAACAAGCAACCATGTCTTTCCAAATATCAACACAAAAGAAAGTTATCCCTAGCCCATCATGCTCAATCATTGATCCATTCATGAAACACACTCGCATATTAGCTACATCCAACGCTCAAGTATGATCATAGTGCTCCCTAGTTGGTGCTTTAAAAGAGAAGATGGAGAATCAAATAAAAATAAAAATTTCATAAAGTAAATAGATAGGCCCTTCACAGAGGGAAGTAGGGATTTGTAGAGGTGCCAAAGCTCAAAGCTTAAATTGAGAGATAATTTTTTTCGAGAGGCATACTTTTCCCGTCAACGAAAATGACCGAGTAATTCCCAACACTTTCCATGCTAGATATATCATAGGTAGTTCCCAAACAGAAAATAAAGTTTATTCCTTTTTCCACCATACTTTCACACTCCACGGCTAGCCATATCCACGGGTACCGTCCATACCGACACTTTCCAAGGAATTTATTATATGACAACATAAAGTAAACTTATTTTTCATTTCGGGACTGGGCATCCCTATTACCAATGTACTCTCGTCCAATGACAAGTGAATAAACACTCATCTTGAGAATAACACATCTAGCATGGAAAATATTGGCCACCCCCTGCCGCTTCATGAGCGGTACGAGGACACAAAAAGGAAATTCATTTTGAAAATTAGTGATGGCACATACAAATTTGCTTAGAACGGCATGGAAATACCGCATATAGGTAGGTATGGTGGACTCATATGGCAAAATTGGGTTTAAAGATTTTGGATGCACAACTAGTATTTCTACTTAGTACAAGTGGAGGCTAGCAAAAAGATTGAGAAGCAACCAACCAAGAAACGAAAAATCACATAAGCGAGCATTAAGCATAACTAACACCGAATAATGCACCACAAGTAGAATGTAATTTCATTGCATAACTATTGACTTTCATACTTGCATACAGAATCACAAACCTTAACACCAATATTCTTACAAAGCATACATGCTCACCAACATGAGTCACATATCACTGTCATCATATCTCAGAACTATTACAAAGAGTCGAGTTTATTTTGTCCAATGATCTTCCTAAAAGTTTTTATTATATCCCTCTTGATTAACTATCACTTTGGGACTAGTTTCATATATTGCAATTGCTTTTGACAAGCTCAAACAAATCTAAGTGAAGAACATGAGCAAAAAAAATTGTCTCTCAAAATAATATACGTGAAGCATGAGAGAATTTCTTCAAAAATTTACTGACTCTCAAATAAATCTAAGTGAAGAATGAGAGCATTTCTTTAAAAATATTAAAGCACATTGTGCTCAAAAAGATATAAGTGAAGCACTAGAGCAATTCCATAGCTCAAAAAAATTAAGTGAAGCATATAGAGCAATTCTAACAAATCATAGCATAATGTTGGCTCTGTCAAATAGGTGTGTCCAGCAAGGATACTTGTGACAAACTAAAAAGAAAAAAAAGAAAAGACTCATATAATACAAGACGCTTCAAGCAAAACTCATGATATGTGACGAATAAAAATATAGCTCCAAGTAAAATACTGATGGTTGTTAGAAGAAAGAGGGGATGCCTTCCGGGGCATCCCCAAGTTTAGTTGCTTGGTTCTCCTTGAGTATTAACTTGGTGTGCCATGGGGAATCCCCAAGCTTAGGCTCTTTTCACTCTTTATTCCTTCATCCATCGCGATCTCACCCAAAACTTGAAGACTTAAATCACACAAAACTTAACAAAACCCACATGATATCCTTAGTATAATAAAGCAAATCACCACTCTAAGTACTGTTGCAAACCATTCATATTTTATTATTGCATTATATCTACTGTATTCCAGCTTTACCATGGCTTATACCCCCTGATACAATCCATAGATTCATCAAAATAAGCACACAACACAACGAAAACAGAATCTGTCAAAAATAGAACAGTCTGTAGTAATCTGGACTTTGTCCATACTTATGTAACTCCAAAAATTCTGGAAATTTAGGAAAACGTATGAAATTTGTATATCAATATTATGTAAAAAAAATCAGAATTTTATCACGCTCCAGCAAAGAACATCAATTATGCTACTGGACGCAAAACTTTCTGTTTTCCAACAAGATCAAATTAACTATCACCCAACATCATCCCAAAGGCTTTACTTGGCAGAAACACTAATTAAAACATAAAATACTATCATAACAGTAGCATAATTGTGCAAACACTCAAAAACAGAAATAAAAAGGAAAAAATAAAATTTATTCATTGGGTTGCCTCCCAACAAGCGCTGTCGTTTTATGCCCCTAGCTAGGCATAAGATTTCAATGATGCTCACATGAAAGATAGTAACTGAAACACGAAGAGAGCATCATGAAACATATGAAACACACATTTAAGTCTTACATACTTCCTATGCATAGGAATTTTATAAGCAAACAAATTGTGAAGACAAGAAACATCTAACATATGCAAAGAAGAGGAATAAAACATTGACGATCTCAACATAATGAGAGGTAATTTAGTAACATGAAAATTTCTACAACCATATTTTCCTCTCTCATAATAATTATATGTAGAATCATAACCAAATTCAACAATATAACTATTACATAAAATATACTCTTCATGATCCACATGCATGCAAAGTTGACACTCTTCCAAAATAGTGGGATTATCATCAAATAAAGTCATGACCTCTCCAAGCCCACTTTTATCAAAATTTTCATAAGATTGAACACTCTCCAAATTCGTGGGATTATTTTTAGCTAAAGTTTACACTCTTCCAAACCCACTTTTAATATTATCGCAAGCATATTCATCATGAGGTTTAAATAAATTTTCAAGATCATAAGAATCATTATCACCCCAATCATGATCATTGCAATAAGTAGTGGACGTAACAAAACAAGCATCCCGAAGCTTGGGGTTTTGCATATTATTAGCAAAGCTGACATTTATAAAAACATCATTGCAATGCTTTTCATTCAAAGAGCTATCGTGAATCACTTTATAAATCACTTCATCACAATTTTCAAATTCACGAATCTCAAGCAAAACTTCATAAAGATAATCTAGTGAACTCAATTCACTAGCAATTGGTTCATCATTGAAAAGATTAGCAAGTGGATGAGGATCCATATTAATAGATTTTTAGCAAGCGAAGATGCAAGCAAATAGAAGACACATGGCAACACAAGCAAATAAAAGATCTAACAAGAAAAAGGCGAATGAAAAAGAAGGCGAATAAAACAACATTTTCTTGTGAAGTGGGGTAGATGAAAATGAGAGGCAAATGGCAATAATGTAAATTGCAAGGAGATGAGATTTGTCATTAGGAGCCTGATAGATGTTGATGATGTCTCCCCGTCAACGACGCCAGAAATTGCTTTTGATGTCGCTTGAAACTGCATCGGTATTTCCCCAAAGAGGAAGGGATGATGCAGTACAGCTAGGGTAGTTATTTCCCTCAGTTATTAAACCAAGGTATCAATCCAGTAGGAGAACCAAGCAAAATTATGTAAACGATACCAGCACACAAAGAACAAATACTTGCAACACAATGCGTAAGAGGGGTTGTCAATCCCTCCTAGGTAACGGCGCCAGAAATTGGCAAGTTGACGGGAGAATATTTGTGATAGATTGGATAAATAGCTCTTGATAAAATGCGAAATAAAATAAGTAATAAAAAATGTAGCAAGGTATTTTTGGGTTTTTGGAATGATAGATCTAAAAATAAAAGCGAATAGAAATAGATCTCAAAGCAAATATGATAAGAATAGACCCGGGGGCCGTAGATTTCACTAGTGGCTTATCTCGAGAAAATAGCACATAGCGGGTAAACAAATTACTATTGGGAAATTGATAGAAGATCGAATAATTATGACGATATCCAAGGGAATGATCAATATATAGGCATCACGTCCAATATTAGTAGACCGACTCCTACCTGCATCTACTAGTATTACTCCACACATCGACCGATATCCAGCATGCATCTAGTGTATTAAGTTCATGGAGAAATAGTGTAACACAATAAGAACGACCACATGATGTAGACGAGATCTATTCATGTAGGAATAGCCCCCATCTTGTTATCCTTAATAGGAACGATACATGCGTGTCTTGCTGCCCCTTCTGTCACTGGGAAAGAACATCGCACGATCGAACCCATCACAAAGAACATCTTCCCATGGCAAGAAAAATCGATCTAGTTGGCCTAACTAAACCAAAGATTTGAAGAAGAAATACGAGGCTATAAATAATCATGCATATAAGAGATTTAAAGAAGACTCAAATAATATTCATGGATATAGATCTGATCATAACTTAAAGTTCATCGAATCCCAACAAACACACTACAAAAAGAGTTACATCAAATAGATGTCCAAGAGACCATTGTATTGAGAATCAAGAGAGAGAGAGAGAGAGAAAGAGAGATCTAGCTACTGCCTACGGACCCGTAGGTATATGGTAAACTACGCACGCATCATCGGAGAGGCACCAATGAGGATGATGAACCCCTCTATGATGGTGTCTAGATTGGATCTCGTGGTTCTGGAACTTGCGGCGGCTGGAATTATGCTTCATTGACTCCCCTAGGGTTTCTGGAATATTTGGGAATTGATAGGGCGAAGAGGCGGTGCGGGTGGTCACCGAGGTGGGCGCAACCCACCTGGACGCGCCTGGGCCTCCCCTCTCGTATTTCTTTGACCCACTGGTGTCTTCTGGTCTAGAAAAAATCTCCAGAAAGTTACACTGCGTTTGGACTCCGTTTCGTACTGATATTCTGCAAAGTAAAAAACAAGCAAAAAACAACAACTGGCACTGGGCACTATGTCAATAGGTTAGTCCCAAAAAATGATATAAAGTTGCTATAAAATGATTGTAAAACATCCAAGAATGATAATATAACAACATGGAACAAGCAAAAATTATAGATACATGGGAGACGTATCAACTTGCGAAGCTAAACGTGAAGTGCAGGATCGACATGCATTGGCGTGAACTAATTTTTCTATAGGTCAATCTTCATCATGGACACCACATACATCTTCTACTTCCACGCACCCTGCTGCAACACCGCCTACTTTATCCACTAACTCCAACCATGATACAAGAAAGCAAGCACCACCAACAACATCTGCCATGGGCACACCTTCCGGTCCCGCACAGAGCTCTTCTTCATACATGGCATCAACAGGTAAACACATGATGTTATATGTTGTCATTACAAGAGGTCACTATGCGAGAAAATGCCCATCTTCGCGTGTGATGATTGTTACTGAGGATGGTGGGTATGAGTCCACTAGTGACTATGATGAGGAGACTTTAGCCCTTATTGCAAGTGAAGAACACGGTGGAGATGATTCTGAACAAGAGACGCAATACATGGCTGTTGAAGATGCTGACAGGTCTGAAAGTGTAGTTGTTCAACGTGTTTTGAGTGTGCAGGTAACACAAGCTGAGCAAAATGAAAGGCACAATTTGTTCCATACAAAGGGAGTTGTGAAGGAACGTTATGTTGCAGACTAAGGCATAGCCTAGTGGTGGAAAGGGGTTGATGCCTTCCCATCCACACAGATTCAAGGCATGCTACTTGCAATTTGGGTTTGTTGCACCAATTATACTATAGGGGTCTCCCTTACAGTCTTTATGTATAAAAAGGAACATTATGTTCGCATCATCATCGATGGATGGAGTTGTAAGAGCTTGGCTAGCGTGGAGACGGTGGAGAAGCTATCTCTCACCACCAGACCACATCCTCATCCTTACTACATACAATGGTTTAACAATAGCAGCAAGGTTAAGGTAACACGTATTGTCCGGGTGCATTTTAGTATCACTACATGTGCTGATTATGTTGATTGTGATGTGGTACCCATGCAAGCATGCTCTCTACTATTTGGTAGACCATAGCAATTCGATAAAAAAAGTTGTACACAATGGTAGGAAGAATCAGTGTACTCTTGTTCATAAGAATAATAATATTACTTTGCTTCCTATGGCTCCTGGACTCATTTTGGAAGATGATATTAATAGATCTAGTAAAGCAAAACAAGAGCAGCATAAGAGTGAAAATGAGATTGTGGCAAAAGAATTTGATCAACAAATGAAGCCTAATAATAAACCATCATCTAGTGTTGCCTCTGAAATTAAAATTGAAAAGTGGATGCTTACTTGCCACCAAATATGATATTGGTGATCTAGATTTTAGCAAATATGTTTACTATGCTTTTGTGTGCAAAGAGGCATTATTTAATTCAAGAACGTGCCTTCTTCTTTGCCTCCTGCTATAATTTTGTAGGAGTTCGTTGACGTCTTTCCATAAGACATGCCACCGAAATTATCATCTATTTGAGGGATTTAGCATCGGATTGACTTAGTTCCCGGTGCTTCGCTGCCCAACCGTGTGCCATGCCATACCAATCCAGAGGAGATGAAGGATATTATGCGTCAAGTACATGAGCTAGTTGACAAAGGTTATATACATGAATCTCTTAGTCCTTGTGTTGTTCCTATTATTCTAGTGTCGAAAAAGGATCATACATCGCATATGTGTGTTGATTGTAGATCCATTAATAATATTACTATTCTCTATCATCATCCTATACCTAGGCAAGATGATATGCTTGATGAATTAAGTGGCTCTACCATATTCTCCAAAGTTGATTTTGCGTAGAGGATACCATCAAATTCATATAAAATTGGGAGATGAATGGAAAACAACATTTAAAACAAAGTTCGGCTAATATGAGTGGTTAGTCATGCGTTTTGGGTTAACTAATCCACCTACCACTTTGGTGAGATTAATGAACGAAGTTTTACATGCTTTCATTGGACGATTTGTGGTAGTTTATTTTGATGATATACTGATTTATAGTAGATCTTTGGAGGGACATTTGGAACATTTATGTGCTGTTTTTATTGCTCTACATGATGCACGTTTGGTTGCTAACCTTGAAGTGCATCTTTTGCACTGATCAAGTAACTTTTCTTGGCTATGTTGTTACTCCACAAGGCATTGAAGTTGATAAAGCCAAGATTGAAGCTATTGAGAGTTGGCCGCAACCCAAAGCGGTCATACAGTGAGCAACTTTCTTGGACTCGCTGGTTTTTATAGGCGTTTTATGAGAGATTTCAACACCATTGTCGCGCCTCCCAATGAGCTTACAAAGAAGGATGTGCCTTTTGTTTGGGGTATCACACAGGAAGAAGTCATCACGGTATTGAAAGATAACTTAACACATGCTCCTTTACTCCAACTTCCTAATTTTACTAAGATTTTTGAGCTTGAATGTGATGCTAGTGGAATTGGATTAGGAGGTGTGTTATTACAAGATGGTAAACATGTTGCATACTTTTCTGAAAAATTGAGTGGGTCTAGTCTGAATTATTCTACTTATGATAAGGAATTATATGCTCTTGTTTGGACTTTGGAAACATGGCAACATTATTTATTACTCAAAGAACTTGTTATACGTTCTGATCATGTGTCTTTGAAACACATTAGAAGTCAAGCAAAACTGAACCGTAGACATGCTAAATGGGTTGAATTCATGGAGACTTTCCCTTATGTCATTAAACACAAGAAGGGTAAATAAAAAGTTATTGCTGATGCATTGTCTCATCGTTATAGTGTGCTTTCACAACTTGACTTTAAAATATTTTGTTTGGAGGCCATCAAAGATCAATATGTGCATGATGTTGAATTTAAAGATGTGGTGCAGAATTGTAAAGAATGGAGACATGGAACAAATTCGTCGTGGATTTGTGTTTCGTGCTAACAAGCTATGCATTCCAGCTAGCTCTGTTCGTCTTTCGTTGTCGCAAGAGGCACATGGAGGAGGATTAATGGAACATTTTGTGTGAAGAAGACAAAGGACGTACTTGCTACTTCTTTTGGGCAAAGATAAGACAGGATGTTGATTGTTTTGTTGCTCGCTGCACTACATGTCACAAAGCTAAGTCATGACTCAATCCTCATGGTTTATATATGCATTTGCCTGTACTTAGTGTTCCATGGGAGGATATATCTGTGGACTTTGTTTTAGGTTTAGATCGAACAAAGAAGGGGAGGGATAGCATATTTTGTTGTCGTGGATAGATTCTTGAAAGTGACACATTTTATACCATGTCATAAAAGCGATGATGCTCCTAATGTTGTTGAATTGTTCTTTCATGAAATTATTCGCTTGCATGGTATGACAAATACAATTGTTTTAGACCGTGATACTAAATTTCTTTGCCACTTTTGGAGATGTTTATGGGCTAAGTTGGGGACTAAACTGCTATTTAGTACTACATGTCATCCCCAAATTGATGAACAAACTGAAGTAGTCAACAGAACATTGTCTAAAAAATAACATGAAAATGTGGGGAAAATGCTTGCCTCATATTGAATTTGTTTATAATCGTTCGTTGCATTCTACTACTAAGATGTGCCATTTTGAAATTATTATGGTTTCCTACCTCGTGCACCTATTCATTTGTTGCCTCTTCCATCTTCGGAGAAGGTTAATTTTGATGGTAAACAACAAACTGAATTGATATTAAAAATGCATGAGTTAACCAAGGAAAACATTGAGCATATGAATGCTAAATACAAACTTGCTAGAGATAAGGGTAGAAAACATGTTGTCTTTGCACCTGGAGATGTTGTTTGGTGACATTTACGTAAAGATATGTTTCCTAATTTGTGCAAGTCAAAACTTATGCCATGTACTGATGGTCTTTTCAAGGTATTAGAGAAAATAAATGATAATGCATACAAACTTGAGCCGCCTGCAGATTTTGGGGTTAGTCCCACTTTTAACATTGCAGATTTGAAGCCTTCTGTGGGTGAGGAATATGAGCTTCCGTCGAGGATGAATTCAATTCAAGAAGGGATGATGATGAGGACATCACTACTAGAGTTACACCCACAACTCGTGCTGCTACATATATTGGACCAATTATTAGAGCTCGCGCACGCCAACTAAATTACCAGGCACTTTCCTTTTTTGGTAACGATTCTAACTTTCATGAGAATATGATGTTGCCTAAATTGGATACTTCTGTTTTGCCTGCAAATGAAGGATCCAGCATGGACAAGAAGGATGCATGTTGGAGCATGATCAAGCATCGAGATTATGGCGCGCGCAAGGGGAACAAGAACAGAATTTTTGGTGCAGTTTTCAGCACTTTGGAACCACCATGATGACATCCAAGGACATGGACGAAATATACATGACCTTTCATAAATTTCGTCCATAGCTTAATATAGGTGTTGCGCCACCTTATTTTTGGGCCAAGCCTATGTGATTTCGAAATACAACTTCGTAGGCTATTTTTATAGTCCTTATTGTAGGGGAAACGACTCAAGAGGTGTTTTAGTACCACCTTGCCAAGGGTGGATGATGCGAAGCATCCCACGTTCATCCCCATGTACACTCCGACTACTCTCCAAGCCCCAAGAGGACATATGACGAGACCTCGAACATACGCCATTGGACACACGGTGAATTCACTCCTCTTCGAACCGTCACTTTCCGCATGTGAGACATGGCTACTACCTCATGCATGGACCTTGCCTATACTCAGGTACAACCGAGATGACCATGGAGAATCCAAGGACCAAGGCCAATCATGGAAGCGGAGAAGGAAGAAGAAGAATGGAGCAAGACAGGACTTGCCCGGATCATCCGGACCCCCCAGTCGGACGATCCAGACCGAGCCCGGACAATCCGAACGACCACCCGGACGATCCGGCTAACATGCCCGAAGACACCCGAAGCTGCTGGACGAAGCCGAATCATCCGGACGGTCACCCGGATCATCCGGACCCCTGACACCCGGATCATCCGGACCCCGCCTACATGCGTGACTTGGGTCGAAGCCCGTGTACCCCTTCGCCCCTCACTTACCCCTTCGTGGCTTAGCACTATAAATAGACCTCCTCCTCCCCATTTTGAGGGTTAGCGTTGATTTAGCTCATTTGTGAGATAGAGCCTCGCTCATCCATCGGATCTCCTCCTCGTGAGAGACCGCGGCCTCTTCGGAGAAGATCCACTTGGATTCAAGACCCCTTTCTGGGAAGATCCCCTCGTGGATTCAAGACCTCCTCATGGAGAAGAACGGTTACTCGTGTATCTTTCCTTTGTTGATTTTGAATCTTGTGCTACCTTATGTGTTTGGTGATCTAGCCCTTGTGTGATCAATACTTGTCGGTTGAGTGATTCTCTTGTTTCTCCCCGTGATTTCCTCGTGTTCTTCCGCGCGTTCTTCGTGTTTCCCCCGTAGGATCCTCTCCAAACGTGAAAGATCGGCCCCTAGGGTTCCGCCCTACATCATCTTGGTATCATGAGCCACGTTGATCATGTTTTTGGAGCCCCTACCCTTCGTTTTCTAGCTTGATTTTGTTGATTTCGTCCTAAATCCGAAAATCCCCACCAAAAATAGCCCCAATTTTTTTGAGATTTGTTGGTTTTGATGATGTTTTGTTGATTTTGATCCGTGGATTTTCTTGGTTTCGAGTGGATCTAGCATCTCCCCAAATTTCCCCACCTTCCATCCACGAAATCTCCTCAATTTTGCCCCGAAAATCATCCATTTCTGTCCAAAAATTCGTCCCCGAGAGGAAATCCCGAGCAGTTTGACCTGCCCGGATCATCCAGACCTTCTCCCGGATCATCCGGACACCTCCCGGATCAGCTGGACCCTCTCCCGGACGTCCGGATAACCCACGCGCCCGAATTCCCGAACCGGAGCTAACGAGCCCGGATCATCCGGAAGTACTCGCGGATCATCCGGACCAAGCCCGGATCATCCGGACCTCCTCCCGGATGTCCGGTTAACCCTGAAACTGACACGGACAGATTTTTGTTTCGGCCATAACTAATTCATCCGAACTCCGTTTTTGACATTCTTTAGCTCGTTTTGAAGCTATTGACATACCCGATCCCACAAAAATATCACCAACACCATTTGACACCATCAAATATTTGGAATTTTGGCATCTTTGCCTAGGGCTTCCACCACATCATCCGCATTACCACCACCACTTCCGCAACCTAACCCATTTTGTTCCCCATAGCATTAGTGGTTGCTTGAGTAGTGATTCGCGTCTCCTAAGGTGTTTCGGCTACTTAGGGACAATTGCTTCTTCATCAACCACCACCACCACTTCCGCATAGACGTGCCCACCATACATTTCCAACCAAACTTAACCCAATTTTGTTTGAGCTTGTTTGAGTTGTGGCTTGTGTCTCCTAAGGTGTTTCAGCTACTTAGGGACGGCAACTTCAACTCCGACACGTGTATAGCTCATCATTCCACTTCCACATTACCTAGTGCAACACCACCACCGCCTTCTGCTACCACCATTTTGACATTTGACGTGTGAGATTTTGAGTTTGCGGTTTTTCCGTTTCCTAAGGTGTTTCGGCTACTTAGGGACGAGACTCCATCATCTTGGTTTCTACATCAAGAACACCGCCACTCATCATCGCCAAGGACGGTAACCTCCATATCATCTTGGTATCGTGATATCCCTCCATAGTATATTCCCCTTGCCATTGCATTGTTAACCCATAGCCTTACTTTTGCGTTGCTTGCCTATCGAGACTAGCCATTTGAGTATTGTCGGCAACGTTACTTGTGCATATTAGTGATCATACTTCCCATAGCATACATACCATATCATCGTGGTGCATATATTGCTATCATATCTTGTGTCACAAGTTTGTTCCCGCATATACACAATTGCTATCTTGGTTTGTGCATTGTGCAAAAGTGGCCATAGAAAAAAGAAAGAAATAAAGCTTTTAAGCAAAAGAGAAAGAGCAAAGAGCTTGTAAGCAAGTGCCATAGCATCATACCACATTGCATATAAGATTGTCATATCCGATCATCTTGGAACATCTTGAGAGAACCACCGGGAACCATACATAATAGCATACTTGGGATAGTAGTTGCTACATTTTACATCTTATAGGTTGTGCACAAGTGTCGTATCCGCCTATTGAGCAATCGTGCTAGTGTCTCTCTTGAGTTGTGCAACACGAGCGTTTTCCATGGATTCCACATTTTGTGCTCATTCCTTGGTTGCATGACCCCATTTATCTATCCGTGTGTGTGTTTCCGTGTACCTTTCATTGCTATTGGTCTACTTGTTTCGCTTGCGAATTTGTGAATCTCTTTCAACATTATTGACTCTTGCTAACATTCTGCATTAAATTTTTGTGCCACTATCCTCACCGAGCTCCTCCATAAGCTTTACTTGTGTAGGTGTGAGAACCGACAAGGATTGGTACCAATAGTTCTATTTCATTGTCCGCATTTGAGTGAACTTGATTCATTGTCAACATCGGTCAAGGTACATTGGTATAAGTTCTTCTCTTTCTCCCACTCATATTTGCTCGAGTCTTGTGATGGATAGGCAAGGCATTTCATCTCCGGTCTACAACAACAACGACGGCGTGAACAACTACATCAACAAAGCGTCCATCTTCGATCTACAACGACAAATGCAAGGCGCACAATCACGATTGCGAGAGCGCATCGAGAACATCTCCATCGACATTCATCACTCCGAAGCAAGGAAAAGGGACTACATCGACAAGAAGCTTTCCGCACATAAAGAGGAGCAAGATGCAAGGATGGAGGAGATTAGAGCCTTGATCAAGTCTTCTTCCCCTTCGTCATCTTCAAGGCGGCGACATTCAAGACACAAGTCTTCGGAGCGCGAAAGCAATGCAAGTGCAAATCGTCCTCGTCCACATCTACATGACGACCACCATCACATTCGTGATCAACATCGTCATGAAGGGCAAGTCACCTCCAAGCATCATGTGCACGACGACGACGAACGACATCTTCTAGGAGCTCAAGCACGACAACGACATCATCATCATGAAGATGCTCCACAAGCGCAAATGCACAAGTCCCAACAAGCCCTACTTCACGCCAAGTTGACGCTTCATGAGCACAAAAGAAGACCGCGAGACGACCACCACCAACACGGTGCTACGACTACAACAACCACTTCGGCATCTTCGCCAAGTGCTATCAAGGCATCTTCGCCTTTGGACGTACGGCATCTTTGCCTACTTCCCACGTGTACGCCTACATCGACTTCATCAAGTTCAAGGCGACTACCTACGAGTGAGGGCGACACTTCCATCTTCGGAAGCCCCCCAAGGAAGATGACCGAGCATGGGAAACTCCCTTTGGTCATGGAGACGAGCTACGAGGTGCCACATCATATGGGCCTCCCACACCAAGACGGTGACAAGAAGGTCGAGCAAGGGCCATCCCCTTTGACCATGGCGATAGGAGTTGAGCATGGAGACATTTGCACGTACATCTCTCCGACACCCACATATGTCAAGATGCCCCATTTTCCATGTGAGGAGAGGCACTACCACATGAGTGACATGAGTGACTCCACCATACGTGACACTGAGAGCATTTCCTTTGAGAGGATGAGTGTGACCACCACTGGCCCCACACATGAGAGCATGCCACACATCCTATGTGAGGTTGAGCGCCATTTGAGTGACTCCACCAACCATATGAGTGAGAGCATCCTTGAGAGAGTGAGTGAGCCACAACACTTAGCGAGTGAGATAATTGACACGGCATGTGAGGCCACTTTGATTTCTAATGACTTAACCTCTACTCCTAGTGTGTTTTCTTTTTTGGTGCTAGGTCTCCTACATGACGACATACCTATCCTCGACGAGTCCATCCCTCCAATGGAGACGACGATGGCCATGGTGGACGATGATGCACCCCCCACATGGTTCCATCAAGATGAAGATGACAACGAGTGGATCTTCAACACCTCACCTACAACACATGAGCGACGCTCCAAAGGTAATATAGGTGATGGTGCTTCTCTTATCCCACTAGTGGACTCTCTTGACATCGATTTCTCCCATGATGTTGACCCACCTATTGCCATGCTTCATGCTAGTGAGACTTCTTCATGTCATGACTTACCAATTTATGATGAATATGATGATGAGCATGTTGAGTTGCCTAGTTGTGATGTTATGCTCCATAGGATATCATGTGAAAATTCTTTTGGTCACATCATGTTGGACAAACCTTTGAACTTGTCATATGCTATGAGTGAGATCTCCCATATTGCATCATTACAATCTCAACATAGTAACTATGCATGCCCCATTAAAATCAATCCCATTTGCACCTATGGCATAGATGACGAGATGATGGTCATTGGCTTTTGTTTTTCATGTGATGATATTGCCATGCTTCCTTTACATGATTTTCGCAATTCATCTACTATGTCATGCCATGATCACATTGCTCCAAATATGCATTGTTTTGGATGTTGTCAATATTCTCCATGTGATGTTGCTACTCATTCTCATGAGGAGACCCCCATAGTTTCCTCATACATATTAGGAGATTTTGATGCATCTCATACTTTGCATGATTCCCATAATTGCGTGCACCATATGCATTCCATGAATAACAATGCTCTAGATATTTCTCATGATGCATTAAATCCGTTGAGTCTCCATTATGCCATGCATAACAACAAACCTCTCATGATGGATGACATGTTTCTATATCGCGCATCTCATTTATTTGAGCATTGAATATTTTGTGCTAACCGACACATGCACGTGCGCATCATGATGGATGATGTGTACATATACTATGCACACACAATTTTTCCTTTGTCTTTGTTTTGTGTAGGTACTCATGTATACTCGTCAACCTCTCAATCCCAAGAGTTGACGAAACGAGCTCTTGAGAGCAACGACGGCTTGGGATCACGTGGACTATCCTTACCACCGTTCCCTTCACGCAAGGACTACGCGCATCTCTTCTACTTGGCTCTCACACGGCTATGGGCTATTTACCACTCGTCACCCTATGCCCATATTATCGTGTTCACTTTGCATGTTATGCCTCTTTACATGATTTTGCCATGCAATTGTGACCCTTGCTTGCATATACCCATGATTCACCATTATGCTACTTCGATATGTATTTGCATGCTTGGTGGAGATCCTTGTTGCTATTGCCATGTTTATCATGTGCCCCATGCTATTGATGCTTGTTGTGTTGGGAGAGTCATGATGACCCATTGCTATTTACACATGGCTTCTCACCAATACATTCATGCTATCCTACTCATACCTTGCTTTCATTCTTTTGCTATGACATGTGAATTATTCATGCCCACTAATTGCACACATTACATGCTTACCATGATTCCTCCTAGTATGTTGCATCTTCGCACTACTAGCTTGCTAGACTTGATCACTATGATTTCTTGCTTGGTTGCATCACCCATGTTCCACTCTTACTCGCTTTCTTGGGTTGATGACATATATGCTCATGCCTCTCACATGATATATCTTGATCATTGTCTCTTGTGTCCATTAGTTGCCTCTCTCATATCCACTTGTATTGAGTGCAACCATACTATGCTTATTGATCTTGGAGACTTTGACACCTTACTTGTGATGCATGCTTGTTTGATTGAGCCTATCGCATTTGGTTGTTCTCGCATGATATGCCTCCATACTATGCAATACTCCATTGTCCTTTCTTATGATGAGCATGATGCATACACTTGTTGGGTATCCTACCACATGAATGATAGGTTTTGCACTTCCGCTAACCTCATTTGTTTTTCCAAGTGTTTGTCATGTTCTTTCGTTTTGAAGGAGTCACAAGGCATTACCGTCATGAGACATATTGGCAATGTGAAGCCATACATGATGTGCGACACCAACATTTTCGACATCCTCATAAAGGTGAACTCTTTCCCTTTGATCCATCCTCAAGTACGCATATTGGATGGGTCATTCTTTCATTGTTGTTTCCTTCTTCTTGTCTACATGATACATATATTGGATGGAGGACCCGCACTGATGATTGGCTCTATGGACCTTCACATTGAGGAGCGCTCGCACTTATTGGATGCACCTTCGGAACTCCACTCATGCCTCGACATCGAGCTTTGGTACACCAACACCTCCATATTTGTTGATTGTGCTCATACATGTCATGCTCGATGGACATATCATACTCACCCCATGCATGGATTGACTCACATTATGCTTGTCTTGTTGCATCTTTCCATGTCATCCATGATATATGAGCTTGTGCATTTCCTTAGCAAATTTGTTGTGATCTTCCTTGATGGCATATTCATACATCATGGTCATATTGCCCACCATCAATTGCATGATAACATATACATATTACGCATCCATTGCCATGTTCATGCTTTTGATGCACCATCCCATTATGACATCATTTTGCACAATGGTAGAATTTGTCGCTTTGTGCACCATGCTAATTATCCCATGAATGTTTTACATCTCATTCTACTTCTTTTGGATAAGCATCTTGTGTCTTGCCACGCACTATCTTGCCGCACGGACTCATTCTTACATGATGGACACTTTGTGTGTGCTAACCATTGTATTTCTGAGTGTTGTTTGTGTTTGCTCCTTTTGCATGTATACCACTCCGGCAACACCTTGGAGTACTTGGATTGCGCAATGCCTTCATCTACGTCCAGCTACAAGTCCCTCCACGACAACTGTTTCCATGGTGATGAGGATCACGATCCGAGGTCGGATCTTTCCCAAGGGGGGGAGATGATGCGAAGCATCCCAAGTTCATCCCCATGTACACTCCGACTACTCTCCAAGCCCCAAGAGGACATATGACGAGACCTCGAACATACGCCATTGGACACACGGTGAATTCACTCTTCTTCGAACCGTCACTTTCCGCATGTGAGACATGGCTACTACCTCATGCATGGACCTTGCCTATACTCAGGTACAACCGAGATGACCATGGAGAATCCAAGGACCAAGGCCAAGCATGGAAGAGGAGAAGTAAGAAGAAGAATGGAGCAAGACAGGACTTGCCCGGATCATCCAGACCCCCAGCCGGACGATCCGGACCGAGCCCGGACAATCCGGACGACCACCCAGACGATCCGGCTAACGTGCCCGAAGACACCCGAAGCTGCTCGACGAAGCCGGATCATACGGACGGTCACCCGGATCATCCGGACCCCTGACACCCGGATCATCCGGGCCACCATCCGGATCATCCAGACCCCGCCTGCATGCGTGACTTGGGCCGAAGCCCGTCTACCCCTTCGCCCCTCACTTACCCCTTCGTGGCTTAGCACTATAAATAGACCTCCTCCTCCCCATTTTGAGGGTTAGCGTTGATTTAGCTCATTTGTGAGATAGAGCCTCGCTCATCCATCGGATCTCCTCCTCGTGAGAGACCGCGGCCTCTTCGGAGAAGATCCACTTGGATTCAAGACCTGTTTCCGGGAAGATCCCCTCGTGGATTCAAGACCTCCTCACGGAGAAGAACGGTTACTCGTGTATATTTCCTTTGTTAATTTTGAATCTTGTGCTACCTTATGTGTTCGGTGATCTAGCCCTTGTGTGATTGATACTTGTCGGTTGAGTGATTCTCTTGTTTCTCCCCGTGATTTCCTCGTGTTCTTCCGCGCGTTCTTCGTGTTTCCCCCTAGGATCCTCTCCAAACGTGAAAGATCGGCCCCTAGGGTTCCGCCCTACATTATCCCCTCTCTTTTCCCCTATAAATACAACCCTTAAGGCAACCTTTAGACTTGGATTTTGTTTAGATTAAAGTTTGCCATAGCTGCAACTCGCATCCTTCATTTGTGTTCAAGGACCAGACCAAGACGTCAGAGAATCTCACTTGATTAATAAAGCTTTCCTCTTACATCCGCAATATCCAGATTGCAATCTCAGTTTCTTACTTGTTCTTCGTTTGCTTGCAGGAAATAGCCCCTCGTGGTAAGGTTGATCGTGCTCCGACATGGTCAATAACCTCTCGGAGTTGGTTTAGCGATTGCTAAGGCGACGTCATCGCACGTTTCATAGTCAGATCGTTAAAGTCAACTTCAACAGAAAATAATAGCTATCTCATCGAAACATCGGGACACCTTTGCCTCTATCAACGGGTACAAGAGAGGAAGTCTAGGGATCGGGGGTGGGAGGGTTGGGCAGCTGGAAAAGCCATGTACCAAATAGCCTTCCGATTTTTTGGGAGCTTATGGGCCCCGCGTGGATAATCCTTTAAAAACATGGTCAATACTTGCATGCCAAACAAGGGCTCAAGCTTTGCGGGTGAACTTATGGATCCACCTCTCCTCCACCGTCCACTTAGACGACCGATGGCGGGGAGGTGTCTCTCGATGCCTTGGCTTTGGCCAGTAGTTTACGTTATTTCATTTTGACATAGGGCGGCATTCGGATGGATGGTGATGGTTCGTCTTCAAGTCAATCTTTCGGAATCCGATCCTCCTTGAGTTTGTCCAATGGGCCGAAGTCGAGGGAGCTTCGACATAGATTTATGTTGTCTCTTTGGGGGCGACGAGGTTAGAACTTCTCGTCATGTGTACATGACAACAAAATTTGATATGGGTCACTTCAGAATGGTTTAAGGGTTAAAAAAAGAATGAGAACAGAGGGAAAGAATCCCCCTGTCTTATTCTTATAGAAGAATAAGGAGACTCGAACCCGGTCTGCCGACAACAACCTTTGTGTTGTCCACCACTCCAGCCAGGAGAGCTCCTTAACGCGCACCTTTGTGTTGGATCAACCTCGGTTCAATGGTCCAATGGCGTTATTCGGCTTAGGGAGCATTGGTCCTTAAGGGCATGCGCACGAAGACACCCCGAGTGTCATCGACATGGTCAATCTGGCTACGGTAGGGGAGCGAAGACACCGATGGTCGTTCTAGCAGCACTGGTTGTTGTTTATAATAGATCCATGTCCTATTCTTGAGAAGAAAAAGGAAAAAAGAAAAGAGGACGCTATAGCGGGTGGGCGTCTTTGGTGCGTGTAGCGCAGAGCAGGTCCCGGTGGCAATTATTCTGGATTTCCAGATCCGTCGCTTTCCCTCTGCGGTGTAATGGGGGAGTAGCTGCCGAGCCTTTAACACGTTATAAACAGGCTCTCATATCCCCTACCCTTATATAAGTGCAGGAGCTTATCTGACAACTGGCTAGCACCGCGTTCACCCATCCATATGTCGGGTTCCGTCACCGAATTAATTTCGCGCTTCTCACATAGGAAAACAGCATAAGGCTGGTCATAGTGGAGAGTAACTTAGACTAGTAACATACATATGTTACTAGTCTATGTTACTACCTTCATAGTGGGTAGTGTCATAGGTGTGGTAACATAGTTGCCTTCATTTATTACTTTGTAGACTCATTATGCATTGGAAACCGCTATGTGATGGTAACATATTATGTTACTCTATTTGCCTCTCTCCTCATTAACTACTTGCCACATCACCAATTTTGCTTATGTGGCATCTATGTTACTACCTATGTTACTCCCACTATGACCAGCCTAAAAGACGGATGGAAAATTTTCCACCTCCACGTTGCACGTGCCATTAGCGTTCCGACACGTGGCATGTGCCACGCACTGTCTGTATCACATGCCGCTCCTTGCTTTGACCGTTCTGCTAGTGGACCCCGCCGCCAGGGCTGTAGCACGGGCAAGCTCGAGTGGAGGAGGGCATGGGGGCTGTGGGTAATTGCGTATTGGGCCACTGATCGGGAGTTTGTCTCGGGAATCGTGGAGGGGCACTTCAGGAAAAGGCCAAGGGAATCCACGGCCCTTCTGGGGGTGGTGGGGCTCAGATCGCGGCCGTCCGTATCTGCGCGGCAGTGGGGATCACATGGGTGAAAGGAGAGATCTTCTGTGCGCGCTGCTTTGCTGCTTTCCCAAGCACCGTGGGAAGTCGACACGCGAAAATTGTGGAGAAATGTACAGCTAATATCTGTATTTATCAATCCACACACTAGTAATCCCTCCGTCACAGTATACACGGCACGTTTCAACACGTCCTTGTATATAAAAATGGAGGGAGTATCTAGTGATTGGATTGGAAAATAGCATCGGGATTTAGGGGGTGTTTGGTTTAGGGACTTTTAGTCCGAGAGACTAGAAAAAGTCCCTAAAAAATTCCTAGGAACCAAATGGGAGGGAATTTTTCTACAGGGACTAAAAAAAGACTCTACTAGAGAGTCTTTTTTGATTAGTCCCTGGGACTAGAAAAAGTCCTAAGACTTCTGAACCAAACACCCCCTTATACCACGGCGCCTAATTACTGAAAAAATAAATGTGTACACATATGCGTGGAGTGCTTCCACCCTGCCACATGCGTGCATTTATTTCACCAGCATACACACCGGGACATGGAGAGAAAATTGTCATCTTGATTGCGGTTACCACGTCCTAGTTAATTGGGCACTAAACCAAACGCGCCTAAAATCCCTAGGTGGTGGAAATGCATGAGAATTGAAGCGCGTTGTGTAAACTGTGACAGATGGACTATTGATAACCCATAGAATAATTATTTTTTTGCCTCCTCCTCCCAACCCTCGTCCACCCCTCCTCCTCCCAACCCTAGTCGCTCCTCCTCCTCTTCCCTTCCTCGCCGCCACCTGAGGCAGCCGCCGGGTAAGCCCGGGGCGCCAAGGATGGTGGCGGCGGGGCCTCGGTTGCCCTGCTTCTGCGTGGGGAACTCCGGATCTGGAGCGGCGGCTCCATTGGCAAGGCACGACCGACTAGCAGCCGTGCGGGCGGTGGATCTGGTGTCCCAGCCGCGCGGGCAGCGGGATCCGGTGGTTGTTAGTGGCCAGCGGCGGCTTCTGCGGCAGTCGGTGCGCGCGATCTGGCGCCTCCCCTCCTCCCCTGTTCGGCGTGTAGGCCAACCTGGTCAGGCCGAGCTTCCTCTTGGTCGCGGATTCTGTACAGGAGGCGCTGCTGGTGGCGGGGATCTAGTTCGGGCGAAATCCATGGCCAACCATGATTGGCCGCGCCGACAGCGACGCATGAGGGCGTCGTTCCCCTCCTTGGAGGCGTCGGTATGGACTAATCTCCTCACTTCACCTTCCCCTAGCTCTCCCGGGCGAAAGCCCTACTTTGTTGGGCGGCGGCGGCGCTCACGGCGCCATTCCCTTCCTGAAGGCGCCACTTTGGGAACCTTGGGGTTGGGTGGCGCTTGTGGGTGGTAGGCGACGGCGGCGGTGCGGCCCTATCCTAGTATGGATTTACGTACGTTGCTTGGAGATGGACTCGTGTAGATGGAGGTTGTCGTTTGGCGCCGTGGTGGCGTCAATGGCGGAGGACCTGCCAAGGGTCGCGTATGTGGAGGTCGTCGTTTGGCGTCGTGGTGGCGCCGATGGCGGAGGACCTGCCAAGGTTGTCACCTCAATCTGCTCTGAAGCTGGACCAGTGGAAGATGGCAGCGACGACACATGTGAGTGCGTCGGACCGGTTTGAGCCCCAGACCCGGCAGATGGCTCGAGTGGGGCCTCCGGCTTTTGATGTTAGGTTTAGGTGAGAGTCTGGGTATGTGGCCCAGCTTGCACCCCTTCATAATTTGGATAGGAGTAGCGGCAGATGTTGCCAAGATGGCGGGTTCAGGCAAATTATTGTTCTAATTTGTAAGGTCCTCGAGAATAATCAATAAAATGGTAGTGCATTGTAGGCAAAAACCACGGCCCAACACGATAGAATAATTGTTTTGTAAAAACTCTATTTTTATCATACAAGGGCAGTGCATTGTAGGCAAAAACCACGGCCCAACACGATAACCCGAGAGCTCAGGGATTATGGTGGTGGTGGAAGGAAGCATGGCACTAATGTTCGGAAACCGAGACTAGATTACACTCCACGCCAGAAGAATAATGATCAGGGGGGTAGGAGCAAGAGAATAGGAAATAGGGACCAAAGCAGGTATGGATTACAAAGGATGACCCCGACAGGCAGATTTGAAATGATGCATTCATTCCCGACACGAGGCGGAAGAAGTCTACAGTGTTCGAGCGCATCTCGAGGACCAACAAGGAATCGGCGGACCCTGAGGAACATGGCTACTGAACACAATGAATCTCTTGGCTTGGAACTGTCGAGGACTGGGGTTGGACTCGATAGTAGGCAAATTACGAGACCTGATAAGGTCCCATAACCCAGCGATGGTGTTATTATGTGAGACAAAGAAGAAGGCTAGGGCGATGGAGCGACTGAGATGGAGTCTAGGGTTCACTTGTGGAGTCGCGGTGGATTGTGAGGGTCGCGGTGGTGGCCTATCTCTCTGGTGGAGAGAGCACGATCATGTCACGGTGAGGCCTTGGTTTCAGTACTTCAAAGATGTGGAGCTGGTGTGAGGGGAAGGCGTGTAGGATCACTGGATTCTATGGGAAGCCCCGAACAGAACTTCGTACAAAATCATGGGGTGCTATACATTTATTTATGAGCTCAAGATGACCTCCCATGGATGTGTATAGGTAATTACAATGAGGCCTTGTTTCAGATGGATCAGCGTGGTGGTAATCCAAGGAGCTTCACACAAATGGAGGACTTTCGTGGCTGTCTTGCCGACTGCAGCTTGGCAGATTTGGGTTTCTCTAGATACCCTTATACCTCAGACAATAAACGGGAGGGAGCAGAAAATGTCCAAGTCTGTCTGGATCGTGCTACATCCAATGATGGATTCTTAGGACTATACCCGGAAATGACTGTTGAGCATATCCTGACAGAGGAGTTGGATCATCCGGCAATTCTGGTTCACGCCATGGAGACTGCTCCATGTAGTGGCCATGGAAGCAACAGACTATTTCGGTATGAAGAGGCATGGTCCCGCCATGACTAGTACGAAGCAATGTTTGCACAAGCAAGGGAGGCGGCAGGAACTGGAGAACATGGACTTTCGGCAGTGTGGGAGAGGCAGTCGACAATTTGGAGTCGTTGGGTCAATTCGGAGACAAATTGCAAAACTAAAGGCCCAGCTCCTTGATGCGGAAACAAGAGCCCTTTCCACAAGGTACTCACTGGAGGTTAGGGATATTAAGGAGTAGCTTAGGGAAATTTATGTGAGAGAGGAGATTATGAACCGGCAAATGTCAAGGGTAGATTGGCTGCGAGCCGGTGACTAGAATATGCAATACTTTCAAAATAGAGCGTCACATCAGAAGAGGAAAAATACGGTAAGGGCCTTGAAGCGAGAGGATGGGACTACATGCAAGGTCGATGAGGAGAAGCGGGACATGGCTGCTACTTTTTATGAGCATCTCTTTAGATCGGATGGTTCACAGGGAGCCACTGTTTTGCTACAGAATATTAATCACCTTGTCACGGATGAGATGAATGAGGCATTGCTAGCTCCTATTTCTGATCATGAAATTGAGAAAGGCGCTCTTCCAGATGGGACCTATGAAGGCACCTGGCCAGATGGGCTACTGACATTTTTAATCAGCGGCACTAGTCGTTGGTACGTATTGACGTATGTCAAGCGGTGAGGGATTTTTTAGACATAGTGGTGGCTCAGGAGGCCTTCAATGCAACAGTCGTTGTCATGATTCCCAAATGCAACTCACCGGAGTTACTATCACAGTTTAGGCCCATCATCCTATGCAATGTACTCTATAAAATCACGATGAAGGTTCTGGCTAATACACTAAAAGGTATCCTACCGGTTTTGATCTCCGAGGAGCAGAACGCATTTGTCCCTGGGCGTTTGATTACTGACAATGTTTTGGTGGCATATGAGTGCGTGCACGCCATATGTACTCGGAAGAGGAAGAAGCCGTTGTGTGCTGTCAAGTTAGACATGATGAAGGCATATGATAGAGTTGATTGGGTAGTTTTGCAGCAGATGATGGAATAGTTTGGCTTTGCACATGGGTGGATTTCGATGATCATGAGGTGTGTGACATCTGCAACTTTCTCAATGAAGCTTAATGGTGACTGTTCTAG